>NC_044554.1:2425638-2759858 GCF_007565055.1 Rhinopithecus roxellana
TGAAAATTACCATCTCGGCGAATGCTCTCTGATCTTGAGGACCAGGAACTCCCCTGTACGAGCTTTACATTTAAAATAACATAACCTCCCCCTACTCCAGGTTGTTTATCCTGGAAAAACTCCCTCTCCCCCAGCTTGTGTTATGCTTTGTAAATCAGGTCCAGAGGAAAATAATATTTGGAAATATTTTATTCTCAGATCTGACTTTCTTGGCTCACACTCGGTGGCAGACCCAGAACAGATGTCCTGTGGGCCCTTGGCCAATGGCTTCATGGCTGGCCGTCTGTGAGCCCTTACATCTTGGCTGAGGTGACGGCCACCTGATGTTTGTTTTAGCGGGACAGTTTGGCACGAAGGAAAACTCACTAACTACTGTTTCACATTAAATTTTCAAACAACTTGAAGTTTCATACGTGACTGTTGTTTCTTGGCCACCAGTCTAAGAAAAGGCAATAACGAAAAGAGGAATGAATTGCTTTTCTTAGTGACAAAGCCAATCATTATTGGAAGCCCAGGCCACCCTCCTCCTTCCACTTTGTTTCCTGGTAAAGTGACAGGAAAAGGATCTGGGTTTGTGGGTACAGGACCCACAAACTATTCTTGTTGCTCAAAGAGTGCCTTAGCGGCCTCACATGCCTGCTGATCACAGGTCTCTGGATTTTGCTGCCAATACTGTGGGGAGCCAGAGTCTGCATCCTGCTGTGGGTGCTGAATTCCTGCCACTGCCCCCAAGTAGTGCCCTGTATGTACCCCCTACTCTGGCAAGACCACCGGCCTTAGCAAAACACCAGGCCAGGATGCTCCTGCTGCATTTCCCTGTGGCGTCTCTTGACTGGAGCTCTGTTCAGCAACTGCATAAAGGCTGAGTCAGCTTGCCCCGTTTCCCTCAGAAATAGCTCATACTTTGGAATTCTAGAGAGTACAGTATCACAGTCGCTAATATGGCAGAGTTGGATGTGTCCCAGGGGCCAGACAGGGCCAAGTAAGTGTGGTTTCCTCAGCTTGCCAAGTGCCGTCCAATCTGTTTACTCCATTCCTGTGCTCCTGCTTTCTGCCAATCACGGCAGAAAATAGTATGTTCTGCTGGCAGTTTTGATCCACACTGGCCGGCAGAAAGCACTGCAGTGATGTTGCCAAAGGTACTACAGGGTGAAAATGCTGGGGCGACTTGAAATGCAGGGTTTGTGACATCTGAACAAGTTGATGTAAAATCAGAAATTTGGATGACTAGAAGTCCTTTAACATTTGAGAGGGATTCTTATCCATCATTCAGCAAGCAGAATGACCATCAATTGGATGTAAATGGAAGGAGCAGCGGGGATGTGCCTCACCGCTGCAGGGATCTGATGCAAAGGAGGTGGTGGGGATGCACCTGTGTTCTCATGACTGAGGGGGCTCCTATCTCCGAGTCATGAGGCCTCTCACTCCCAGCAGAAAAGCTCTTGGCCCTAATGGACAGCACCAGCACTCATAGCACGGCCACTGTTCTGAAACTCCAGCTCTGCCACATGTCACCTCTCCCTGCTGCCCACCTGGCCGCAGGTGAGCACCGTCTCCTTGAGCATGGTCAGCCCCGGCAGCCTTCTGAAGGACTCTTTAGACCAGTAACCCTCCTCCCTTTCTTCCTCTCTTCCTTTCACACTCCATAACAATATTTTTAAATGCTCTTTTTTTTTTTTTTTTGAGACGGAGTCTCGCTCTGTCACCCAGGCTGGAGTGCAGTGGCCGGATCTCAGCTCACTGCAAGCTCCGCCTCCCGGGTTTATGCCATTCTCCTGCCTCAGCCTCCCGAGTAGCTGGGACTACAGGCGTCCGCCAACTCGCCCGGCTAGTTTTTTTTTTTTTTTTTTTTTTTTTTTGTATTTTTTAGTAGAGACGGGTTTCACCGTATTAGCCAGGATGGTCTCGATCTCCTGACCTCGTGATCCGCCCGTCTCGGCCTCCCAAAGTGCTGGGATTACAGGCTTGAGCCACCGCGCCCGGCTTAAATGCTCTTGAATACCGTCAAGTTGCCATTTAATATTTTTAAATTTAGGTTTAAATAGGTACTATAAAGGAGGGAATATCTTATAGAGTATAGATATTGGCATTATGATCCATGGTCTCTAATCCATGAGTCAAATAAATGTATTGTTCATCTTCCAATGTGGTATTATTTTATTATTTTGTGGCATAATTTTATTTGTTATTTATTTTAGATTTATTTGTATTTTTGTCAAATAATGTGAACAATATAATATCAATCCTTTGAATGTTGTTGGACTTTGCTTTCTGGGTTTTATTTCCTTTACATTTAAAGAAACAGACTTAGTTTACATTTTCTCAAATGTTACAAATGTGCTTAAAAAGAATGTATTTTTCAGGCAAATCCATAGAAACAGAAAGTATTAATAGATCGGTGATTGCCAGGGTTGGGGTGCAGGTGGGGTGAGAAGGCAACAGAGAATGACTGCTAATGGGTATGGGTTTCTTTTAGGAGTGACAAAATGTTCTGGAATTGGAGAGCACAACTTTCTGAATACATAAAAAACATTTTTAAAAGCATGAATTTTATGGTATGTGAATTATTTTTCAATTAAAAATATATTTTCTTCAATTATTGATGCAAGCTTGTTATTTTTTTTCTTCTGTCCCCAGAAACAGGAGAAAATGTTAATTAAGTTTAAAGTATTCTATATCTTTCTAATTTTATGTTTCCTTCATATATTAAATATGTTTAAATTGACGGTCTTGACAACATTGAAAAAGAAACTGGCTGGGTGCGGTGGCTCACCCCTGTAATCCCAGCACTTCGGGAGGCAGAGGCAGGCAGATCACCTCAGGTCAGGAGTTGGATAGCAGACTGGCCAACATGGTGAAACCCCATCTCTACTAAAAACAAAACAAACAAACAAACGAAAAAAAACACCAAGCATGGTGGTGGGTGCCTGTAAACCCAGCTACTCGGGAGGCTGAGGCAGGAGAATAGCTTGAACCCAGGAGGCGGAGGTTGCAGTGAGCCGAGATGGCGAGATTCTGTCTCAAAAAACAAACAAACAAACAAAAACTTAATTACTATTGGAGAATGCTAGTGAATCAACTCATTAGTTTGAAAAGTGGCACATTAAAAAGTGTTACATAAATGAAAGAATCAAACTTTTGGCTGGGTGCGGTGGCTCACACCTGTAATCCCACCACTTTGGGAGGCTGAGGCGGGCGGATCATGAGGTCAGGAGATCGAGACCATCTTGGCTAACACAGTGAAACTCTGTCTCTACTAAAAATACCAAAAAGTAGCTGGGCATGGTGGCGGGTGCCTGTAGTCCCAGCTATTTGGGATGCTGAGTCAGGAGTAAGGTGTGAACCCAGGAGGTGGAGCTTGCAGTTAGCCGAGATAGCGCCACTGCAGTCTGGCCTGGGCAACAGAGAGAAACTCCGTCTTTAAAAAAAAAAAAAAAGAATCAAATAATCAAATCTTTAACTTACCTTCTTTCTGTGTACTACAGCAATGGGCAACCCAGACAGCAAAAGAGAACATTTTCTTTTTGTGGATGTATGTCAGCTAATAGGTGAAAAATGAGACCAGGCATGGTGGGTCATTCCTGTGATCCCAACACTTTGGGAGGCTGAGGTAGGTGGATCACTTGAGGTCAGGAGTTCCAGACCAGCCTGGGCAACATGGTGAAACCCCGCCCCTATGAAAAATACAAAAATTAGCTGGGAGTGGTGGCACATGCCTGTAATCCCTAGCTACTTGGGAGGCTGAGGTGGGAGAATAGCCTGAACCTGGGAGGCAGAGTTTGCAGTGAGCTGAGATTGGGCCACTGCACTCCAGCCTGGGTGACTGAGAAAGAAAAAGGAAAGACTGAATTAGAATGTTACCTTTTCATGACCAGTGATGCCAGTAATGCATATTAATGGTAGATAACTTCATATATATATAATATATATATATATATATATATATAGAGAGAGAGAGAGAGAGAGAGAGAGGGCCCTACATTATATCTTCCTCCTGGAAGTACACAGAACCACCTATGAAGAAGTTTGCAAAACAGTGGATCAAGCCTTCAATTACCAATTTGCAGGAAATAACAGAAGAGAGAGAAATATATTAAATGACACCTCAGTGATTGAATCAGATAAATCCATACTAAGGTGAACATGACAGCATGAAAGGCTTGGTTTCTTCAATAAGTAAATGTCAAAGAAAAACAATATGAAGGGAAACCTTATAGATTTAATAGACATATTAACCAATCTGAACATATGAACCTTATTTGGATCCTAATTCAAACAAATTTAAACACATTTATCACATTTGTGAGATAATTGGATATCTAAATACTGATTGGATATTTGATGCTACTGAGGAAATTAATTCTTTCTAAGGTATGACATTGGTAACATGACTACATGATAAAAAAAGTGCCCTTTTTATTTTATTTTTTAATGCTTTAAAAATTTATTTACTTATTTATTGTAAGTTCAGGGGTACATGTGTAGGATGTGCAAGTTTGTACATAGGTAAACATGTGCCATGGTGGTTTGCTGCACAGATCATCCCACCAGCTAGGTGTTAAGCCTAGCATCCATTAGCTATTCTTCCTGATGCTCTCCCTCCTCCCACCCCCCACTCTCCAACAGGCCTCAGTGTGTGTTTTTCCCTTCCATGTATCCATGTATTATCATCATTCAGCTCCCACTTATAAGTGAGAACATGGGGTATTTGATTTTCTGTTCCTGCATTAGTTTGCTGAGGATAATGACCTCCAGCTCCAACCATATCCCTGCGAAGGACATGATCTCATTCCTTTTAGTGGCTGCATAGTATTCCATGGTATATATGCACCACATTTTTTTTTTTTTATTCAGTCTACCATTGATGAGCATTTGGGTTGATTCCATGTCTTTGCTATTGTGAATAGTGCTGCAGTGAACATACATGTGCATGTGTCTTTATAATAGAATGATTTATATTCCTTTGGGTATATACCCAGTAATGGGATTATTGGGTCAAATGGTATTTCTGTCTCTAGGTCTTTGAGGAATCACCACACTGCCTTCCACATTGGTTGAAATAGTTTACATGCCACCAACAGTGTAAAAGCATCCCTTTTTCTCTACAACTTTGTCAGTATCTGGTTTTTTTGTTTGTTTTTTGTTTTGACTTCTTAATAGCCATTCTGGCTGTCGTGAGATGGTATCTCGTGGTTTTGATTTTCATTTCTCGAATCATCAGTGATGTTGAACTTTTCTTTATGTTTGTTGGCCGCATGAATGTCTTCTTTTGAGAAGTGTCTGTTCATGTCCTTTGCCCACTTTTTAATGGAGATGTTTGTTTTTTTCTTATACATTTGTTTAAGTTCCTTGTAGACTCTGCATATTAGGCCTTTGTCAGATGGATAGATTACAAAAATTTTCTCCCACTCTGTAGGTTGTCTTTCACTCTGATGATAGTTTCTTTTGCTGTGCAGAAACTCTTTAGTTTAACTAGATCCCATTTGTCAATTTTTGCTTTTGTTTAATTGCTTTTGGCATTTTCGTTATGAAATCTTTGCTGGGGTCTATGTACCAAATGGTATTGCCTAGATTTTCTTCTAGGATTTTTATAGTTTTGGGTTTTACACGTAAGTTTTTAATCCATCTTGAGTTAATTTTTGTATATAGTGTAAGGAAGGGATCCAGTTTCAATTTTCTGCATATGGCTAGCCCATTCTCCCAGCACCACTTACTGAATAGGGAATCCTTTCCCCATTGCTTGTTTTTGTCAGATTGTTGAGGATCAGCTGGTTGTAGGTATGTGGTCTTATTTCTGGATTCTCTATTCCATTCCATTGGTCTATGTGTCTGTTCTTGTACCAGTACCATGCTGTTTTGGTTACTGTAGCCTTGTAGTATAGTTTGAAGTCAGGTAGTGTGATGCCTCCAGTTTTGTTCTTTTTGCTTCGGATTGTCTTCACTAGTCAGGCTCTTTTTTTAGGTCCATATGGATTTTAAAATAGTTTTTTTTCTAATTCTGTGAAGAATGTCAATGGTAGTTTAATGGGGATAGCACTGAATCTATAAATTGCTTTGTGCAATGTGGCCATTTTCACCATATTGATTCTTCCTATCCATGAGCATGGAATGTTTTTCCATTTGTTTGTGTCCTCTCTGATTTCTTTGAGCAGTGGTTTGTAGTTCTCCTTAAAGAGATCCCTCACTTCCCTTGTTAACTGTATTCCTAGGTATTTTATTCTTTTTGTGAAAAGTGCCCTTAATCTTTCAGAGTTCATACTAAACCATTCCTGGATGAAGTGACATAATGGTTAGGATTTGCTTTAAGATAACATGGAATAGGGTAGAGTGAGTGATGAAATAAGCTTGGCTATGGGTTGTTAATTGTAGTTCAGTGATGGGTACATGAGGGCTCACTATACTCTTTTCACTATACTCTCTTTTATTTGTGTTTAAGCTTTTTTTTTTTTTAAGATGGAGTCTTGCACTGTCACCCAGGCTGGAGTGCAGTGGCACGAACTCAGCTCACTGCAACCTCCGCCTCCTGCCTCAGCCTCCCGAGTAGCTGGGATTACAGGCGCCCACCACCACACCTGGCTAATTTTGCTATTTTTAGTAAAAACAGAGTTTCACCATGTTGTCTAGGCTGGTCTCAAACTCCTCACCTCAGGTGATCCACCCGTCTTGGCCTCCCAAAGTGCTGGGATTACAGGCATGAGTCACTGCACTGGGCCATGTTTAAGCTTTTTAATAATCCTTATTTCAAATGGGAAATGGAAATCATTTGATAGGGATCTTTTTTTTTTGAGATGGAGCCTTGCTTTGTCACCTAGGCTGGAGTGCAGTGGCGGAATCGTAGCTCACCTCAATCTCCACCTCCAGGGTCCAAGTGATTCTCCTGCCTCAGCCTCCTGAGTAGCTGGGACTACAGGCGTTGGCCACCATCCCTAGCTAGTTTTTGTATTTTTAGTAGAGATGGGTTTCACCATGTTAGCCAGGCTGGTCTCAAACTCCTGACATCAAGTGATCTGCCTGCCTTGGCCTCCCAAAATGCTGGTATTATGGGCATGAGCCACCACCCCTGGCCAATGTTAGAGATCTTACTACTAGTCTTTGGCTTGATCTTCAGTATCCTTGGTACCTCTGTTTCTATATTATAAAAAGAAGAATAATAGTTAACCCACTTATCGTGCATTGCTGCTTCGAGTCATGTGCTTTATTTATGTGATAATGGCCTGTAAGAGCCCTGAGCCATCTGCAGCAGGGCAGCAGGTAATTTCCATGCCTATTCAGACTTTTCTTTCTTTCTTTCTCTCTCTCTCTTTCTCTCTTTCTTTCTTTCTTTCTTTCTTTCTTTCTTTCTTTCTTTCTTTCTTTCTTTCTTTCTTTCTTTCTTCCTTTCCTTTCTCTCTCTCCTTCCTTCCTTCCTTCCTTCCTTCCTTCCTTCCTTCCTTCCTTCCTTCCTTCCTTCCTTCCTTCCTTCCTTCTTTTTCAGACAGAGTTTCACTCTTGTTACCCAGGCTGGAGTGCAGTGGCTCAATCTCGGCTCACTGCAACCTCTGCCTCCTGAGTTCAAGTGATTCTCCTACTTCAGCCTCCCAAGTAGCTGGGATTACAGGTATGTGCCACCATGCCTGGCTAATTTTGTATTTTTAGTAGAGAGGGGGTTTCTCCATGTTGGTCAAGCGTTTGGGACAGGCTCTTCAGGGGCAGCTCTGATGATGCTGCCCGTGTCTGCTTTTCACATCCCTGTACCTCTTTCCTCCCAGGAAGACCAAATGGAGTTGAGAAAAGATTCCTTTTTAGGGGATATCACAACCGATCCCACAGAAATACTACCATCAGAGAATACTATAAACAATTCTACACAAATAAATTAAAATCTAGAAGAAATGGATAAATTCCTGGACACATGCATCCTCCCAAGACTAAACCAGGAATTAGTTGAATCTCTGAATAGACTAATAACAGGCTCTGAAATTGAGGCAATAGTTAATAGCCCACCAACCAAAAAAAAGTCCAGGACCAGACAGATTCACAGCCAAATTCTACCAGAGGTACAAAGAGGAGCTGATACCATTCCTTCTGAAATTATTCCAATCAATAGAAAAAGAGGGAATCCTCCCTAACTCTTTTTATGAGGCCAACATCATCCTGATACCAAAGTCTGGCAGAGATACAACAGAAAAAGAGAATTTTAGACCAATACCCCTGATGAACATCGATGCAAAAATCCTCAAGAAAATACTGGCAAACCAAATCCAGCAGCACATCAAAAAGCTTATCCACCACGATCAAGTCAGCTTCACCCCTGGGATGCAAGGCTGGTTCAATATATGCAAATCAATAAATGTAATCCATCACATAAACAGAACCAAAGACAAAAACCACATGATTATCTCAATAGACACAGAAAAGGCCTTTGACAAAATTCAACAGCCCTTCAAGCTAAAAACTTTCATGAAACTAGGTATCGATGGAATGTATCTCAAAATCATAAGAGCTATTTATGACAAACCCACAGCCAATATCATACTGAATGGGCAAAAACTGGAAGCATTCCCTTTAAAAATCAGCACAAGACAAGGATGCCCTCTCTCACCACTCCTATTCAGCATAGTGTTAGAAGCTCTGGCCAGGGCAATCAGGCAAGAGAAAGAAATAAAGGGTATTCAAATAGGAAATGAGGAAGTCAAATTGTCCCTGTTTGCAGATGACATGATTGTATATTTAGAAAACCCCATCGTCTCAGCCCAAAATCTTCTTAAGGTGATAAGCAACTTCAGCAAAGTCTCAGGATACAAAATCAATGTGCAAAAATCACAAGCATTCCTATACACCAATACCAGACAAACAGAGAGCCAATTCATGAGTGAATTCCCATTCACAATTGCTACAAAGAGAATAAAATACCTAGGAATCCAGCTTACAAGAGATGTGAAGGACCTCTTCAAGGAGAACTACAAACCACTGCTCAACAAAATAAAAGAGGACACAAACAAATGGAAGAATATTCCATGTTCATGGATAGGAAGAATCAATATTGTGAAAATTGCCATACTCCCCAAAGTAATTTATAGATTCAACGCCATCCCCATCAAGCTACCAATGACTTTCTTCACAGAATGGGAAAAAAACTACTTTATAAGTTCATATGGAACTCAAAAAGAGCCCTCATTGCCAAGTCAAGCCTAAGCAAAAAGAACAAAGCTGGAGGCATCATGCTACCTGACTTCAAACTGTACTACAAGGCTACAGTAACCAAAACAGCATGGTACTGGTATCAAAACAGATATATAGACCAATAGAACAGAAAAGAGACCTCAGAAGTAACTCCACACATCTACAACCATCTGATCTTTGACAAACCTGACAAAAACAAGAAATGGGAAAAGGATTCCCTATTTGCTGGGAAAACTGGCTAGCCATATGTAGAAAGCTAAAACTGGATCCCTTCCTTACACCTTATACAAAAACTAATTCAAGATGGATTAAAGACTTAAATATTAGACCTAAAATCATAAAAACCCTAGGAGAAAACCTAGGCAATGCCATTCAGGACATAGACATGGGCAAGGACTTCATGACTAAAACACCAAAAGCAATGGAAACAAAAGCCAAAATTGACAAATGGGATCTAATTAAACTAAAGAGCTTCTGCACTGCAAAAGAAACCATCAGAGTGAACAGGCAACCTACAGAATGGGAGAAATTTTTTGCAATCTACCCATCTGACAAAGGGCTAATATCCAGAATCCACAAAGAACTCAAACAAATTTACAAGAAAAAAAAAAAATCAAAAAGTGGACAAATGATATGAACAAACACTTCTCCAAAGAAGACATCTATGCAGCCAACAGACACATGAAAAAATGCTCACCATCACTGGTCATCAGAGAAATGCAAATCAAAACCACAGTGAGATACCATCTCACGCCAGTTGGAATGGCAATCATTAAAAAGTCAGGAAACAATAGATGCTGGAGAGGATGTAGAAAAATAGGAACACTTTTACACTGTTGGTGGGAGTGTAAATTAGTTCAACCGTTGTGGAAGACAGTGTGGCAATTCCTCAAGGATCCAGAACTAGAAATACCATTTGACCCAGCAATCCCATTACTGGGAATATATCCAAAGGATTATAAATCATGCTACTATAAAGACACATGCACACATATGTTTATTGTGGCACTATTCACAATAGCAAAGACTTGGAACCAACCCAAATGTCCATCAGTGGTAGACTGGATTAAGAATATGTGGCATATATACACCATGGAATACTATATAGCCATAAAAAAGGATGAGTTCATGTCCTTTGCAAGGACATGGATGAAGCTGGAAACCATCATTCTCAGCAAACTATCACAAGGACAGAAAACCAAAAACTGCATGTTCTCACTCATAGGTGGGAACTGAACAACGAGATCACTTAGGCACCGGGTGGGGAACATCACACACCAGGGCCTGTCTGGGGGTCAGGGGCTGGGGGAGGGATAACATTAGGAGAAGTATCCAATATAAATGATGAGTTGATGGGTGCAGGAGAAATATCCAATATAAATGATGAGTTGATGGGTGCAGCAAACCAACATGGCACATGTATACCTATGTATCAAACCTGCACGTTGTGCACATATCCCCTAGAACTTAAAGTATATATATAAAAAAGAAATAGTGGGACTGACTGAAATCAAGAGCCTCCTGATATCATGCACCGAAGACACATCATCATCTACTTAGTATGATTGCCAAAATATTGCACCTAAATCTAATCATGAGAAAACAATCAAATTCAACTTGGGGGACGTGCCACAAAAAAATCGGCCTCAATTTTTAAAAAATGTCAGTGTTGTAGAACACAAATACAAAGTTGTAGAACTGTTCTGGATTAAAGGAAACTAAAAGAACATTAAAATCTAAGTGCAGGCCGGGTGCGGTGGCTCAAGCCTGTAATCCCAGCACTTTGGGAGGCCGAGACGGGCGGATCACGAGGTCAGGAGATCGAGACCATCCTGGCTAATATGGTGAAACCCCGTCTCTACTAAAAAATACAAAAAACTAGCCGGGCGACGAGGCGGGCGCCTGTAGTCCCAGCTACTCGGGAGGCTGAGACAGGAGAATGGCGTGAACCCGGGAGGCGGAGCTTGCAGTGAGCTGAGAGCCGGCCACTGCACTCCAGCCTGGGCAGCAGAGCAAGACTCCGTCTCAAAAAAAAAAAAAAAAAATTAAGTGCAATTGATTAGATTTTGGATAAACAGCAACAAAAAAAGCTATGAAGGACATTACTTGGACAACAGGGTAATCTGAATATGGACTTAATTAGATAATCATATTAATATTAAACTTCTTTTGTATGATAATTTTACTGTGGTTATGTATGTGTTCTTAGGAGGTTTATGCTGTATTATTTAGGAATATCATGATATCTTTTATTTATCTCTAACTATTGAGGAGAAAAAGAGAGCAAATGTGGCAATGTAAAAAACTAATGTGCACAGGGTATATATATAATGTGCATATATATATATATATATAACATATAAAAAAATTCCCTTTTAGTTGCAGTGGCATTTCTTACCTGGGGTCCAGCCAGTTTCTGAGGCCTGAAAGGCTGAGGCAAGGGTCATCTGATGGTTGGCTCAGTTCAGTACCTGAGCACATTCAAAAAGCACTGCGCTCCCTCAACTGCTTTCTGACTTCTCCTGCGCCTTCATGATTGCTGACCCTACTGTCATGATGATGTCACTTTAAAAAAGATGCCCTCGCCAGGCGCAGTGGCTGGTTCATGCCTGTAATCCCAGCACTTTGGGAGGCTGAGGCGGGTGGATCACGAGGTCAGGAGATCAAGACCATCCTGGACAACATGGTGAAACTTCATCTCTACTAAAAATACAAAAATTAGCTGGGTATGGTAACGGGCACCTGAAATCCCAGCTACTTAGGAGACTGGGGTAGGAGAATTGCTTGAATCTAGGAGTCAAAGATTGCCGTGTGCTGAGATTGTGCCACTGCACTCCAACCTGGCAACAGAGTGAGACTACGTCTCAAAATAAAATAAAATAAAAATAAAATAAATAAATAAAAAGGATGACTTTTTTATATGGTCCCAGGGGCCGCTTCAGGCTGAACTGGCATTGGCTCAGGACACAGGCTCCACACTATATTTGATGTGTGTGGCAGGACAGCGGGGCTCCCAAAGGACAGCTCTTTGTGACCAGCTGGACAGCCATCAGGGATCCAAATGAGCTGGAGGTGTGTGTATAAGTAAGGGTTTGGCTTTTTCCTTAGGATTCAAGAATGGGGCAAGCAGGTAAGCTACAAGGTGAGACAGACCTCCCTGCCCTCATCCTGTTTGCTGTAAATTCCCCTCCAGCTGTGGTGGGAAAGGCGATGCCCTGAGGACACCCTGTGGGGTGAGCGGGGGAGGACGCTCAGGAGGAGGTGGCGTGGTGCCCAGGGCCTTCACAACAGGAGCTATCTTGCCCTTTCCTGCCAGGCTCTGCTTCTGGCTGAGGAGGGCCCTTCATTACTGTCTGAAGACCACCTTCAGTGATACAGAATAAATGAGCCCAAACTGGCAACTGAGTCAATATATGAGCCAAAATTGAGCACAACTTTATTCAGCTACTTCAAATGCCTCATGGAACAAGGAAGGACCTGTTAAATACATTAATAAACACATTTGAAATATCCCTTTTAGGAAGCTGAAGGTCAAACTTCAGGCTGTTCTATACAAGGGTCGTTCTATACAAGATTTAGTAAATAAAAATACAGGACACTCAGTTGAATTTCTGATAAACAATGGGTAAGTTTTTGTGTAAGTAGGTTTCATGCAATATTTGGAACATATTTACATTAAAAGCTTATTTGCTGCTTATCTGGTATTTAAACATAACTGGATGGCCTGTATTTTATCTGGCACCCTACTTCATATGTAACTTTTTAGCTTTTTCAACTTTCCAATTAAATTGTGACCAAGAGACAAGACAGGCAGCCTATGAGCTGTGCTGTCTTTCGGGCTGATGAAAGGAATGGGATACACTTTTGCTAAGTAATGATGGAGAGCAAGTTGCATTTTCTTCTTAGAAGAAGTGTTTTTTTTTTTTTTTTTTTTGAGACGAGTTTCGCTCTGTGGCCCAGGCTGGAGTGCAGTGGCAGGATCTCGGCTCACTGCAAGCTCCGCCTCCCGGGTTCACACCATTCTCCTGCCTTAGCCTTCTGAGTAGCTGGGACTACAGGTGTCCAACACCACGCCCAGCTAATTTTTTGTGTTTTTAGTAGACACGGGGTTTCACCGTGTTAGCCAGGATGGTCTTGATCTCCTGACCTTGTGATCTGCGCACCTCAGCCTCCCAAAGTGCTGGAATTAGAGGCGTGAGCCACCGCGCTCAGCCTCTTCTTAGAAGTTTTTATATTTTTTTATTAATTGAGACAGAGTCTTACTCTGTGGCCCAGGCTGGAGTGCAGTGGTGTGACCTCTGCTCACTGCAATCTCTGCCTCCCGGCTCAAGTGATTCTCCTGCTTCAGCCTCCCCGGTAGCTGGGATTACAAGTGTGCACCACTAAGACCGGCTAATTTTTGTATTTTCAGTAGAAACGGGGTTTCACCATGTTGGCCATGCCAGTCTTGAATTCCTGACCTCAAATGATCTGCCCTACCTTGGCCTCCCAAAGTGCTGGGATTACAGGCATGAGCCACCATGCTGGGCCTCTTCTTAGAAGTTTTTTTTTTTTTTTTTTTTTTTTTTGAGATGGTATCACACTTTGTTGTCCAGGTTGGAGTGCAATGGTGTGATCTTGGCTCACGGCAACCTCTGCCTCCGGGTTCAAGCAATTTTCCTGCCTTAGCCTCCTGAATAGCTGGGATTACAGGTGCACACCACCATACCTGGCTAATTTTTGTATATTTGGTAGAGATAGGGTTTCACCATGTTGGTCAGTCTTGTCTGAAACTCATGACTTTGTGATCTGCCTGCCTCGGCCTCCCAAAGTGCTGGGATTACAGGCGTGAGCCACCGTGCCCAGCCTTCTTAGAAGTTTTATAAGTTTTCCAGTTGACCCGTTTCCTCTCCATTTCACACGTAGCCAGCTTGTTCCATTTTACTAATTTATTTGGTCCCTGGGAACACAGTGAGCGATGTCTACAACGTAAGAGGTTCCTGGGAACCTCAGAATAACGCTGGCCCCTAGATCCAGCTGCGAATGTTCTGAAACCTGCACTAAATGGGCACAGAGAGAAATTGCAGCACCCCTGAAAGGCCCAGTAGGCACCTTTGACAACATGGTATGTAAGGCTCACCTGGAATAAGACCTTTGGGACATGATGCTGCTGTGTGGCACTAGGTTGGGGAGCTGCTCAAACTGCTCCACTGCAGACAGGCAGATGAGATGCCTTGCCCCGCACCCGGGAAGGCTGCTGTCATCTTCAGGTGCTACAATTTCTGGAGCTTGGCTAGTTAGTTTCACAAGGAGATGTCAAGCCCCTGCTTGAAGGAAGTGACCTTCCAGCCAGTAGTGTACTAGGGTGAGGTGTGGACGTATCTGGAAAATCTGAAATGTATTAAAGATCAGCACAAAACGCAGAACCCAGAGGATGGAAGAGGAAGACGTTCAGAGGGCCATGGCTGCACCACACTTCCCTCCCTAACAAACAAGTGTTCCAGGAACTCAGGGTTCGCAGATGAGAGGCCACTTCCTCCTCTTCCTCCAACTCTCCTTTCCTGACCTCGAGTCAGTTGTATCTTGCCACCAAATCTAGACCTCACTTTGAATTCTCCGTTTCAGTGAATGATCCCATATTTTCTTGAACAAATGTTTATGTAAAACTCAGCCATGTCCTGCCACTGCATTACCTGCTGCTCATGCCAGAGATCATCCTAGAGTACCTCTCCCCTCTGCCCACAACAAGCCGGCCTCAGTCTTGGGGAGCCTACCTCAGCATTGCTATGTCACCGTCTGCATTCCCACTCTTAGCTGAGGCCCTCATTTCAGCTTCTTATATTCTCTGAATATATTTTGCTGCTTCATGCTGCACAGATATTTTACATTTGCTTTTCTCTGTCCTTTTTTTTTTTTAAATTATACTCTCAGTTCTAGGGTACATGTGCACAACGTGCAGGTTTGTTACATATGTATACTGTGCCATGTTGGTGTGCTGCACCCATTAACTCATCATTTACATTAGATATATCTCCTAATGCTATCCCTTCCCCATCCCCACAATAGGCCCCAGTGTGTGATGTTCCCCTTCCCGAGTCCAAGTGATCTTATTGTTCAATTCCCACCTGTGAGTAAGAACATGCGGTGTTTGGTTTTCTATTCTTGTGATAGTTTGCTGAGAATGATGGTTTCCAGTTGCATCCATGTCCCTACAAAGGACACGAACTCATCCTTTTTTATGGCTGCATAGTATTCCATGGTGTATATGTGCCACATTTTCTTAATCCAGTCTGTCACTGATGGACATTTGGGTTGATTCTAAGTCTTTGCTATTATGGATAGTGCTGCAATAAGCATATGTGTGCATGTGTTTTTATAGCAGCATGATTTATAATCCTTTGGGTATATACCCAGTAATGGGATGGCTGGGTCAAAAGGTATTTCTAGTTCTAGATCCTTGAGGAATCGCCACACTGTTTTCCACAATGGTTGAACTAGTTTACAGTCTCACCAACAGTGTAAAAGTGTTCCTATTTCTCCACATGCTCTCCAACACCTGTTGTTTCCTGACTTTTTAGTGATTGCATTCTAACTGGTGTGAGATGGCATCATCCTGATACAAGACAGGGATGCCCTCTCTCTCTTTCCTTCTTAATCTTTACCCAGTTTATTTTAACTCAGCCTTTAAAAATCAATCTAAGCTTCAGTTCCTTTGGGAAGATGACTTTGACCTTCCCCTCCAATTTGATCTGGTTCCCTGTGTGTGTGTGTCCAACTTGTGAGCATAAAGTAACATCTAATCCATTACACTACAATGGTTAATGCATTGGCCAGTCTCTTCCTACGCTCTAGGGCCTTCCTCACCTTGCTTTGTGTGTGTGTGTGTGTGTGTGTGTGTGTGTGTGTGTATGTGTGTATTTCTTGGAGGTCTTATGAGGCACAGGCAGCTTTTTCAACTTTCCAATTAAATACCTAGGATGGAGCTCATTATCTTTTCCTTCGAATCCTGCCTTCCTTCATATTTTCTAGCAATGGTCGCCATGTTATCCTCCTAGCACCTCAAGCTAGAGTCAGCCCTGACCTCATGCCCTCCATCCCTTTTCAAATATGTCACTAATATCTCTTGATCCCAGCTCCAAGACACATTCTGAATCTGTCCATATCTCTTCACATCCCTTGTCCCCACTTAACTCTAAATTGGTGCTTCTCAACTATAGGTGATTTCCCCCAACAAGGGACATTTGACAATGTCCAATGGACATATTTTTGGGTGTCATGACTGGGGGAGGGAACTGTTGGCACCCAGCAGGCAGAGCCAGGGATGCAAAGCATGCTGCTGTGCAATGTACAGCCCTCACAGCAAAGATCAATGTGATGCCAAATGTCACTGGTGTGGCTATGGAGAAGCCTTACTCTATACCATCCCTTCTTACCTGCCTGGCGAATTCACCCAATAACCAACACACTGTGTCCATTCTTGCTACACCTCTGACCTTCCTTCACAGGGCCTTTATAAATGCTAATTTGACCATATTACCATTCTGCTTAAAATGCTAATGGTTTCCCAGTGTTTTCAAGATAAATCTCAAAATTCTGAGCGTGGCTCACTAGCCTTGCATGGTGTGTCCCCTGCCAAGGTCATTGTCCAGCCTGTGGCTCTCTCCTCTGGCTGCCTGTGCTTCCGGAGTGCTGGTGACTGCCTCCTTCCGTTCCCTGGCTCCCTCCCTCTGTAGGTCATTGGAGCTTCCACTTCCTTTTGCCTGGAAGGCTCTCACTTTCCCTTACCTCCCTTAACCCTACTCCTCCAGCTCCTACAGATTTCAGTGCAGAGACCTTCTCACCAGGGAGGCCTTTCTTCACTTCCCAGACTGACTGGGAACACCTAGTTGCAGCACTATAATTGTAACTAACTAGTAGTGTAATCGGTTGTTGGAAGTCTGAATCTTATGCGAATCCCCAGAGCTGTATCCCCAGAGCCTAGTGTGGGGCTTCCACCTAGTCGGGCCTCAAAGGGCTATGAGCAAATGAATGAAACATGTAGTACCTACCGAATACCACTTCTGGTACACAGTAGGCACTCAGTAGTACAGTAGGCATTCCTTAAGGAATGGCTGACTATGTAAACATCCTTGCGTCTACATTTTATTCAACTTGAATGAATGAGATTTTCTGAATCTGTGTCCAGTTCCTGTCCTAGCAAACCCGGTCAAAGGCATCATGCTCTTCTGAGAGGTGTTTCTTTACTTTCGTTTGGTTTCAAATTTATTTGTAATGACAAGTAAAGGTGCTAAAACCACTATTACCAGAGTGCAGCTGGGGATTTTCTATGGCTCTGACTTCAGACAGCAAATTTAGATGCTCCCTGACTCCTGAGAAATAACAGTTCCCATCCACACTTCATTCTCCATTCTTTCGACGCTGACTTTTATTGGACAATCTTAATTCTTCAGCATTCCTGGTGGCGTGTTTAACAGGCTTCCTGGTTTCTTAAGCTCACAAAGCAGAGCAGCCAAGTCACAGAAGGAGTGTTCTGAGCCCTGACTTAGTGTGGGCACCAAAGGCATGGGAGGAAGAGCACAGGACTCTAACAGAACTCGAGGAACTGTGTCTGGAAGGTTGAGGTCCAAATGTGCAGGGACCAAAAATGTAGAGGTCAAGGCAGAAAACTGGGGTGAATATTAGGTTCGTGGTAGGAAATGTCCAGTTGTGTCAGTGTGAATCACACAGAAGGTGTGGTGGAGGCAGTCAGCTCCAGACAAGTGAGCTGAAGTCTCTGAGTGTCAGTGTCCTCACCTGTAAAATGGGGCTAATGAGCACCCACTGCATGGGCTTGTGAGGATGAAATGAGCTGGTGGCTCAGGCCTGGTGTGGTAACGGAATGAGGTGGTGGTTGAGGTTTGGTGTGGTAATGGAATGAGCTGGTGGTTGAGGCCTGGTGTGGTAATGAAATGAGCTGGTGGTTGAGGCCTGGTGTGGTAATGAAATGAGCTAGTTGTTGAGGCCTAGTGTGGTAATGAGGGCCTACCGCATGGGCTTGTGGGGAGGAAATGAGCTAGTGGTTGAGGCCTGGTGTGGTAACAAAATGAGCTGGTGGTTGAGACCAGGTGTGGTAATGAAATGAGCTGGTGGTTGAGGCCTGGTGTGGTAATGAAATGAGCTAGTTGTTGAGGCCTAGTGTGGTAATGAGGGCCTACCGCATGGGCTTGTGGGGAGGAAATGAGCTAGTGGTTGAGGCCTGGTATGGTAACAAAATGAGCTGGTGGTTGAGACCAGGTGTGGTAATGAAATGAGCTGGTAGTTGAGGCCTGGTGTGGTAACAAAATGAACTAGTGGTTGAGGCCAGGTGTGGTAATGAAATGAGCTGGTGGTTGAGGCCAGCTGTGGTAATGAAATGAGCTGGTGGTTGAGGCCTGGTGTGGTAATGAAATGAGCTAGTTGTTGAGGCCTAGTGTGGTAATGAGGGCCTACCGCATGGGCTTGTGGGGAGGAAATGAGCTAGTGGTTGAGGCCTGGTGTGGTAACAAAATGAGCTGGTGGTTGAGACCAGGTGTGGTAATGAAATGAGCTGGTGGTTGAGGCCTGGTGTGGTAATGAAATGAGCTGGTGGTTGAGGCCTGGTGTGGTAATGAAATGAGCTGGTGGTTGAGGCCAGGTGTGGTAATGAAATGAGCTGGTGGTTGAGGCCAGGTGTGGTAATGAAATGAGCTGGTGGTTGAGGCCAGGGGTGGTAATGAAATGAGCTGGTTGTTGAGGCCTGGTGTGGTAACGAGGGCCTACCGCATGGGCTTTTCAGGAGGAAATGAGCTGGTGGTTCAGGCCTGGTGCAGTAACCAGCACCCACAGCATAGGCTTGTTGTGAAGATGAAATGAGTTAGTGGTTCAGGCCTGGTACACAGTACGTGCTATTTAGGCATTAGCCATTACTGTCAACTCATATTTAGCTTGCATTTGGGGGTGTTTCAGCTTCAGATTAGGAAGGTTATAACTCCCAGGAGGAAACAGCCCAGGATAAATGATGAAACCTGCAATCAGGGATCACAAACTACATGCAAAAAGAGGCCAGGAAGCCAATATGACCAAGCCAGTGGGCCCGGTGGAAACCTACGCAGGAGAGATATGTGCCTCCCTCAGGGGCAGCAGCTGCTGAGCCCAGGAGACCCAACACTCTGGGGAATGTGGGCCCAGCAGGGTCACAACTTCCAAATTTTCAAGAGCAGCTGGGAATCCTGATTTTATATGAGGTCCTCAATGTTCAGTGTTGGCAATAAATTCAAAGTTGTCTTGTTATTTTGGCAAGATGTAAAAGTAAAAGTTGCTTTGCTACTTTGGCAGGGTTGCCAGACCATGATAGGCATGATCTGGATACGGGCAAGGCTTGCTAGCCCGTAACTGCCACTGAGAGATTATCTGGTTGCTCTAGAGGCCTGGCCCAAAGGAATTTCAGACACTGAGCAGCTGAATGTACTACTGACCAGACGGCTTTCAACACCGCAGGTATTTGGAGTATGTGAGTTGCTCAAAGATGAACAAGTGTTTCCCTTGATAAGAGATGAAGATAGACTTTATATAATATAGTTGGGAGGTTTGTAAAATAGTTTAGCAAGGAATTGCCTGTCTGTGCTTAGAAAAGTAAGAAGTGGCTAGAATTTGGCATTGGATTCGATGAAAAACTATGCCAAACCAGCTTTTTGTTTGCTTCTTTTTTGTTTTTGGACACAGGGTCTTGCTCTGTCACCCAGGCTGGAGTGCAGTGGTGCAATCATGAATCACTGAAGCCTCGGCCTCCCATGCTCAAGCGATTCTCCTGCCTCAGCCTCCCAAGTACCTGGGACTGCCTGTGTGCACCTCCACACTCAGCTAAATTTTGTGTTTTTTATAGTGACGGGGTTTTGTCATGTTGCCCAGACTGG
Source organism: Rhinopithecus roxellana (assembly GCF_007565055.1). Classification (NCBI taxonomy): domain Eukaryota; kingdom Metazoa; phylum Chordata; class Mammalia; order Primates; family Cercopithecidae; genus Rhinopithecus; species Rhinopithecus roxellana. The sequence goes on from NC_044554.1 coordinate 2,445,690, forward strand.
TCTCGAATTCCTGGGGTCAAGTCTCTGCCTGCCTCAATCTTCCACAGTGCTGGAATTACAGGAGTGAGCCACTGTACCTGGCTCCAAAGTAGCTTATTTCCTTTCGAACCCAGTTTTAAGATCAAAAGATTGGTAGAGTGAGCAACGCTGACACTGAAGTTCAGCAAGGCATTTGATCTTTATTTTTATTTTTTATTTTTATTTTTTGAGATGGAGTCTCGCTCGCTCTGTCGCCCAGGCTGGAGTGCAGTGGCACCGTCTCGGCTCACTGCAAGCTCCACCTCCCGGGTTCACGCCATTCTCCTGCCTCAGCCTCCTGTGTACTTGGGACTACAGGGGCCTGCCACCACGCCCGGCTAATTTTTTGTATTTTTAGTAGAGATGAGGTTTCACCTCTGTAGCCAGGATGGTCTCCATCTTCTGACCTCATGATCCACCCGCCTCGGCCTCCCAAAGTGCTGGGATTACCGGCGTGAGCCACCGTGCCCGGCCGGCATTTGTTCTTTTTACTTCGTTTTGTCCACATTGCCCCTTTGGATGAGAGGGAAATGCAGGTTAGATAACGATGCAATGGGCATGAGTGTTGAGCAATAAAGTCTAAGTGCATGTCTTTCTCAAAAGGTAGTCTAAGGTCCAGAGAACCTCAGGGAAAACAGTACAGGGAAATTGCTCTCAAGAAAATAAGAGTTTAACAAAAAATTAAGAAAATTACATAGAAGGGAAATTCAAACAGAAAAGGATGGGTGTGTGGTGGACTTTCAATAGTGTGTGTGAAGGCCTCTTCCACACTTTCACTGGGGACTTCAACGATGGTATATATCAGGCCCAATCTCATTTCCCAGCTTCTGCCTTCTCCACTTGTTGCACTACCTCCTGCTGGATTCGAGGCTGCCCTGTCCTCCCAGCCTCCGGACCAATCCCCTCCAGGCAAGCTCATCAGCAACTGCTTGCTCCTGGACTCCGATCAGAAAGTGTGGAGTCTGTAATCCCATGGCCTTGCCCAGAGGGAGCTCTCTGGGCTCCAGTTTGCTAGGACTGTTTTCCACTGTACTTCCCATCCTGTTCTCACTAACTCCTCTTCTAACTCTTTCTTTCCACATTTCAAACAACTGTAACCCCTAAGAGAGCTCTCCTGGGCCGTGGCTTCTTGTCCACCAGATTCTCAGTTCCTTCCCTCACAACCCCCTAGAACAGGATTCCACGGTCTTCCTTGAGAAATACCAGGGCCATCTGTGGCCAAATCCATGGATAAATTGGTCATGTTCTTTGGGTTATGCATCTCACTTGCTCCTCCTGGCTCTGTATCCTCTGGGCCTCACCTCCTCTCCTGGTAAAAGTCATTTCAGGTCCTGGCTTCCTCTTTGACCCTGCCTGCTCCAGGGTGCTCTAATGAAGCATCACACCTCGTGCCCAATTCTGAGATATGACTGACAGAATCTACATGGTTGTCACACTTATAGATTATATTGAACTATGGGACAAAACCAGGGTTCATGAAGACAGTAACAGGTAGAAGTTAGCAGAAAAAGTCCTGATCTTAATCCATAGACCCACTTGCTCAAATGCAGAATGAGGATTGTGGCATCTTTTGCTAAATCAACATATAGATTTTTAGTGCATTTATTAAAAAGTTGTCTCAGTGTGAGTCATCGGTTTGTGAGGTACCTGCCAAAAAAAATGAGCTCAGACTGCATTAATCCAAGTATAGAAGTCAGCAGGCAGAGAGTGATAGCTCCACTTTACTTTGTGCTGGCTAGCCACACCTGGAATAGTGCATTCATTTCTGGAAGCCACATGTTTAGAAAGCTAAAAATAATCTGGAACACAAAAGTATGAGTCAGGTGATGAAACTAAAAACATGCCAAAGTGAGAATTTACTGAGGGACTAGGGAATGTTTCACCTTCAGGAGGGAAGGCTTGGGGGATACAAAATATGTCTTCAAGTTTATGGAGGGCTAGATGTCACATGGAAGACCTTTTTTATGATCCTAAGAGGTTGACACTGAAATGATTTGTTGAGAGCTTCAAGGAAGACCTGCCCCCAAGTCAAACTGACCCCAAAATGAAATTGTCTGCTTTGGCAGGTGGAGAGTATATCTGTCATTGCAGATGTTCAAGCACTGGCCAGATGACCACTTGGTTGGGATGTGGTAATCGCAGGTCAGGCATCAGGGGAATTTGGGGTTATGGGACCTTTACAATCCCTTCTAACTCAGACATTTAAAAACATTTTTATTTTAGATTCAAGGTTTGTACATGTGCAGGCTTGTTACATGGGTATATTTTGTAATGCTGGGACTTTGAGCTTCCAGTGTACCCATCACCCCAGTGGTGAACATTATACCCAAGAGATAATTTTTCAACCCTTATCTCTCTACCTTCCCCACTTTTTCCTATTATTTTCCCCTAGTGTCTATTATTTCCATCTTTATGTCCATGTGTACTCATTGTTTACCTCCCACTTACAAATGAGAACATGTGACATTTGATTTTCTGTTTTGCAGTTATTTCACTTAGGATGATGGCCTATAGTTGCATTCATGTTGCTGCGAAGGACATGACTTCATTCTTTCTCATGGCTGCATAGTATTATATGGTATATATGTATCATATTTTCTTTATCCAGTCCACAATTGTTGGATACTTAGGTTGATTCCATGACTTTGCTGTTGTGAATGGTACTGTGATAAAGAAGTGCAGGTATCTTTTTTGTATAATGATTTCTTTTACTTTGGTAGATACCCAGTAGTGGGATTCCTGGGTCAAACAGTGATTCGAGTTTTAGCTATTTGAGAAATCTTCATACTGTTTTTCATAGAGGCTGTAATTGCATTCCCACCAACAGTGTATATTTGCATTCTCATTGTGGTTTCAGTTTGCGTTTCTCTGATGGTTAGTTATGTGGAGAATTTTTTCATGATTGTTGGCCACATGTATGTCCCCTTTTGAGAAATGTCTGTTTACGTCCTTTGCCCGCTTTTTGATGGGGTTGTTTATCTGTTTTCTTGTTGAGTTATTTTAGTTCCTTGTAGATTCTGGAGCTAGTCTTTTGTTAGAGGTGTAATTTGAACATATTTTCTCCCATTCCATAGGTTATCTGTTTACTTTGTTGATTATTTATTTTGCTGTGTAGGCTTTTAGTTTAATTATGTCACATTGATCTATTTTTGTTTTTGTTGCATTTTCTCCCATTTGGAATGGGAATAAAATCTTTGCAAATTATACATATGGTTAGGTACTTTTATCCAGACTACATAAAGAATTGTTACAACTCAGTAATAAAAAGACAAGTAACTCAACTAAAAATGGACAAGGATTTGAACAGATATTTTTCAAAGGATCTATATAAATGGCCATTAAGCACGTGAAAAGATGCTTAATGTCATTAGTCATTAGGGAAATGCAAATCAAAATCACAAAGAGATACCATTTCACACCCTCTAGGACTGTAATCAAAAAAGATAGATAACAAATGTTGGTGAGAATATGGAATAATTGGAACCTTCCTGAACTGCTGATGAGACTATAAAATAGGGCAGCCACTTTGCAAAACAGTCTGGCAGTTCCTGTGGAGTTACCATATGACCCAGCAATTCTACTCGTAGGTATGTACCCAAGGGAAATGAAAAGCATGTGCACACACCAAGGCTCATATGCAAATGTTCACAGCACCATTACTTACAATAGCAAAACAGTATAAACAAGGAAAATATCCGGGAACTGCTGAATAGATGAATAATATGTTTAATATCCATCCAATATGATATTACTTGTCAATAAAAAATGATGAAGACTGATGCATGCTACAACATAAACATTGAAAATATTATGCTAAGTTACAGAAGACAAATGCAAAAGACTACCTTTTATATAATTCCATATACACAAAGTCTCCCGAATAGGCAAGTCTGTAGAGACAGAAAGTAAAGTAGTGGCTGTCCGGGATGGGGTTGTGGGGTGGGAATGAGAACTGACTACTGCTGCATATAGTGTTACCTTTGGAGGTAATAAAAATGTTCTAAAGTTAGATTGTGGTGATGGTTGGACAACTCTGTGAATATATTAAAAACTACTAGACTTAAAATGTAAAACCCTTTAGATGGAGGAATTCTGTGGTATGGAAATATTTCAGCAAGGCTGCTAAAAAAACTAAGAGAAGACAGTCAGATGAGGAGGGGGAAAGAGAATGACAAAAGAAAAAAGAGGAGAAAGGGAAGGGAGAAGAGTGTCTGCCTTGTCTTTACAAAGCCTTGGTAAACCTACCTTCAGATGCCCTTAAGACGGCCCTATAGTGAGAAAGACCAAGCTGAAAATCACAGGAGGGGTCAGAACCCCCATGTCGAGGGCATCCAGATTTGCATCACAGCTGTGGAACTTCTACTTCAGCAAACAAAAATCTTTTATTTATTAATCTCTTTCCTTTCGTTTCCTTTCCCTTTCTTTCTTTCCTTCCTTCCTTCCTTCCTTCCTTCCTTCCTTCCTTCCTTCCTTCCTTCCTTCCTTCCTTCCTTCCTTCCTTCCTTCCTTCCTTCCTTTCCTCTTCCTTCTCTTTCTTTCTTCTTCTTTTTTTTCTCTCTCACTCTCTCCTTCTTTTAAGTTAGCTAGCTTAGGCTACTAGCAAACTTATCTGACCCTTGCCTTCAAGGAAACATTATCATTCTGGACAGGTAATCAACCTATTCTGTGCTCCAGAGTGAGACACCATCACTATCTTCCACGGCTGTTCATATACAAACATCTTTGAGAATGTAACTGGGCAGCTTAGCAGCTGAGCCTTAAACCACACTTTAAAACTTTATTTTTTCCTCTTTCCTCTTCCCCCACTCCGTTGTCTCAAGATATGACTTTGAAACGAGCTATGTATATGTTCATCTTGAACCACAGCCTCAGAATGTGCTGTAACCTCCACTTCCCATCCTTTTCCATTCTATGCCCCCATGCCTTATGCACACTTATTTACCAAGATGCTTGTTAAGCACACACCATGCTCACCTATCTGGCCATCTACTTTCTTAGAGGCTTCAGGAGTGGGATCCTCATAGGGACTAGACACCTCCGGAATTCTCTCTCCAACAAAAGATTACTTCAAGGTTGGAACCCACTGCCAGATGAAGAGTGATACAAGATTAACTGTGATTAATTTATAACCTGGTAGGATCCATGATGATGACAGTCCCTTCACCAAATTGAACAATAATTCAAGATGAGCCACTGGAGTGGGTCTTGCTGCCTGGCACCTCCTAGTCACCAACCCTAACTCCTACCCCTCACCTCTTCTGCATTCCAAACCCTTTCTTTAAAAACCCCTGCATTCCCTCTACAACTCATTGTTATTTTAACTTCTTTGTACAAGTAGCTAGCAACCCGACCCTTTTGTAGGTCACAAGAAGACCATCCAGAACAAAGCCTCTGCTTGCGAGACATACAGAAACGCAAGATACCCCTGGAGAATTCTCTCCTGGAAGGGCTTTCAGGCTACCCATTTCTTGACTGAATGAGCTTTGGTAGTTTGTGTCTCTCAAGCACTGTGTCCACTTTATATAAATTGTCAAATTGATTGTTATACTATTGCTCATGTACACTAAAAATAAAATCCTATGTCCCCCACTGACTGCATGGACCCCCCTGTTGGCCAAAGGAGACTCCAGATAAACCTCAGAAAACTGAGTTCCCAGTCTCCATGGGAAGGTAAGTCGAACACACCTTTTTACCTGCCGTCCCTTTTGGAGTTTAGGCACAACACCTGAGCAGCATTAGTGTTAAAGTAGAGTTCTGAACACTGACAGAACACACTCTGTATGTGAATAAGACACCAAATTAAAAATAAGATCTAAGGCCAGGTGACGCAAGGGTTGTCATCTGCAGGCTGTCAATCTTGCTACATGGCATCTTTATCTTAATGTAAAACATTCCTTTCTGCTGACTCCAACTTTTAGTCAGAACCTTACTTCTTTAATCAATTGCAAACTAAGGAATCTCTGAATCCTGCCTCTTCCACTGAACCAATGTATATCTTCCATGAGTTGATGTGTATCTTTGCCTATAACTCCTGCTTCCCTGAAATGTATAAAACCAAACTGTAATCCAATTACTGTGGACACACTTTTTCAGGACTCTGAGATTGTGTTTCCCTGGGTTGTGGTCACTGGTGTTGGCGCAGAATTCCCTCTTTAAAATATTTTACAGAGTTTGGCTTTTCCATTATCACTCATAATACTTTCAATATCTGAATTTGTAATGATGATATATTGCTTATTCCTAATATTGGTAACTTATGTCTTCTCTACTTTCTCCTGATCAGTCTGGTTAGAGGTTTATTAATTTTATTCATGTACTTTAAAAAAGCACATGAGAATTTTTTAAAGCACATGATCTCATTGACTATATCTTTTTCTGTCTATTCCATTGATTTCCACTCTAATTTTTATTATTTTCTTTCTTCTGCTTAGTTTGGGTTTAATTTGTTCTTTTTTCCCTAGGATCTTAAAGTGAGTTAGACCCATGATTTCCTCTAATATAGGTGTTTAATGTTATGAATGTGCCCTAGAAGGCAATGCTACTTTAAGAGCATCCCACAATTTTTGTGTGTTTTCTTTAAATTTTCATTTAGACTGATTTCTAATTTCTTTTTTTTATTTATTCTTTAATCCTATGTCTTATTTAGACTTGTGCTATTTAGCCGTGTGCAGTGGCTCAGGCCTGTAATCCCAGCACTTTGGGAGGACAAGGCGGGTGGATCACCTGAGGTCAGGAATTCAAGACTAGCCTGGCCAACATGGTGAAACCCTGTCTCTACTAACAAATACAAAAATTCGCCGTGCATGGTGGTGCATGCCTGTAAATCCCAGCTACTAGGGAGGCTGAGGCACAAGAATTGCTTGAACCTGGGAGGCAGAGGTTGCGATGAGCCAAGATCATGCCACTGCACTCCAGGCTGGGCCACAGAGCAAGGCTCTGTCCCAAATAAAAATAAATAAATAAATAAAAATAAAAAAAAAAAGAAATGTGCTATTTTACTTCCAAATATTTGGAGATTATCCAGATAACTTTCATTATTTGAGATTTTATTATTTTTAAGCTTTATTGAATATGTTTAGATATACAAAGAATTGCACATATTTAATGTAAACACTTTGATGAGTTTGAACATACGTGTTCAAACCCATAATACCATCACCATAATCAAGCTGAGAGGTGACAACGTGCTAGCAGCTCTCGCTCGCTCTCAGCCTCCTCCGCCTAGGTGTCCGCTCTGGCCGTTCTCGAGGAGCCCTTCAGCCCGCCGCTGCGCCGTGGGGGACCCCCTTTGGGGCTGGCCGAGGCCGCAGCCAGCTCCCTCTGTTCGCAGGGAGGATGGGGAGGCGCGGGCAGGAGCCAGGGCTGCGTGGCACTCTCCGGCTGGCGCGGTTCCGGGTGGGTGTGCTCAGTGGGCCCTGCACTCAGTGCAGCCGGCTGGCACCTGCTAAGCTCGATCGGGGTAGGAGCTCCCTCTGGGCTGCCAGAGTGCCCGGGCTAGGTGCCGCAAAGTCCCGCAGGCAGTGCCATTGAGAGGTGAAGCCCGCTGAGCTTCTGGATCCGGTGGGGACTTGGAGAACTTTTCTGTCTGGCTAAAGGATTGTAAACGCACCAATCAGCACTCTGTGTCTAGCTCAAGGTTGGTAAATGCACCACTCAGCACCCAGTCAAAATGGACCAATCAGCTCTCTGTAAGATGGGCCAATCAGCTCTTGGTAAAGTGGACCCATCAGCAGGATGTGGGTGGGGTCAGCTAAAGGAATAAAACCAGGCTGCCCGCGCCAGCAGTGGCAAGCGGCTGTGTTCCCTTGTAGGCTGTGTACTGTTTGTGCTTTTGCTTGTTTGCAATAAATATTGCTGCTGCTCACTCTTTGGGTTGGCGCCACCTTTAAAAGCTGTAGTACTCCCTGCCAAGGTCTGCGGCTGTGGCTGCGGCTCCGGCTCCGGCTCCATTCCTGAACTCAGCGAGACCACGAACCCACCAGAAGGAAGAAACTTCTGACACGTCTGAATATCGGAAGGAACGAACTCTGGACACCATCTTTAAGAGCTGTAACACTCAGGGCGAGGGTCCGCGGCTTTATTCCTGAAGTCAGCGAGACCAAGAACCCACGAATTCTGGACACAAAGGTACTAAACATATTCATCACTTTCAAAAGTCTTTTGTTTATTTGTATGTATGTTTTAATCTTTAATATATTGTTGATTTCTAGTTTAATTCCATTGTATTTGAGTGACGTATTTGGTAGAATTTGGGTTTATAAAAATTTACCAGTACTTGCTTTATGACCCAGAATATGGTTTATTCTGGGTATACTTCAAAAGAGTGTATATTTTGCTATTGTTGCATGGAGAGGTCTATAAATGTCAATTAGGTCAGATTGGATAAAAATGCTGTTCAATTTTTTTTTTACATTCCTATTGATTACTATCATTTGTCCTTTGATTATTGAGAGAATGGTGTTGACATCTCTGACTGTAATCACTGTTTTGCCTATTCTTTATGTGTTACCAGGTTTTGCTTCGTGTAATTTGAAACTCTAGGAACATAAACATTAAGATCGTTATGTCCCCTTGTTTGGTTTTTGTTTTTGTTATTTTTTAGGTTTTTTTTTTTTTTTTTTTTTTTTTTTTTTTTTTTTGAGATGGAGTTTCGCTCTTGTTGCCCAGGCTGGAGAGCAATGGCGGGATATCTTGGTTTACCACAGCCTCCGCCTCCTGGGTTCAAGGATTCTCCTGCCTCAGCCTCCCGAGTAATGGGATTACAGGCATGTGCCACCGCGCCTGGCTAATTTTGTATTTTTAGTAGAGACAAGGTTTCTCCATGTTGGTCAGGCTGGTCTTGAATTCCTGACCTCAGGTGATCCGCCCACCTCGGTCTCCCAAAGTACTGGGATTACAGGTGTGAGCCACCACACCCAGCAATGTTTTTATTGTTTGTTGAGAAAGAGTCTTGCTCTTTCGCCCAGACTGGAGTGCAGTGGCATGATTTCGCCTCACTGCAAACTCTGTCTCCCAGATCAAGTGATTATTGTGCCTCAGCCACCTGAATAGCTGAGATTACAGGCGTGCACCACAATGCCTGCCTGAATTTTATATTTTTTAGTAGAGACGGAATTTTGCCATGTTGGCTGGGCTGGTCTTGAACTCCTTGGCCTTAAGTGATCCACTCGCCTTAGCCTCCCAAAGTGCTGGGATTGCAGGCGTGAGCCACCACACCTAGCCCTCCTCTTGTTGAATTCACACTTTTGTCATTATAATAATGTCACTCTTTGTTCTTCGCATTATTATTTCCCCTGAAAGTTCTCAGATAATATTTTTAAAATGACAGAGCCTCTACAGCTTTCGTTTGATTACTGTTACTGTATCTATTTCCATCGTTTTACTCTGTGTCTTTATATTTAGCATAGGTTTTTCATAGGCTGCACACTGTTGTGCCTGCCTTTTAAAAAATTTAGTCTGAAAACTTTTGCCTTTTAGTTGGTACATTTGGCTCATTTACAGTGTGAAAGGAAAATCTTGGTACTCCAAAAATCAGTAAGCTAAAGGGAAAAGTCAAGCTGGGAACTTCTTAGGGCAAACCTGCCTCTCCTTCTATTCAAAGTCAACCCTCTGCTTATTGAGTAAATGCATATTTGATTGCGTCCCTTTGAAAGGCTAATTAGAAACTCAAAAGACTGCTACCCTTTGTCTTTCACCTACCTGTAACCTGGAAGCCTCTTCCCAACTTCCATTTGTCCTGTCTTTCCCGATGGAACCAATCTACTTCTTACATATATTGATTGATGTCTCATGTCTGACTAAAATGTGTAAAACCAAGCTGTACACCAACCACCTTGGGCACATGTTGCCAGGACCTCCTGAGGCTGTGTCACAGGTGCGCATCCTCAACCTTGGCAAAATAAACTTTCTAAATTACCTGAGACCTGTCTCAGATGTTTGGGGTTCACATTTTGGTAACCACTGAGGGATTCTGAGTGGAGGTGCCTCTGGCCTTTGACAAATCTCCTGTCTGTTCTTGGTATCAATTTGACTTATCTTTATGGCTCAAACCAATAAGACAATTTGCTGAGGCCTGGAAGTACCCACTCCGGAGAATTCCTGATCTCCCAAAATTTGGTCAAGATCTAAAGTTTATTTTGCTGTACGACTCCCACTTCTTTGAGTTTTACTTGCTTCTAACACAAGGAAGGCAAGTTTTCCTGCTCTGATGTTGAAGGAGAGCTCCTTCTGGGCTCTATGGAGTTTGAGCTCTTGTCCAACAGGGAAGACAAGTTTAAGTTTTTTGCTGCATCTAGGATGGTGGAGAGCAGTCTTCCGCCTGAGACCTGTCCCTAGGTAAGTAACTGAATTGGGGTTTATCTTGGCTAAAGTTTAATTTCTCCTTACTGTTAGAGTGCTCAGTAATAGCATAAGTTGTGTGATCGTTTGTTTTGCTTAACTGTTGGTTTTTGTTGTTGTTGGTTGTTTCCTGTTGCTGCTGTTTCAGTCTTTCTCCCATTGGGTTTGACCAACTCTATTTGACTTGATCAAATCAGAAGGAAAGTTCCAAATTACGGGAATGAGGCCTCCAAAGTGGCTAAATTCCCATTCACACACACAAAAAGGTAGTGAGATGGGGGGAGAAAGATGGCCAGCAAAAGGCAAAAAAAAATGAAAGGTTTTTTAATTTGAATACTTAAGGGGCTTTATTAATGTAACGAGGCCACCTTTTTGCTAGCCAGGCCAAACAGAAAGAGCAGTGGCTGTCGCCCTGCATTGCAGTTCCATAGCTAAAGTTCTGCCTTCTCTTTTCACCACAGGAGCCTGGATTTGGTTCCCAAATTAAGTCCTTTCTCATTTGATACTTGGTACTGCTGAAATAGCAGCAATTTGTCCTAGCAGAAATATGGTAATGAGATTTTAAAAGATTTTTTTAAAGGAGCTCAATTGGACTAAAGGTCAGCTTAATTAAAAGCTAACATCCAAGATTCATGTGTTGTGTTTGTACTTAAAAGACTTTCATGTTTTTGTTTTTGTTTTTTTCTCCTAGGACCTTGTTTTTTTTCAGCAGAAGTTTTTTCTTCTCAGTTGAATGAATTTTGTTTTCTTCATTTACTTCCCTTTCTTTTGCACCCTCTGTTGCATGAGGGGCCTAAAATAGTTTTAATAGACTGGGATTCCTTAAAGAAAATAGAAAAGGTGCCAGACTCCCTTTTGGGGAGAAACCTCTGTTTTCCCTTATGGAATCCCAAGAGTGTAAATAGACAAGTTCATCTCAGCTCTTAAAAAGCTTGCTTTTGTGTTGTGTTACCTGATTTTTACTAAAATAGTTATTGCAACAGAGACTACTGTTGTGTTTTTAAGGAATAGTGTAGGTTAGACACTTATAAATGTTTTTGTTTTAAAAATTTTTAAGTGCACTGTAAAAGCATCATGTGGTCTAGCCTCATAACAATTCTCCCTTTTTGGAGACTCAGGATTCCAGTGTCAGCTCTGCCCAGAGCTCAGAGATCCTTAAAATATACGTAGTCTCTACCTAAATAAATTAGTCTCCTTAGACAATCCTATGATAGATTTCAATAATTTTATGTTTGATTTGGCATTCATCTGTAATCTTCCTCTAGCACCACCAGACTTTTTTTCTGTCTACCTTGAGATGTAAATTTTGCTGATTTTTCACCTACGAATTATTTCCTTCAATATGCAGAATTAGGGCTATTTAGCTGACAACTGCCAGAGTAATTAAACAGGTTATCAAGAGTTTGCAAGTCTAAGATAGGAAAAAAAAAGGTCTTATGAATCTATAAGATGTACTTCTACTGCTATGCCTAATACTGTTACCGGTGGAGGGTCTTGGGTACAAGTTTTCCAGGTCCTTGGCATTTTGAACAAAGAATTGAACAAAACTCGCAGAGTAGCAGAGGAATGAAATGCAGCAACACAGCAGTGAAAGCAGGAATTTATTAAAGTGAGAAAGCACTCCACAGGGTGAGAGTGGGCCCCAGAAACCAGCTCAAGGACTCAGTTACAAATTGTTTTGGGCTTTAAGTACCCCATTTGAGTTTTTTTTTTTTTTTCCCCTCTGAGAGTTTTGCTCTTTTGCCCAGGCTGGAGTGCAGTGGCGTGATCTCAGCTAACTGCAACCTCTGCCTTCCGGGTTCAAGGTGATTCTCCTGCCTCAGCCTCCCGAGTAGCTGGGCTTACAGGCGCCTGCCACCACACCTGGCTAATTTTTGTAGTTTTAGTAGAGATGGGGTTTCACCATATTGGCCAGGTTGGTCTCAAATTCTTGACCTCGTGATCTGCCTGCCTCAGCATCCCAAAGTGCTGTGATTACAGGCTTGAACCGCTGCCCCTGGCCCATTTGAGGTTCTTATTGGCTACCGCTTATCTGGATTTGGTCTGTGGCTAAAAGACTGAGGTGAATTAGCGCCCTGTGCAGATGAAGGGATGGTCCCCACTTGGCCTATAGCCAACCCAAGGCACCCTCCTTTTCCCCCTGAGATGTGGTGGAAGGGGAAGGGCTGTAGCAAGAGTAGCCTTTGATCCTTTGTTACCTGGGGTGGGAGACAGGGTTTTTCTCTTTTGATTTTTTTTTTTTTTTTTTTTTTTTTTTTGAGACGGAGTCTCGCTCTGCCGCCCAGGCTGGAGTGCTGTGGCCGGATCTCAGCTCACTGCAAGCTCCGCCTCCCGGGTTCACACCATTCTCCTGCCTCAGCCTCCCGAGTAGCTGGGACTACAGGCGCCCGCCACCTCGCCCGGCTAATTTTTTTGTAGTTTTTAGTAGAGACGGGGTTTCACCGTGTTAGCCAGGATGGTCTCGATCTCCTGACCTCGTGATCCGCCCATCTCGGCCTCCCAAAGTGCTGGGATTACAGGCTTGAGCCACCGCGCCTGGCCTTATTTTAACTGTAGGAAGTTTGTGTTGACCTTAGGCTCGCTGCCCACAGACCCAGGTGTTTTCCATTTTATCCCGCTTTGGGAAGTCAGCTTGAATGGGCCTTAGATTCCCTGCCCCCAGGCCTTGCTGTTTTTTCTTTTAGGAAGTCAGCACAAATGGGCCTTATGTTCCCTTTCTCCTACGGTATTCTCCTGACTCAATAGTCTTATGTATTTATGTGTTTGTACACAATGTTTCACTACTAAAAAGATATAAAAGGGCTCTAATTAGTTGATGTAAAGAAAAATAAAGCACTTAGGTGGCTGGCAAGATGATGGAATAGGAGCAGCTCTGGTCTGCAGCTCCCAGCAAGATCAATGCAAAAGGCTGGTGATTTCTGCATTTCCAGCTGAGGTACCCGGCTCATCTCACTGGGACTGGTTAGACAGTGGGTGTAGCCCATGGAGGGTGAGCTGAAGCAGGATGGGGCGTCGCCTCACCCAGGAAGCACAGGGGTCACAGAACTCCCTCCTCTAGCAAAGGGAAGCTGTGAGGGACCATGCCATGAGGGATGTTGCATTCCGGCCTAGATACTATGCTTTTCCCACAGTCTTTGCAACCCGCAGACCAGGAGATTCCCTCAGGTGCCTACACAACTGGGACCCTGGGTTTCAAGCACAAAACTGGGAGGCCATTTGGGCAGTAACCAAGCTAGCTGCAGGAGTTTTTTTCATACCCCAGTGGTGGTTGGAACACCAGCAAGACAGAACTGTTTACACCCCTGGAAAGGACACTGAAGCCAGGGAGCCAAGTGGTCTAGCTCAGTGGATCCCACCCCCATGGAGCCCAGCAAGCTGAGATCCACTGGATTGAAATTCTCACTGCCAGCACAGCAGTCTGAAGTCGACCTGGGATGCTAGAGCTTGGTGGGGGAAGGAGCGTCTGCCATTACTGAGGCGTGAGTAGGCGGTTTTCCCCTCATAGTGTAAAAAAAGCTGCTGGGAAGTTCGAATTGGGCAGAGCCCACCACAGCATGGCAAGGCTGCTGTAGCCAGTTTGGCTCTTTAGATTTCTCCTCTCTGGGAAGGGCATCTCTGAAAGAAAGGCAGCAGCCCCAGTCAGGGGTTTATAGATAAAACTCCCATCTCCCTGGGACAGAGCACCGGGGGAAGGGGCAGCTGTGGGCTCAGTTTCAGCAGAGTTAAATGTTCCTGCCTGCTGGCTCTGAAGAGAGCGGCAGATCTCCCAGCACAGTGCTCGAGCTCTGCTAAGGGACAGACTGCCTCCTCAAGTGTGTCCCTGACTCCCATGCCTCCTGACTGGGAGACACCTCCCAGCAGGCGTTGACAGACACCTCATACAGGAGAGCTCTGACTGGCATCTGGTGGGTGACCCTCTGGAACAAAGCTTCCAGAGGAGGGAACAGGCAGCAATCTTAGCAGTTTTGCAGCCTCTGCTGGTGATACCCAGCGTCTGGAGGGGGCCTCCAGCAGACCTTCGGCAGAGGGGCTTGACTGCTACAAGGAAAACTAACAGAGAGGAATGACATCAACATCAACAAAAAGGACATCCACACAAAAGCCCCATCTGAAGGTCACCAACATCAAAAGCCAAAGGTAGATAAATCCATAAAGATGAGAAAAAACCAGCATAGAAAGGCTGAAAATTCCAAAAACCAGAACGCCTCTTCTGCTCCAAAGGATCACAGTTCCTCACCAGCAGGGGAACAAAACTAGACGGAAAATGAGTTTAATGAATTGACAGAAGTAGGCTTCAGAAGGTAGGTGATAACAAACTCCTCTGAGCTAAAGGAGAGTGTTCTAACTCAATGCAAGGAAGCTAAGAACCTTGAAAAAAGGTTAGAGGAATTGCTAACTAGAATAACCAGTTTAAAGAAGAACATAAATGACCTGATAAGCTGAAAAACACAGCACGAGAACTTCATGAAACATACCTAAGTATCAATAGCCGAATCAATCAAGTGGAAAAAAGGATATCAGAGATTGAAGATCAACTTAATGAAATGAAGCATGAAGACAAGATTAGACAAAAAAGAATGAAAAGGAAAGAACAAAGCCTTCAAGTAATACAGGACTATGTGAAAAGACCAAACCTATATTTGATTGGTGTGCCTGAAAGTAAAGGGGAGAATGGAACCAATTTGGAAAACAGTCCTCAGGATATTATCCAGGAGAACTTCCCCAACCTACCAACATTCAAATTCAGGAAATAAGAGAAAACCACAAAGATACTCCTCGAAAAGAGCAAACCCAAGACACAATAGTCAGATTCACCAAAATTGAAATGAAGGAAAAAATGTTAAGGGCAGCCAGAGAGAAAGGTCAGGTTACCCACAAAGGGAAGCTGATCAGACTAACAGCAGATCTGTCTGCAGAAACCCTATAAGCCAAAACAGAGTGGGGACCAATATTCAACATTCGTAAAACAAATAATTTTCAAGCCAGAATTTCATATCCAGCCAAACTAAGCTTCATAAGTGAAGGAAAAATAAAATCCTTTCTAGACAAGCAAATGCTGAGAGATTTTGTCACTACCAGACCTGCCTTACAAGAGCTCCTGAAGAGAGCACTAAATATGGAAAGGAGAAACCGGTACCAGCCACTGCAAAAACATGCCAAATTGTAAAGACCATTGACACTATGAAGAAACTGCATCAACTAACAGGCAAAATAACCAGCCAGCAGCATAATGATAGCATCAAATTCACACTAAACAATACTAACCTTAAATGTAAACAGGATAAATGCCCCAATTAAAAGATACAGACTGGCGAATTGGATAAAGAGTCAAGACCTATCAGTGTGCTGTATTCAGGAGACCCATCTCATGTGCAAAGGCACATAGGCTCAAAATAAAGGGGTGGAGGAATGTTTACCAAGCAAATGGAAAGCAAAAAGAGGGGTTGCAATCCTAGTCTCTGATAAAACAGACTTTAAGCCAACAAAGATCAAGAAAGACAAAGGGGAGGGCATTATATAATGGTAAAGGGATCAATGCAGCAAGAAGAGCTAACTATCCTAAATATACAAGCACCCAATACAGGAGAATGCAGATTCATAAAACAAGTTCTTAGAGACTTACAAAGAGACTTAAACTCCCACACAGTAACAGTGGGAGAAGTTAACACCCCACTGGCAATATTAGATCAACAAGACAGAAAATTATCAAGGATATTCAGGACTTGAGCTCAGCTCTGGACCAAGTGGACCTAGTAGACATCTACAGAACTCTACACCCCAAATCAAAAGAATATACATTCTTCTCAGCACCACATCACACTTAACTCTAAAACTGACCATATAATCAGAAGTAAAACACTCCTCAGCAAATGAAAAGGAGTGGAAATCATAACAACAGTCTCTGACCACAGTGCAATCAAATTAGAACTCAGGATTAAGAAACTCACTCGAAACTACACAGCTACATGGAAACTGAACAACCTGCTGCTGAATGACTACTGGGTAAATAATGAAATTAAGGCAGAAATAAATAAAAACTGATGAGAACAAAGATAAAATGTACCAGAATCTCTTGGACACAACTACAGCAGTGTTTAGAGGGAAATTTGTAGCACTAAATGTCCACAAGAGAAAGCAGGAAAGATCTAAAATTAACATCCTAACATCACATTTAAAAGAAGGAGAGAAGTAAGAGCAAATAAATTCAAAAGCTAGCAGAAGACGAGAAATAACTAAGATCAGAGCAGAAATGAAGGAGATAAGAGACACAAAAAACCCTTCACAAAATCAGTGAATCCAGGAGCTGGTTTTTTTTGAAAAGATTAACAAAATACATAGACCATAGACCAGACTAATAAAGAAGAAAAGAGAATAATCAAATAGACAAAATAAAAAATTATTTGGTTAAAGGGGGTATCACCACTGATACCACAGAAATACAAACTACCATCAGAGAATACTATAAACATCTCTTTGCAAATAAACTAGTTAATCTAGAATAAATTGATAAATTCCTGGACACATACACCCTTCCAAGGCTAAGGTAGGAAGAAATTGAATTCCTGAATAGACCAATAACAAGTTCTGAAATTGAGGCAATGATTAATAGTCTACCGATCAAAAAAGCCCAGGACCAGATGGATGCACAGCCGAATTCTACCAGAGGCATAAAGAGGAGCTGGAACCATTCTTTAGGAAATTATTTCAAATAATAGAAAAAGAGGGATTCCTCCCTAATTCATTTTATGAGGCCAGCATCATCCTTACACTGAAACCTGGCAGAAATGCAACAAAAGAAAATTTCAGGCCAATATCTCTAACATCAATGCAAAAATCCTCAATAAAATACCGGCAAACCAAATCTAGCAGCACATCACAAAGCTTATCCGCCACGATCAAGTTGGCTTCATCCCTGGGATGCAAAGCTGGTTCAACATTCACAAATTAATCAATGTAATCCATCACATAAACAGAACCAATGATAAAAAACACATGATTGTCTCAATAGATGCAGAAAGGCCTTTGATAAAATTCAATACCCTTTTATCCTAAAAACTCTCAATAAACTAGGTATCGATGGGACTGTATCTCAAAATAACAAGAGCTATTTTATGACAAATTCACAGCCAATATCGTACTGAATGGGCAAAATCTGGAAGTGTTCCCTTTGAAAACCAGCAGAAGACAAGGATGCCCTCTCTCACTACTGCTACTCAACACAGTTTTGGAAGTTCTGGCCAGGGCAGTCAGAGAAGAGGAAGAAATAAAGCGTATTCAAATAGGAAGAGAGGAAGTCAAATTGTCCCTGTTTGTAGATGACATGATTATATAGTCAGAAAATCTTACTGTCTCAGCCCAAAATCTCCTTAAGCTGATAAGCAACTTCAGCATAGTCTCAGGATACAAAATCCATGTGCAAAAGTCACAAGCATTCCTGTACGCCAGTAATAGAGAGCTAAATCCGTGAGTGAACTCCCATTCACAATTGCTACAAAAAGAATAAAATACCTAGGAATACAACTTGCAAGGGATGTGAAGGACTTCTTCAAGAAGAATTACGAACCACTGCTCAAGGAAGTAAGAGAGGACACAAACAAATGGAAAAACATACCATGCTCATGGATAGAAAGAATCAATATTGTGAAAATTGCCATACTCCCCAAAGTAATTTATAGATTCAATGCTATCCCCATCAAGCTACCACTGACTTTCTTCACAGAATTAGAAAAACTACTTTAAACTTCATATGGAACCAAAAAACAGCCAGTATAGCCAAGACAGTCCTGAGCAAAAAGAACAAAACTGGAGGCATCACGCTACCTGACTTCACCTGATACAAGTCTACAATAACCAAAACAGCATGGTACTGGTACCAAAATATATAGACTAATGGAACAGAACTGAGGCCTCAGAAGTAATGCCACACATCTACAACCATCTGATCTTTGAGAAACCTGACAAAAATAAGCAATGGGGAGAGGATTCCCTATTTAATAAGTGGTATTGGGAAAACTGGCTAGCCATATGCAGAAAACTGAAACTGAACTTCTTCCTTACACTTTATAGGAAAATTAAGTCAAGATAAATTAAAGACTTAAACATTAAAATCTAAAACCGTAAAAACCTGAGAAGAAAGCCTGGGCAATAACATTCAGGACATAGGCATGGGCAAAGGCTTCATGAGTAAAACACCAAAAGCAATGGCAACAAAAGCCAAAATTGATGAATGGAATTTAATTAAACTAAAGAACTTTTCTGCACAGCAAAAGAAACTATCATCAGGTTGAACAGGTAACCTATAGAATGGGAGAACATTTTTGCATTCTGTCCATATGGCAAAGGGCTAATATCCAGAATCTACAATGAACTTAAATTTACAAGAAAAAAAAATCCCATCAAAAAGCGGGCAAAGGGTATCAACAGACACTTCTCAAAAGAAGACATCTATGTGGCCAACAAACATATAAGAAAAAGCTCATAATCACTGGTCATTCAAATTTCATGCAAATGAAACTTGAGTGATTACACCAATCCCTCATTTTTGGAGTTGGTAAACTCAAGCAGAATTACCTTATGATTTAGCAATGCCTTACTCTTGGGGTAGTTTTTAGCAATGCCTTAGTCTTGGGGTAGATTTTGCTTGTCTGGTGGTGTTTACTGGTGATCTTCTGTGTGTGATACTTATTCTTTAAATCAGAAAGTATCTGAGACAGGTCTCAATCAATTTAGAAGTTTATTTTGACAGTTAAAGACATGCCCAGAAGAAATAAACATGGAATCACAGCAACAGTCTATGGTCTGTGCCTTTCTTCAAAGACGATTCTGAGGGCTTCAGTATTTAAAGAGAAAAAGTGGGCTGGAGCAGAGAGGGAGAGGGGACAGTCACATTATTGAATGCATGTGTTGTAAGAGAAAAGGAGCAGGTAGGGGAGTACTCAATCATGTATTCTTATGCTCAGTAAATCAGCTCTTTACATAAGATAATGTGAACATACAGTAGCTACCTGTGGAGATACTTAACCTTTAATCTGTAGCTTTCTGCTTAGGAACAGGAGGAAAGGCAGCTTCTTGCAAGACTCAGCTTTCAGTTTAATTTTTTTTTCTTTTGGTATAGTGAATTGAGGTTCCAAGTTTTTAGTTTCCTTTCACAATCCTCGACCTATTCTGGTTCATGCAGAACCAATTCTTTCTGTGGACCTGAGAAATATATTAACTGTAGAAAAGCTTCAATATCTGTCTTCAGTTGTTTTCAGTTAGCAGCTGTAAAACCATTTTCAGCACATCCTGCTGAAGGCGGTGGCATGAGCTCTGTGGAAGCGTGGTAGACTTCACAGGGATGCTTCACCCCAGGTGGGAGGACATAGCAGGACCTCTGGGAGGCATCTGCCATTCAAATAGCTTCCCCTGAAAATGGTGAGATGTTGGATCATAATCTGTGCTTCAAGTGCATCTTGTAAGCAATGATGTGGCCATCTGCTCCATTTCCCAAGCCCTATTTTCATTCTGGTTAGTTACTGCATGTAATTGTACAATTATAGAAGGTAGCACTGTCTGTCAGTGTCTGCTCAGTAAATATGTGAGCAGATTGGGTTTTGTATTTTAACTACTTCACACTCAGAGTTTCTAATGTACAACTGAAATTCTATGCACTGCGTATTTTCTGTAACTTCTATCTGACTCTATATACATTAAAACACATGATCAAGACCCTGATAGAAGAAAAACTTCAGCCAAATTAAATTTAAAGGAGTTTAATTGAGCAATGAATGATTCACAAATGGGGCAGCCTCCTGAGCCAGAATAGGCTCAGACTTTGGCACAGCCCTGTGGTGGAAGAAGATTTATGACAGAAAAAGGAAAGTGATGTACAGAAAACGGAAGTGAGGTACAGAAACAGCTTGTCATTTGCCTTATTTGAACATAGTTCGAACAGCTGGCTACATTTGATTGGCCAAAACTCCATGATTGGCACAAGGAGGTGTCTGGTGACACCTTCGCTTGTTATAGCTCGTGATGTGCAGAAAAACTTTTAGGCTGAACTTAAAATATGTAAGGAGGCAGCTTTAGGCTAAACTTGATTTAAAAACGCTAAATACTTTAGTCAGGGGACAACTGAAAACAAAATTTCTTGATATCTTTACTACTTTCTTGTTACAATCACTTAATGATTATTTTTATAAAAGCTTTTTACCAAGCTATAAAATGAAATTTTTCCTTCTGTGGAAACTAGTCTTCTGCCTGTTGGTAGTTTAATGATAACGCAACCAAGGAGCTGTTTGAATGCTCCTCTATGACAAAGTTGGCTACAGTAAGATAACAAGCACACAGCGTCATAAGTCACACACTACAAGGACCTGTCATTTAGTTTGACACAGCAGGGTCACTTGCAGCTCATTAAGCTGCAAGTGAGTCACTTGAAAAAATACCTCTGCACACCATGGAAGTTGGCTGGAATTCCAGGCAGGATTGACACAGAAGTTTGCTTCTGGTATTCTCAGCACTGCTTTTCTACAGCTTTCTCCTGCCCTGTTATATTCTTCTGCTCACCCTCCTCCACTCTAGGTGCTCCAAATTTTTCTGTTCCCCATTGACACAAGTAGATGACTTTCTTTTTTTTTTTTTTTTTTTTTTTTGAGACGGAGTCTCGCTCTGTCGCCCAGGCTGGAGTGCAGTGGCCGGATCTCAGCTCACTGCAAGCTCCGCCTCCCGGGTTCATGCCATTCTCCTGCCTCAGCCTCCCGAGTAGCTGGGACTACAGGCGCCCGCCAGGTCGCCCGGCTAGTTTTTTGTATTTTTAGTAGAGACGGGGTTTCACCATGTTAGCCAGGATGGTCTTGATCTCCTGACCTCGTGATCCGCCCGCCTCGGCCTCCCAAAGTGCTGGGATTACAGGCTTGAGCCACCGCGCCCGGCCTTCTTTTTTTTTTTTTAATTTTGAGACGGAGTCTCACTTTGTCATCCAGGCTGGAGTGCAGTGGCACAATCTTGGCTGACTGCAACCTCTACCTCCTGGATTCAAGTGATTCTCCTGCCACAGCCTCCGGAGTAGCTGGGATTACAGGCGTGCACCACCACCCCTGACTAATTTTTGTATTTTTAGTAGAGACGGGGTTTTGCCATGTTGGCTAGGCTGATCTCAAACTTCTGACCTCAAGTGATCCGCCTGCCTCAGCTTCCCACAGTGCTGGGATTACAGGCATAAGCTACCACACCCAGCCTGAAGAGAAGGCTTGATTTGCTGCTGCTACTTCTGCCATACAATAGCATGCTTAAATTTCAATCGCTAACTTAACAGTGAACTAGCTTAACAGTCAACATTCAGGAAGTTTTTTTTTTTTTTTTTTTAAACTCTATTTGGACTCTGAAATCACAATGGGCTTAAAATGAGTGCAGTCTCTGGGACGAACTAGAGAAAACTTTTCGGGAGTCCAAGGCATCACCTGAGAAGATGCCCCACTCTTCCAGAGTTAAGGTGGAGTGGAGTGGTTTGCAGGAGCTGTGGGAGGAAAGAGAAGACCTCAAACAAGTGTGTGCCAAGGCAGCAGCTGCACACCAAAGCCAGAGAGCCTCTCAGCCAACCATTTGCTCTCTAGTCTCCTAGGAACAATCTGTCACTCCTTAGCCGTCTCCAGTTATTTCCCAGCATCTCTATTGCTTCCTGGGGGTTGTGGGTGTAATCTTTGTGCTAGAGTTTTTTTTTTTTTTTTTTCGTTGGTTGGTTTGTTTTTAGATGGAGTCTTGCTCTGTTGCCCAGGCTGGAGTGCAGTGGTGTGATCTTAGCTCACTGCAACCTCCATCTCCTGGGTTCAAGCAGTTCTCCTGCCTCAGCCTCCCGAGTAGCTAGGATTACAGGAATGCGCCTCCATGCCTGGCTAATTTTGTATTCTTAGTAGAGACAGGGTTTCACCATGTTGACCAGGCTGGTCTCAAACTCCTGACTTCATGATTCACCCGTGGCGTTGGCCTCCCAAAGTATTGGGGTTACAGGCATGAGCCACTGCACTTGGCCTGTGCAGGAGTTTTTGTGAGTAGTTTTGCTAACAATTTTAAAAGGTGGTAAATTGAATATCTAAAGTAGAAGAATTCCTAAACTAGATATTTAGGACTTGTAGGTCAGTGTTATAGATAAAATGTAAGTTCTCTTACATTTAAGAGAACTAATAACTTAAGATTTCAAATTAAGAAACACAGAGATTTGTGGATATCAGAAAGGCAAACTCAACTTCCTCAAAACACCTCATATCTTCATAGGAAATTTAAATTTCTAAGCTAAATTTTTGACTTTCTGTCTTTAAAATATATCCAATGCACAAAATTATTTTATACTAATTTGTTTAGATGATCTTTTTCTTTTTTATGAACAAAGACTTCTTAATCTTATTATATATACATGATAAAAATCAAAGATTACTCATAATTCCACAAACTAGAATGAATCACTGTTAACAGTCCTTCCTTCATTCCTTCATCTGATCCTTGTTTCTGTCCTTCCCTGCCTCATTCTGTTTCCTTTAAATTATGGACAGTATGATTGTATGATACACACTCTTTGGAGCTGGTTTTTTACTTAACCATATATATACATTGGATATCTTACCATGTAAACACATATTATTCTTCTAGGTAAGTTTTAATGGCTGTATGGTATTTTATTGTGTTAAAGTGAATTAAATATGGCCTGAGAAGGACTTCATACTTCTATATTTGAGTCCTTGTGGACAAACTGTAACCTAACTTAATAGTTAGACAAGATTGAAAACCTAACCTAGGAGTATGCAGCTGTCACAATCGCTGAGTCTTGGCCAATCCCAGTAGCCATACTTCAACCACTCATACACTGCTGAGTGTTCAAACTGTGTTCAAATAAGGCAAATGCCAACCTGTAGCCAATCTGGCTGTTCTGTACCTCACCTCCGATTTCTGTACACCACTTCCCTTTTTTTGTCTATAAATTTGTTCTGACCACCAGGCATCCCTGGAATCTCTCGAATCTGCTGTGATTTTGGGGCTATCCAATTCACAAATGATTCATTACTCAATTAAACTCCTTTAAATTTAATGTGGTGGAAGTTCTTCTTTTAACAGATGGTGTCAGAAGTGGGATTCGAGGTAGAGCTTTGATGACCCCAGGAGTGCTGAGTGAACAAGCAAGGTGCCTGCTAGTCCCACTTGTGTCCACTGATCTCTTGGAGTGGCTGGTAATTGTGAGTAATTCTTTCTTGGATTTTGGAGCTCCACGGATTTGTGTTTTGAACTCTGAGTTTCTTTGAGCAAATTTCTGATCAAAACTGGGTTTGGAAGTCTTGACAGAAACGGTGGCTTGGATCTAGTTGAGGCCTCTTACATCTGACTGGGTCAGAAAGAAACTGATAGTAAATGGTAATGTTGTAGGGTTTGTAAAATTTGACTTTTCAAAATTCATAGGGACTTTTGTGTTCTATCCCTTTGTTTCATTTTTCTTGCATGCTAAGGTAGGAAAAATCACTGGCTTAGTTGATCAAGGGAACATGAGAGCAAAGCCAATATTATAGGTAAAAATGGGATCCTTAATTTCTGGAAACGAGTTCCTTCTAGCTTATACACGCGTAAGTGTGAGGCCAGGGAAGCAGGGAACCAGTGAAGCCTTACAGAAATAGCGAAATCTTACTAAAGATAACTTACAGTGGAACATTGCAAATGAACAACACCACACTGAAACGCATTTAAAAATGAAGGCCCCCAAATTCATCTCACCCGAGGGTGTCTATTAATATGTGGAAGGTTCTAAAAAGATTCAGAGATGATAGAACCCTCTGGGGGCAAGTTTGAGCCTTTCGGTGTGAAATTGAGTGCTAAGCAGAGTGGCTAGTGTCTATGTTTTGTCATGTGTATTTTGTTCTGGCCACAAAGGAAAAAGATAATTATTTTTTATGTTATGACTTGGTCCCTAGGGCTGTGGTATGGCAAGCTGGGTCACTAGGGCTGCCCAGGGAAAGGGAACCCAGAAGCCTGGCATGTTGGCAAAAGGGAACGAATTTCTTACCAGGCAGGCTTCTGGCCTATCTCTCTCTCTGTGCAAACTGGTTGAATGAATGGTAAAAATCCCTGTTTATATCCTCTATAAAGTTTTGATTAAAGCAAAAAAGGATTCTATGGCTATTCTTAAGCTGTAGCGAATCTGCTGTGCTTTGTGTGTCTTTCTGTATGGTTCTGTCATAAAGAGGAGTACCTTAGGCTAGAACATGGGCTTAGGACCCCGTAGACCTGCTGTTCGGGCCAGTGCGGCAAACTGGTCAGTTACAAACTTTGCTGCAGGTCTCTGAAGGAAAAAAAAAAAAAAAAACCACAAACTGGATGAGGTCTCCATCTTGTTTTATGTCCTTGGGAGCTTGACCTTGTAACCAAGTGGTGATACTTTCTCTTGGTCTTCACCTTCCAGGGAACAAGAATTTTGGGGTTCGTGTCATAGTTAGCACTAAAATTATCTCGAGTAGGTAAAAGCCTTTGCAAGCTTAAAATTAACTGCTCTAGACTCCTTCTGGGAAGAGCAATGAATACTGCCCGGTGCTGTGGCTCAGCAGCTAAGGCTTTGTCAGTTTACATTGGCAGCCCAGGTTCAATCCTTGTTTAGGGAATGAGTCCTTCCTGATTTGATATCTGCATGACTTTTACCATTCATTGATTCTCTTCTCCTCCCTGAACAATTTCTGGTTTCCCTTCTTGAATTTTCCATTTATTTATTTATTTATTTAAGACGGCGTTTCATTCTTGTTGCCCAAGCTGGAGTGCAGTGGCATGATCTCGGCACACTGCAGCCTCCGCCTCCTGGGTTCAAGTGATTCTCTTGACTTAGCCTCCTGAGTAGCTGGGATTACAGGTGTGTGCCACCATACCCGGCTAATTTTTTGTATTTTTAGTAGAAACGGGGTTTCACCATGTTAGCCAGGCTGGTCTTGAACTCCTGACCTCAGGTGATCTGCTTGCCTCAGCCTCCCAAAGTGCTGGCATTACAGGTCTGAGCCACTGTGCCTGGTGAATTTTCCTTTCTCTGAGCACCTGGGAGGTTAACTTTGGTAAAGTTTAAAAGCCAGAAATATTGGCCACTTGGCAGGGCTAAAGTTGGGTAATAAGAGATTTAAAAGATTTTTTTTAAGAGTGCTGTGGTTAAACGTCAGCTTAATTGAAAGTGGATATCCAAGCTATAGGTACATTTAAAAGACCTTTTTGTTTTTCTTAGATCTTGTTTTTCTGGAAAAAGGTTTTTTTCTTCTCAGTTGACTGGAATTATTTTTCTCTATTTTGTCTTGCCATTCTCAATGCACACATGAGAGGCCCTGAGATCACTTCTAATAGCTTGAGACTCCTTGGGAAAACAGGAGGTGCCACATAATCCATTTTGGGAAAAATCTGTTATTCTCATAGAACCCCAGGAATTGAAAACGGATAGATCTCTTAAAAATCTAAGGCTCTGTTCTGTTTTGCATTACGTTATCTGACAGTTTTGACTTTTGGGAGGTATCAGAAATTACTTTGCATTATGAGAGAACTTTGGTGTGTAATAACGAGGTAGGAAATCTACTTTAGAGATGGTAGATGGCAGTTATGGCAGGGATACTCAGTTCTTCGCATGTTTGAATTAGAGAAGCAAGCTCTTGGCCACCTGGAAGGTGTGGCAATGTCCCCACCTCTCACTGAGAAAGAAGGCTCCCATGGGTGATGGACTGATTCCCTCTTTTTTGGGATCTAGGATCTGGTATAAATATGGGACCCTTAATTTTGGAGGTTCGTTTTTGTCTTCCAGCTCTGCCTGCTTATTAAGCCCTAGAAGCTGCATGATTTCCTGGCCCTGTTCCTCCAAGGACTCCACCCTAAAGCCAATTATCCAATTAAAAAACTTAAAAACTGGCCAGGCGCGGTGGCTCATGCCTGTAATCCCAGCACTTTGGGAGGCTGATGCGAGAGGATCTCCTGAGGTCAGGAGTTCGAGACCAGCCTGGCCAACATGGTGAAATCCCGTTTTTACTAAAAATAAAAAATTAGCTGAATGTGGTGGCATCTGCCTGTAGTCCCAGCTACTCAGGAGGCTGAGACAGGAGAATCACTTGAACCCAGGAGGCAGAGGTTGCAGTGAGCCGAGATAGTGTCAGTGTACTCCAGCCTGTGTAACAGAGTGAGACTCCATCTCAAACAAACCCTTAAAAACTGGCAAGTGAAAAATCTTAACAACTACTGGGTCTTCTGTCTTTCTTTGTGTGTAGTTATGTATGTGTTGTGTGTGTGATGTTTATATAAAAGAGCTCTAATTGGTTTAAAGAAAAATAAGCACTTAAATATTTTGAAAAAATAAAAACTGTAATGTCTCTTAGTTCATATAACTTTAGTAATCTTTGGGAAATAACAGCTTTGCAGATTATTGGTAAATTAAAGATATTTCATCTAAATTAGGCAGGTCAGATATTAGGTTTACTAATTGCTTTAAGGTTATAAATTGCTTTAAATTATAAAAATTGTTCAACTTGCCTACTTTACAGCTGGGTAAGGCCTGGGGACATGTGGAGTTAGCCAAATCCCTAGCTATGCTGGAAAGAGTCTTATCTGCACTTCTGTGTAGTACCCTAGGCTCCATACCTAGATACATAATTAAAATAACCATACCTAAGCTCCATATCTAAGTACATAATTAAAATAACTTACTAGGTTTTTCACCAAAATTAAAAATTACTAAGAGTAACCATTATCACATGTGATTGAGACTACTAAAAAAATAGTTTACATGCAAGGTGTGTTAGAAAAGTAAAATGTGTTTTAAGTAAAAGATGATAAGAAAGTATGGGAATGTAAATTTTTGCCTAGTTTAGAGGGTTAAGGATTGTTTTAAATTATGTAAGATAAAGCCAAAGGTTTGAACAAGTTGTGGATGGTTTGCGAAAAATTAATCTTGTGAAAATAAATTCTGTGTGGACATTGGCTAAAGTTCAAGTGGGAATTATTAAGGTTTTCTGTAAATTGAATATTGGAATAAAAGCACAACAGGTTTTTCTTGCAGCACTGCTCGCTCTTTCACAAAAATTGTTAAGGGTTATAAAAGGTGTATGAGAATCTCACCTTATGGTCAAACTGATTAAGATTGATAGATTTGTCTATAAGGTTTTATTAAAAATTGGGGTTGACATTAATAGACTAATGCAAGGGTAAAATTTGGCTTTCTCTCTTGAATGGGATTTTCATGTAATATTAAAGGATAAGGAAAGATTTTTGTTTGCCTGTTAAATAAACTACAGGAAAAAAAGAGGAAAGACAAGAGACAGTTTGCATGGAAAGCTAAGTCTTCCCTCTGATGAGAAAAAGCTTTTGCCTTTTTAAAAATTTTTAAGTGGCTAGGCATGGTGACTCATACCTGTAATGCCACCACTTTGGGAGGCCAAGGTAGGTGGATCGCCTGAGGTCAGTAGTTCAAGACCAGCCTGGCCAACATGGTGAAACACTATCTGTACTGAAAGTACAATAATGAGCTGGGTGCGGTGGCAGGTGCCTGTCATCTCAGCTACTTAGGAGGCTGAGGCAGGAGAATCACTTGAACCCGGGAGATGGCGGTTCCGTTGAGCTGAGATCGTGCCATGCACTCTAGCCTGGGCGACAAGAGTGAAACTCAGTCTCAAAAAAAAAAAAAAAGTTCTGTATTCCAAGACTCATTATGGAAAAGATAGAATGATCCAAATTAAATATATATTGGTGTGATGACTTCTAAATTGCTAACATAGTTTATGAACAATGTTTAGTTGTCACTAAACATTGTCAAAATGTTTATTTTGACAGATATAAAAACCATATTCCTGGGAAGACAGTCAAAACTTCAGGTATATTCTGCTATTTGATGGGCCATTTAAACATTTATAAAGGGATTTCATTCAATTGTCATTTTCAATGCCTGTTTTCTGTTTGTATAAATATGTTCCCATGCAAGAGGGCTGATGTTACAACAGTAGCTTACTATGCCACAGTGTGTTTTCACCAGGTAAAGAAAGCTTTTTATGGTTCACTGAGGACAATCAACCCATTCACAGTCTAGAACCTGAAGACTGGATCTTCTGAGAACATCAGAGAAAGACTGCCCTTACCATCCACACTGAAACAAAACTGTGGGTCCTTGAAAGTTGGGTTCGTAATCTCACAACTGAGAAGGCTTGCTTCACACTCGTGAAACTGTATACCCCTTAGAACCCTTGAGGTAAATCTAACCAGGGAAGTTTCTCCCCGGAAGAAGATGGCATATTTGATGTGAACAGTTTTTCCCAAGATCACTGATCAAGATTCTTATCTTTGAATTTTTTTTCCTTGCTTATGCCTCTATGAATAATAGAAGTAAAAAGGGGTCTGTAATGTGCACTTACAGAATATACTTTTATTTGTGAAGGATTTTGCAGCCAGCCTTATTCATGGATAACCTTATACTTTGATAGATAAAAGATGAAGGCCAATGTAGGTGAGAAACTTTAATGGTACATATGTCACATAGGCCACATAGTCAGAAACAGAACTTCTCTTAATCTATATCATGAGTTAAAGAGAACATTGCCAGGAGGCTTTCACTTTTCTTTTTTTTTTTTTTTTGAGACGGAGTCTCGCTCTATCGCCCAGGCTGGAGTGCAGTGGCCGGATCTCAGCTCACTGCAAGCTCTGCCTCCCAGGTTTATGCCATTCTCCTGCCTCAGCCTCCCGAGTAGCTGGGACTATAGGCGCCTGCCACCTCGCCCGGCTAGTTTTTTGTATTTTTTAGTAGAGACGGGGTTTCACGGTGTTAGCCAGGATGGTCTCGATCTCCTGCCCTCGTGATCCACCCGTCTCGGCCTCCCAAAGTGCTGGGATTACAGGCTTGAGCCACCGCGCCCGGCGGCTTTCACTTTTCTAAAAGGGCATCATTTATTATGTCCTTTTTCGTGGTTTGGAGTAAAAGAGGCAATGATTAGAAATGTATCCCTCTTAATAAGCTCTATAGCAAATTCTTCTGTAAAGGCTATGGTTACACAACAGACTTTAAACTCTTTTATGAAAGTTACGCTAAACAATAGAATTGTTCCAGATTACTTACTGGCTAAATAGCAGTATCTGTGAAGCTGCTGGCACTATGGTCTATGGAGAAAACATCGGGTATTACAGAGATTCAGTTGTAGGGGTTTAATGAAAAGACTGCTTAGTTAGGCAAGTAGACTCTTTATCTAGCTCATTCTTTGATCTATTTAATTTTAGGTGGTTTAGTTTATGGGGACCCTGGGTAAGGAGCATTCTCCAAACTCTCGGTATTATCCTCCGGATAGCCGTAATAGTAATATTCCTGGTGCGCTTCATTCCCTCAAAGGTTTTAAATGTTTGCATGCAGCCATCTCTAGAATGTCAAATGGTCTGTCTTCAACTGGAATGACAAAAGCTGAAAGGAATCTGCAACCATGGGGACACCATAAGCTATGAATGAAGTGCTGAGATGAAATGAGAAACCAAAAACGATGGTAACAGAGTGGCACTAAGGCCCAAGTTTTAGTCATACTCTTACCTAAGTGAGAACGTAAGTAAAAATTTTGAACAAAATAATGAGAAGCCATTGTTTCGGAGCTTATGCACTAGGCTCCAACAGACCAAACCAAACAAAAATGGAGTCGCTTGTGCTAAATGTGACATAATCAAACTAAGATTTTAAGGAAACACATAGGTCCTGTAACAGACCAGGTTTTGTTTTTCTTTGTAATCAGGACGTTCCAGCATAAGGAACTACCCTCTACTCAGTCCTTGCTCCCACCTTTGCAAAACTCATTGTTCTACTGTTCCCCAGTGAGCTTCAAGGCCAAATAGTACATTTACCTTAGTGATAATGACATCAATGACTAAAGTTTTGGTCAATCGCTGAAAATTGAGAAAATGACTAAAAGGGGAGAAGTGTTAAGGTTAATGAAATATGGCCTGAGAAGGACTCTGTACTTCTATATTTGAGTCCTTGTGGATGAACTGTAACCTAACTTAATAAGTTAGGTTCTCAATCTTGTCTACCTAAGCGTATGCGCCTGTAACAATAGCTGAGACCTGGCCAATCCCAGCAGCCGTTCTTTAACCATTCATGCACTGCTGAGTATTCAAACTGTGTTCAAACAAGGCAAACACCAACCTGTAACCAATCGCGCTGTTCTATACCTCACCGCTGATCTTTGTACATCATTTCCCTTTTTTGTCTATAATTTTTTTCTGACCACAAGGCACCCCTGGGGTCTCTCTGAACCTGCTGTGATTCTGGGGACTGCCCAATTTGTGAATGGTTCATTTCTCAAATAAACTCCTTTAAATTTAATTTACTGAAGTTTTCCTTTTAACAGTTGTATAGAGCCCCAATTCCTACTTCATGGATGTGAAATGCCCAGGATGCTATAAAATCACCACGTTCTTTAGCCATGCACAAACGGTAGTTTTGTGTGTTGGCTGCTCCACTGTCCTCTGCCAGCCTACAGGAGGAAAAGCAAGGCTTACAGAAGGATGTTCCTTTAGGAGGAAGCAGCACTAAAGGCACTCTGAATCAAGATGAGTGGGAAACCATCTCAATAAACACATTTTGGATAAAAAAAACAAACAACCAGTTGTATAATTTATACAATTTCCAAATTCGCACTACTATAAATAACTCTACAATGAATAGTCTGTTTTCTTTTTTCTTTCTCTTTCCCTTTTTCAAAGGTTTTTTGAGACATCTCATTCTATCACCCAGGCTAGAGTGCAGTGGTGTGATCTCATCTCACTGTAGCCTTGACTTTCTGGCTCAAGCGATCATCCTACCTCAGCCCCCAAGTAGTTGGGACTACAGGCAAGCACCACCACACCTGGCTAACTTTTGTATTTTTGGTAGGGACTGGGTTTTGCCATGTTTTCCAGGCTGGTCTCAAACTCCTGAGCTCAATCTGCCTGCCTCGGTTTCCCAAACATATATTCTTATTGACTTCTAATCTTACAACAAATTCCTGTATATAAAGTGATATGACATTTTGGGGGCTTTTGATGAACCCTGCTGAGTTGCCTTTCCCAAGGACTTTCCCACCTGTGGGTGATAAGGGGTGGGGGCGAGGTAGGGCAGGCTCCTAAAACCTTGCCAGGCAATGGCCACAGCTTCTGAGCCTCCCCTGGAGAGGATCATTCTGTAAGGGCCTCTCGGGTGGATCTGACTGAGGCACCTGGAGAGGAAATCGGCAGCCCCTCGTCAAGTTCATTGCTTCACAGCTTTCCTCTCAGTGCTTTCCTTAATCCTTTCCTTTCTTCCTCACCTGGGCTGAGCTCTCTGGGTCTGGGTCTGCAGGATGGGGTTGGTGGGGTAGGGATGCTCCACTTCCCACCTCCACACCGGGGTCTGACCTCCCTGGGCAGCACAGGAAGAAGGTGAGCTTGCCTGGAGCCCCCAATAATTAGGAACCACTGCCCTCTAGTGTCTGCAGTGCTGTGAAGATTTAAATATTAAAATCCACTCCAAGCCCTGAAGAGTGCCGCCTTCCCCATGGGCACCCCTCAGGGACCCTACAGGCCAGAGCAGTGCAGGCCTGAGCTAGAAAATGCTCATTAGGAGAATTAAACATCTGGGGAAGGATTATGAAATCTAATTTAGAATGGCTCAGGACTGCCGGGGAAGTGGGGAGTCCAGAGAGAGGACTGAAGATACATTTTCTTGATAGATCACATTAGAGGGTGGCAGCAAATGTAGGTTTAAGGAAGAAACAAGTGACTGGGGAAAACACTTCTTGGGATGCCTAGGAGGTGTACAGAATCTCCCATGAGTCTCAAGATGGACCTGAGGCTTGCAGAGTTAAAAGAGCCCTCCCAGCTCACTTAGTCCACTTGGGAAGAGCCATTGGTGCTGCTGTCCCCAGGACCCTGCTCTGAAACCTGCCCTGCATTCCAGCCTGGGCCCTGCACTGAGACCCACCCTGGGTTCCAGCCTGGGCCCTGCTCTAAGACCCAGCCTGGGTTCTTTTCTGAGATCTGCCCCACGTTCCAGCCTGGACCCTACTCCAAGATCTGCCCCGTGTTCTAGCCCAGGCCCTGCTCCAAGACTTGCCCTGTGTTCCAGTCTGGGCCCTGCTCCAAGACTCAGTCCGGGTTCTACTCTGAGACCTGCTCAGTGTCCCAGCCTGGGCCCTACTCCGAGACCTGCCCCGCGTTCCAGCCTGGGCCCTGCTCTGAGACCTGCTCTGTATTCCAGCCTGGGTTCTTCTCTGAGACCTGCTCTGTGTTCCAGCCTGGGCCCTGCTCTGAGACTCGCCCTATATTCTAACCTGGGACCTGCTCTGAGACCTGCCCTGTATTCCAGCCGGGGTTCTTCTCTGAGACCTGCCCTGTGTTCTCTACTGGGTTCTGTCTCTCTGACTCAAAAATGATGGCGGTGGTGGTGCAGTTTCTTGGGTGGGGGGATGAGGTTAGAGCTGTTCAGCCCTCGGGCTGCTGACACCACTGTGGGCTACAGGGGCAGCTTCACTCCGGGAGTTCAAACCCCATTTCAGCCACCTTTTTATTTGTTGTGGAAACTTAGGTAATTTCTTAAACTTCTTAAAGACTCAGTGTAATTGACAAATGGGATCTAATTAAAGAGCTTCTGCACAGCAAAGAAACTACCATCAGAGTGAATAGGCAACCTACAGAATGGGAGATAATTTTTGCAATCTGCTCATCTGACAAAGGGCTAATATCCAGAACCTACAAAGAACTCAAACAAATTTACAAGAAAAAAAAAACCCTCATCAAAAAGTGGGCAAAGGATATGAACAGACATTTCTCAAAAGAAGACATTCATACAGCCAACAGACACATGAAAAAATGCTCATGGGGGAACATCACACACCGGGGCCTATTATGGGGAGAGGAAAGGGGGGAGGGATGGCATTGGGAGTTATACCTGATGTAAATGACGAGTTGATGGGTGCTGACAAGTTGATGGGTGCAGCACACCAACATGGCACATGTATACATATGTAACCTGCACATTGTGCACATGTACCTTAGAACTTAAAGTATAATAATAAAAAAACGGTAAATAATGACTCCCAAAATCCATCTCCACCCAGGACCTCAGAATGTGACAGATTTCCATATTTGGAAATAAGGTCTTTGCAGATATAATTAGTTGAGTTCATCCTGGATTTGGGTGGGCCCTGAAATGTGATTTATAAGATGAGGGAAAGAGATGCAGAGACACACAGAGGGGAAGTCCGTGTGATAGTGGAGGAGGGGCTGGAGTGATGCCTCCACAAGCCAAGGAGCCCAGGTATTGCTGGGAGCCACCGGAATCTCAGAAGAGGCAAGGGAGGATTCTTCCCTGGAACCTTGACAGGGGACACGGCCCTGCTGATGCCTTGATTTGGAGCTCTTGATCTCCAGAACCCTGACAGAATACATGTCTGCGTTTTAAGCCATGGGTTTATGGTAGTTAGAGCAGCAGTGGAAATGAATACACCTAGTTTCCTGAGAAGCAGAATGAGCCCAGAGTCTTCTGCATGGGTTGCTGAGGCTGCCACGGAAACAGGCATTGGGAGCTGAGTGAGTCAGGGTATAACATGTTTACACAGCACCTCCCATGTGCCAGGCATAGTGCTATGTTACAGGATTTTAAAAGTAAGTGAGAATCTACTTTGTTCCTTTGCTGGTGAGACTGTCAAGTCGACCTCCATCTCTCCTTTCTGCGTGAAAAGGTCTAGGAGCTACACTTTTAGAAACTCAATGGATTACAAAATAATTTTGCCACTGACCATCTATTAAATGACTGGAAAACTTCACAGCTTCAGGCTCACTGGCATGAGTCTTTCTATATCCAAGAGGTGGAGTTTATATGTCCTTTTTGGTTCAGGTGGTTTTTAAACATGTCTGAGAATTCTTTGACACTCCTATCAAGAAGGGAGGCCTATGTCTCCTCCCCTGTGACTTGGTTAGCTGGGGCTGCCAGAAAAAGTACCAAGGATGCGATGGAGTGGCTTCAACAGTGGAAATTTCTCGCAGTTACGGAGAGTGAAAGAAAGTTCTGGAGGGTGAAAGTCACACCAGCGTGGTCAGGTTCTGGCGTGGGCCCTTCCTGGCTTGCAGACAGTGGCTTCTCGCTTTTTTCTCACATGGCTGAGAGAGGGAGGGAGCAAACTCTGTGGCATCTCTTTATAAGGGCACTGATCCCATGATGATGGCCTCACCCTCATGACCTCATCCAAACCTAAACCCCAAAGGCCTCATCTCCAGACATCATCACATCAGGGGTCGGGTCTTCAGCATGTGAATTTCGTGGACACACCTCAGTTCATAAGACCTTGAGCCTTTGCAATTCCTTCTATGAGTAAAATGTGATGATGCTGTGTATGAGTTGGTGTTCACACTGCTGTAAAGAACTACTGACACTGGATAATTAATAAAGGTAAGAGGTTTAATTGACTCACAGTTCAGCATGGCTGGGGAGGCCTCAGGAAACTTACAATCAGCAGAAGGCAAAGGGGAAGCAAGGCACCCTCTTTGCAGGTTGAAGGCAGCAGGAAGGAGAAGTGCTGAGTGAAGGAGGAAGAGCCCCTTATAAAACCATCAGAACGCGTGAGAACTCACTCTCACGAGAACAGCATGGGGGAAACCACCCCTGTGATTCAATCGCCTCCACCTGGTCTCTCCCTTGACGTGAGGATTATGGCGATTACAATTCAAGATGAGATCTGAGTGGGTTCACGAAGTTTAACCATATGGTGCTACATGCCTTCCAAGGGTGGCCTAAACGAGGTCCTAATGGTTTCTCTTGAGACACTCACTTATGGAACCCAGCAGCCATGCCATGAGGAAGCCCAGGCCTCACTGAAAGTCTGTGGACAGATGTCCCACCAACAGCCCCAACAGAAGACCCAGCTGACAGCCAGCATCACCCACCAGTGAGGTGTGTAGGAAAGAAGCCTAAGAGAGGATTCCAGCCCCAACCACTGCCTGATCATGTGACAGAGTCTGTGTAAGAACCCCAGGACAGGGTCCAGCCAAGCCCCAGAGCTGCATGTGGGTCATAATTATAACAAATTATTATTAATTATTATTTGAGACGGAGTCGCGCTCTGTCGCCCAGGCTGGAGTGCAGTGGCGTGATCTCCACTCACTGCAAGCTCCGCCTCCCGGGTTCACGCCATTCTCCTGCCTCGGCCTCCCGAGTAGCCGGGACTACAGGCACCCACCACCGCCCCCGGCTAATTTTTGTATTTTTAGTAGAGACGGGGTTTTACTGTGTTAGCCAGGGTGGTCTCCATCTCCCGACCTCGTGATCGCCCGTCTCGGCCTCCCAAAGTGCTGGGATTACAGGCGGGAGCCACCGCGCCCGGCCAACAAATGATTATTATGGTTTATGCCCCATGGTCATAGATACCTAAATCAGCAATCTCCACTGGCTGTTTGTTTAGCTAAGGCCCTTTCTGCCATACCCTGACTTAAGTGGGAATGGTCCCTGCACCCTTGCATGCATGCCTGCCTGCAATGAAAGAAAGGGCTGCAACATTGTGTCCCTTCACTAGGCTTACGCTTAGCCTCAGCTACAGTCAGAGCGTGAAGCTCTTTGTCTGTAGCCATGGTTCTCAGCTGCAGCTGCTTATAAGAATCACCCGGGGAGATTTTCAGAATTGTTATGCCTAGGTTACAACCCAGACCAGTTAAATCATAATCTTCGTGAGTGTGGCCCTGAAATCAGTATGTTTCAAAGCTGTCCAGGGATCTGAATGT
Source organism: Rhinopithecus roxellana (assembly GCF_007565055.1). Taxonomy (NCBI): domain Eukaryota; kingdom Metazoa; phylum Chordata; class Mammalia; order Primates; family Cercopithecidae; genus Rhinopithecus; species Rhinopithecus roxellana. The sequence goes on from NC_044554.1 coordinate 2,481,765, forward strand.
GCAGCCCAGCTAGAGAATGATGGAGAGAGTGGGTGAGGCTCAGGCCCACCCTACTGTAGAAGGGCAGCCTCCCCCACCACCAGGCGCAGTGATGCCAGCACCCCCTCTCTGGAGGAGCACTGGCACTCTCACAGGGGAAATAGAAATTTGGGCACAGGGATATATTTACTCTTCTCTATTTCGTGTCAGTGAAGTATGTTATACCCGCATCAGCTTGTTCTTTTACCTAATGCCCTCCTCTCTTCTTATCAGACCCGGCACCTGTTTCCTTTGGAAAGGGTCTTCTGATCATTCCAGGTGTATCAGTTGTCTTTTGCTGCACTACAAATTACTGCAAAACTCAGAAGGTTAAAACAGCAATAAGCATGTATTGTTTCATCCCATTTTGTGGGTCAGGAATTAAGGAGGGCTTAGCTTGGGTGGCTGTGAGTTGGAGTTGCCATTCAGATGTCAGGGAGGAGTGTAGACACCTGATGACCTGACTGGGGCTGAGGGAGACATCTCCATGGTGGGGCACGCACGAGTCTGACATGTTGATACTCGCTGTTGGCAGACAGCTTTGGTGCCTCACCATGGGGGTTTCTGCACAGGGTTGCTGAGTTTCCCCACAACGTGGTGTGTCAGAGCTTGCAATCCAGAGAGACAGAGGGGAAAGCTGCAATGTCCTTTTATGATCTGATCTCATAATCCACACAGTATCATTTTTGCAAGATCCAATTGGTACACAGGCCAGGGGTATTCACTGTGGTGGGGGCTCCTCAGGAGCATGGCTCTCTGGTGGTGGGAATCCCTGGGGGTCATCTTGGAAGCTGACGCTTCCACCTGGCCCCAGTCACCTCCCTCAGATCTACTCTCTGCACCAATAGAATCCTATGAGAAACTTCTAAGAGCAGAGATTCTTAGATGCTACTTGCGATGCTCGGATGCAATCAGGCCTAGAAATCTGTATTTTAAAAGGTTCTGAAAGCAGTATCGGTGATCACATGGGAATCTATAACTGTAGAGTTTTGGCACTCCGTGTCTGACCAGGTGGGGTCCTCTTTGGCTTCTTCTCCCATGGGCCGGGCCACGTTAGGGGAACCCTGCAGTCCAGAAGAGGGGCCTGGTGTTCGTTCAGGAGCAGCCATTGTATCCCTTGTTCCTTTTCTGGCCATGCCTGTGTTCCTCTCCTGTCACAACCACATATGGCCAGCAACCATGTGTGGCTGCCAGGACATGGGGCTGTGTGGTGGGAAGGGAAAGGGATTTGGGTACCCCTGACCCTTTCCATTTGGAGAATAAGAGTTTTGCAGATGAGCTGGGGAATACTCTATGTTCTGAACCCTCTCTGTGTCCTGCCCTTGCCTGCGTTTTAGTGTAGTGGTTGAGAGCCAGACTTCCCAGGTTCAAGCCCTGTGTCTTCTAGTTACTCTCATGATTTAGGGGGAGCTATTACAGTTTTTGTGACCCTGCATCCTGAGCGAGGCAGCTGGGTGGGACTCGTTCTTGCTCCTGTGTATCCTTCATCATCTGTCTGCTCTGGGATCTGTGGTGTTCATGGTGGAGGGCTCAGAGAGGCAGACGCATGCCTGGCCTGTTCGGCTGCAGGCTAGGGGAAGGAAATTCATGAAGGAAGAGTGAGCGTGACTTGCTGCTGAATTCCAGCAAGAATTTCAGCATGTATGGGAAAGAGCAGTTAATAAAGATTTCCTCTTAGACAATAGGGAAAATATAGGTGTAATCTGCTGAAATGGGGTTGGCTGAGGGAACAAGCTTAAGGTATTTGGTAAGAGGTTGTTTTGATTTTTCTAAATTTGAGACACCTACTAGACATCTAAGTAGGCATTGGGATATTTGAGTTTGGATTTCAGGGAAGATGTTGGGGCTAGAAATAGATATTTAACGATCTGAACATTTGGCTCTCATTCACATCAGGGGTGGGTGGTGGACGAGAGAGAGGGGAGGACCGGCAAAGGGTCCAGCAGCGAGCTGCCACGGAGGGTGCAGCAGCTCAGGGGGACGTGGTCTAGAAAGGTGGGAGATGCGAAAACACGTTTTGTGTTTACGGTAATAATTGGAGTGGTGTCAGCAGATGGGGGACTGATGATGCCCAAGGGAGAGGAGATAATTTATAGGTGCACAGTCCTTGAGTTGACAAGAGTGGGATGGGCTGCCTGAGGAAGGAGCAAGGGGCTTTCACCAGCAGCCACAAGGTGGGCAGGGGCTCACCAGGCCCAGGTGCAGGACGTCCTGCAGAGGTGGCGGCAGTGGAAGATCATTGCCTGTGCACACTCAGCAACGTAAGAGGTGATGCCGTGGTTGGAGAGTGAGGAGAATGGAAAGGCCTGGGTATTTTGAGCAGTGAGCAGTTGTGAAAAATATCTTCAGGGGAAGGGAGAGGAAATGGATTCTAGAAATACGGAGGGTCACTGGGCAGGTGGGCAGGCCTTGGGATTTATGGTTATCCAGCCAACGAGGCTGTCAGCACCAGCAGCCCCTGATGAATTCCGTTTGGTGCTGAGTCCCTCTCTCCCTGACAGGATGGTTTTCCTGAGAAGGAATCACCCAGAACAGGTGAGAATTGACCTTCATCCTAACAACCCAGAAGAGAGCTACAGGACGGGAAATCACACCGAGTGGCCAGGAAGATGTCCTCTGTGTATGAACACATGGAGTATCCCTGTCACTTGCCTGGAGCCCAGCTGCAGTGATGGCAATGGCAGGAAGGCAGCCAGGAACTGTCTAAGGGCCCAGCATTTCCCCTGCTCAGGGAAGGCAGCAGCCGGGGCAGCCTCCTGCGCAAGTGCGAGAGGAAAACAGTGAACCAAGCCAGATACAGTCCCCACCTTCCTGGAGCTCGAGCGGGGTCAGGCTGCTTTCCGTGAACTTCTCCCGGGTGGCTCCCCTGCTGACTGACTGTTCAAGGAAGGTTCCCGGCTGCAGCCCAGCCTCTGACACTCCTGGGTATTTGGAATTGGAAGACTCTCTTCATTCCGTACACTTGAGGTCCCCAAGTCATGGCCCAGTTGACAAGGTGGGTCCTGAGCCAGGACCTTGCCTGATGATTTTCTTCAAGGTTGGTGCCAGCAGCCCTGACTTCTTCAGTGAGGGAAGATAGGCTCCTGGCCGTAAAATCCACCTTGCAGGTCTGCAAGTGTCATGTAGCAGGGGCCTGACCTTCCATGCTGATCCCATCTGATGCTGGGGTGTCTGACAGGCAGCCAGCGGCAGGCGCAGCAGGCCCTCTTCTTTTAGCATATAGAGTTCAGGCTACTGGTATGCTCTCTCAGGTCCAGAAAATCCGAGTACCAGGAGGGCATCACCCTGGGAGATACTTACCCAGAGATCTTTGCCATCCTCACTGCAGTCTGTTCAGGCTTCTGTGACAAAACCTGATAGACGGGGCAGCTTAACTGACATTTTCTCATAGTCCTGGAGGCTGGAATAGTCCAAGATCAAGGTTCCAGCAGGGTTTGGTTCTGGTGAGGGCTCTCTTCCTGGCAGGCAGACTGCCGCCTTTTTGCTGCGTTCTCACATGGTAGAGAGGGAGAGAGAGAGCTCTGACAACTCCTCCTCTTTTATAAGGACACCAGCCCTATTGGATCATGGCTTACCCTCATGACCTCAGTTAACCTTAATCATCTGGTGACAGGCTCGGTCTCCAATACAGTCACGTGAGGAGTTAGGGCTTCAGCAGGTGGAGTTTTGGGAGACACAGTTCAGCCCATAGCAGTCCTATAGCTCCACCTGGGTGCAAGAAACCCCTTACAGAGTCTCACACAGGCTCTGTCCAGCAATATTTGGTTGTACTTCTGGATGGCTGGATTTCTGAGGGTGGCACCTCAGAGCAGGCATGTCCTGCTGTCTGAAGTGAGGAGCCTGGGATAAAGGGCTGATGTTCCTGATTCTGAGGCTCCAGTCCTTTTGGAGGGAAATGGCATTTCTGGCGTTTCTGTTTCTCTGGCTGTCTTGGCACTATGAGGCTGCTCGAGGCACCTGATGTGCCTCATGTGAGGCGGCACCTTCCCCTCCCTGCCCCAGTGGCCCAGCCCATCTGGCATAGTGCCAGGCCTCGTGAGGGTGCTCTCTCTGCTGCCCCCAGGGTCACTGTTTCACATGAACTCTGGGGAAGGGGGTGGGAGCTGGGGGGCTGTGCTCAATATATGTCCTAATTTTAGATGTAAGATGGGCAGATTTCCCTCTGTTCTAGCTAGGACTAATGATATAAGCCCAAATACAATCAGGTCAGGAAAAAAAGGGTCCTTCCTGACTCTCAGAACTAGTTCAGTGAGTTTCTTCAGCAGCAATGGGGTCAGGCTGTCAATGCCTGCCAGGAGTCAGCCTCCTGCCCTCTCTCAGCTCTGCTGTGCACTGACTGGACCTTCCCTGCTGTGGAAAAGAACTCCAGCGCTCCAGGTGCACATGATTCCTGCAGTTGGCAATTGAGTAAGGAAGGAGAATTCTTTCCTCAAATGTCTTTACCCCTATTCATGAACATTCTGGTTGCTTTGCTTGGATCCTGTTCTGTGGGTTCTGGAGGCATGGGGCACCCTGATTGGCCTGTCTTGTCATGCAGGAGGCTGTGGCCCTGGGTTGCCAGCCTGGCAGCACTGTGTCTGGTGCTGGGGTCTCCATGAGGAAGCTGCATGTGGACACAAGTGCAAGTTTGCTTGCTCCTCAGCCTCTCCACGGCGTGCATCTGAGGTGCAGGCTTGGCCATATTACCCACACTCAGAAGAGAGCATCAGGAACCTTCTGCTGTCAGGACAGCTGGACCACGTGCCTCCCATTCCCGGGTCCCAGCATGCTGTGGCTGCCTCTGTTCAGCTATGGTCTTCCTCCCGTGCAGCATGCTCCTCCCAGCCCCATCGCTGTCTTTGCAGGCTGATCAGCATGGTCACGAACATGGGGCCACACAGGGGAACTGGTGTCCCACACCTGGCCTCTTCTTGCCTGAGGTGCTTGTTGGCCATAATCATATGGCTCTTTGGCCCATCCCAAGGCAGCCTTCAGTCAGCATGCTTTTAACTTTCTGGCAAGTCTTCCTTGTCTTGCCTGTGTGTGTGTGTGTGTGTGTGTGTGTGTGTTTTTCCATTGTGATTTTTTTTTCCAGCATGTCCTCACCCCCTTCAGGCTCTGCCCAAGCCAGCAAGGAGGGGCTAGGAAAGGTGGGGATGGCAGCTGCTACAGCTTAGTTTCTTTAAAGTTGTGTCCTTGGCTTTGTGGAGCTTGAGGGGAGGTTTGTAGGCTTTAAATATTTTTTGCTCTTTGGATAGAAACCTAGGGCCTCCCGGTGGCATTCTCCTCCACTAGAGGGTGCTGTAGTGTAGTAGTAGTAGTTGTGGAATTGATTTAAAAGCTGTTTGTTCCAATTTCAATAAAGAGGACCATGGGAGATGTCACCATGTTAGACTATGGGTTGGTGGTCTTTGGGGATGGTGGTGGGAGAGGGAGTTCCCATTGTCCGTCATCCCAAGATGCCATTAATGCTGGGACAAGAAGCAGGGCTCAGGGAAGTGATCCCAAGACAGGAGTGAGGACAAAGCCCTCATCTCCCAGGGGTGGGGTGTTTGTTCCAGCCTCTGAAGTTTGGGAAGCCTATGTCATCTTGTATAGGGTGTGGAGATGCCTCACGGAGGCAGTCAAGGCCCAAGGTGGGAAAGTGGTCCCTGGGGGATGGACGGGGGTCTCATCCCTCATGCAGCTGCACAGCATCCTGAGGCAGGGCCTCATGGTCACATGTGGGGTCCAGAGTCAGTCAGACCCAAGGACAGGCTGGTGGTGTCATGTATGCCCAGCCTGGGGGGCTATGGTCTTGGGGGTCCTGAGGGCCAGGAAGGTCTAGTGCTGGCATGGAGGCCTGGAGTGTGTTGGGCAGCCTGAGACCAGACCCCGGAGGAACTCTCAGGAGAGCCCGGGCACATTTTGAAGCATATTCATTGCTGGAAAGGAATACCCCTGCAGAGTGGGTCTATGGGAACAGTCAGTGGTTTTCCCCAGTTTAATCCTTCGGTTCTGGCATTCAACAATTGATTTTTCTGGCTCCCAGATTACAGCTTTGTTTTCTAAACTCTAGCTCGGTCTTTTCCAAACTTGGTTGGTGGTAGGCTTTGGAAGAATAATTTCACCAAACTTCTCTGAGACCCAAGTGTCAGATGACTAAGAGCAGAGCTCAGGAGCCAGAGTGGTCCTCTAGCTTCCGCAGTCACCTGTCATGTAAGTTACTAGCGCAGGGGCAGCTCTGAGTGAGTGTCTCCTAAGCGCTTTCCTTAGTGGGTAGAAATAAATGAAGACCACCCAAATGAGAACAAAGGCTGTTTATTCAGAGCTGCTATAGCAAGGGGGTCCGCGGCCATCACTTGTGTCCTGACAGACTCACAGGCAAGTGAGGAGTGGAGAAGCTTCATCATGGAAAAGGGGAAGCTTCAGAAGCCTGGTGGAGGCTGTGGGCCTGGGGAAGCCGGAGGTGACTGGTGAGAAGTGGGCATCCCATGAGATTGGCTGGGGGACATACTGGGCTTTCTCTGGTTAGTCCTAGATTGGAAGCAGGGACAAAAACTAGGAAAACTGTCAGTTATTAATCAAGTCCTGGCCCTTTGGGTCTGATTGTTAGAGAATGTATTGTTTAATTTCTCATATTATTTCTGGAGATAGCAATCTGAATTCTTACAAGCCTGGCATGGAGCAGGCTGGCCTCCTGGACTGTTTCCTGTAGATGTCAGCTTGGCCTCCTGGGCTATGTCCTATAGATGATGGCTTGGCCTCTTGGGCTGGTTCCTGTAGATGATGGCTTGGCCTCCCTGGCTGGTTCCTGTAGATGTCAGCTTGGCCTCCTGGGCTGGCTGCTGCAGGGGTTGGGTGGGAGTTCTACTCTTATAGATGCTCTGGCCATTGTGCATTTGTGTACTCAGTCTCTGAAGTGCTCAGCCATAGTAAGCACTCCCTAAAAGGTAGCTATTATTGTCTCTCCCACCTGACGATGACCAGATTATTCACCTGGACTGTCTTAGAACTAAGCCCTGCCCATGTCAGTGGCTGCTTGGCACGCACACCCTGGGCCATCTCCAGATCTGGCTGACTCTGGCCTCATGTGGTCTTTCCATGGTAGCTCTAGCTAGGGGGCTTTGGCACATCAGTGCAGTCAGATGACATAGTGGAAATATTTGTTGAATGGATTGCTAGACTCCTTTTCTAGAGGCTCAGGGTCCACAACCAATGTCATCATATTATATGTGCTTTGCATTTTAAATTCTCTGACATCATAGTCTTCCCCAGGCCAGTGTACATCCTTTACAGGGAATAAGGCACTTTCAGAATGTCTTATCAGTCTCTCTCCTCACATTTCTTGATTTTTTTTGTGTCCTTTTCTCACTCATTTCCTTTGGTATGTTCCTTTGATTTCCAACTTTTCCTTAGTTTCTCATTATTCTGACTATTCCCTAATTTTCACACCTTCCAAAATACTTCCAGAATGGGAGATTGTATTAGTTGTTCCTATTGCTGCTATAAGAAGTTACCGTAAACCTGATGGCTTAAAACAACACAAACTTACTACCTTAGAGTTCTGGAGGTCAGAAGTCTCATGGAGCTAAAATCAAGGTGCCAGCAGGGCTGGTTTCTTCTGGAAGCTCCAGAAGAGGATCCATTTCTTTGCCTTTTCCACTTTCTGGAGGTCACATGTATCCCTTGGCTCATGGCCCATCCCTCCCTCTGAAAGCAAGGAGAGTAGTATCTCCAGGTTGGTCGGTGTCTCTCTCCTGTCCTATCCGACCCCTGCTCTGTTATATTTGAAGGATGTTTACATTCATCTCATTTGATTCAAATGTTCGAGGTTGTCAGTGTCTGCATGGTTTTGATGACAATGGTTCATTCAGGGAGGTAAAGGACCTTGCACACACCCTGGTGTGACCCATGGGAAACTGGGATCAGAAAGCAGCCTTCAGACTGAATCATCTTCTTTGCTTCTTACTTTCTCAGATAAAGAAACAAAAGCCAACAGAGGTCAAGTAATTTTCACAAGGTTATACAACTTGCTTACATAAAAGCAAAATCATGGAGAAAATCCGTTGGTAAAGATATACAGTATTCTTCTCAATTATTTTCCTGCAGTTCTTTTATTCTAGTCCAAAGCAGATTTCTGAGCCAATGGGTAAACACACTTAATGGTTTTTTTTGAGAAAAGTCTCTTCATATCCTTTGCTTGTTTTTAGATCAGGTTATGTGTTTTCTTGCTATTAAGTTGTGTTCCTTGTATATTTTGGATGTTAACCCCTTAGCTGTATGGTTTGCAAATATTTTCCTCCCATTTCACAGGTTGTCTCTTCGCTCTCTTGTTTGTTTCCTTTGCTATGTGAAATCTTTTTAGTTGGATGCAATCTCATTTGTCTATGTTTGCTTTTGTTGCTTGTGCTTTTGCCAACATATCAAAAAAGTCATTGCCCAGACCAATGTCAAGAAGCTTTTTCCTATGTTTTCTTCTAAGACTTTTACAGTTTCAAGTATTGCATTTAAGACTTTAGTTAATTTTGAGTTTATTTTTGTATTTGGTATGACATAAGGGTCTAATTTCATTCTTCTGCATGTGGACATCCAGTTTTCCCAACAGCATCTGTTGAAGAGACTGTTCTTTTTCTATTGTGGGTTCTGGGCATATTTGCTGAAGATCAATCAACTGTGAATGCATGGATTTTCTTCTGGACTCTGCTTTGTTCCATTGATCTATATTTCTTTCTTTTTTTTCTTTTTGTTTTGAGACAGAGTCTTGCTCTGTCACCCAGGCTGGAGTGCAGTGCGCCACTGGAGTGCATCTTGGCTCACTGCAACATCTCCCTCCCAGGTTCAAGCAATTCTCCTGCCTCAGCCTCCCAGGTAGCTGGGATTACAGGTGCCTGCCACAGCCTGGCTAATTTTTGTATTTTTAGTAAAGGTGGGGTTTTGCCATGTTGGCCAGGCTGATCTCAAACTCCTGACCTCAAGTGATCCATCTGCCTCAGCCTTCCAGAGTTCTGGGATTACAGGTGTGAGCCACCTTGCCTGGCCAATTAGTCTATATTTCTTTTTTTAAGTGACCACCATGTTGTTTCAATTTCCAAAACTTTGTAGTATATTTTGAAATCAGGTAGTATGTTTCTAGCTCTGTTATTTTTGCTCAAGATTATTTTGGTTATTTAGCATCTTTTGTGGCTCCATGCAAATTTTAGGATTATCTACTTCTTTGAAAAATGAAATTTGAATTTTGATAGGAATTGTATTGTAGATCACTTTGGATACTACATTTTGACAATGCTAATTCTAATAATTCATGAACATGAAATACCTTCCCATTGATTTGCATTTTCTTTCATTTCTCTCATCAGTGTTTTATAGTCTTTAGTGTTCAGCTCTTTCATCTCCTTCCTTAGTGAAATTTTCTCAAGTATTTTATTTTTTTGTAGCTATTGTAAATGGGCTTTTTTCTTGTTTTCTTCTTAGTTTGTGATTGGTATTAGAAACCCTACTAAATTTTGTATGTTGATTTTGTATCCTGTAACTTTACTGAACTTGTTTATTAGTTCTAACAATTTTTTTGTTGGAGTATTTAAGATTTTCTATATATAAGATCATGACATCAAATGGAGAAAATGTTACTTCTTCATTTCTGATTTGAATGCCTTTTATTTATTCATTTATTTAGCCTAATTATTCTGGCTAGGACATCCAGTGCTATATGGAACAGAAGTGGTGAGAGTGGGTCTCCTTGTCTTGCTCCTGATCTAAGAGAAAAAGCTTTCAGCTTTTCACCCTTGAGTATGATGTGAGTTGTGAGTTTGCCATATATGGTTTTTATTATATTGAGATGCGTTCCTTCTACATCTAATTTGCTGAGCATTTTTTATCATGAAAAGATGCTGAGCTGGGCATGGTGGCTCACGCCTGTAATCCCAAGGCGGATGGATCACTCGAGGTCAGGAGTTTGAGACCAGACTGGCCAACATGGTAAAACCCTGTCTCTACTAAAAATACAAAAATTAGCTAGGTGTGGTGGCACATTCCTGTAATCCCAGCTACTAGGGAGGCTGAGGGAAGAGAATTGCTTCAATCTGGGAGATGGAGGTTGCAGTGAGCTGAGATTGCGCCACTGCACTCCAGCCTGGGTAACAGAGCAAGACTCCATCTCAAGAAAAAAAAAAAATCGAAAAAACATATTGACTTTTGTCAAATGTTTACTCTGTGTCTATATAGATAATCATGTATTTTTTATCCTTTATTCTATTAATGTGGTGTGTGACATTTATTGATTTGTGTATGTTGAATCATCTTTCCACCCATGGGGTGAAACTCACTTGAACATGGTACATGTGTGTACTGTAAAATTCCATTTGCTAGCATTTTGTTGAGGGATTTTGCATCTATGTTCATCAGGAATACTGGCCTGTAATTTTCTTTTCTTATAGTGTCCTTGGATGGTCTTGGTATTGGGGTAATGCTGGACTTGTAAAATTAGTTTAGATGTAGTCTATCTTCTTTAGTTTTTTTTGGAATAGTTGCAGAAGGATTGACGTTAATTTTTCTTTAACTGTTTGGTATAATTCACCCATGAAGCCATCTGGTTTAGGGCTTTTCTTTGATGGGAGGGTTTTGATTACTGATTCAATTTTCTTACTTATCATTAGTCTGTTAAGATTTTTCAGTTTCTTCATTATTTAGTCTTGGTAGGCTGTTACATTTCTAGCAGTGGGTCCATTTCTTCTAAGTTATCCAATTAGTTGAAGTACAATTTTTAATAGTCTCTTACAATCTTTTTTATTTCTGTGGTATCCACTGTAATGTCTCCTTTCTCATTTATAATTTTATTTATTTGAGTCTTTTCTCTTTTTTTTTTAGTTAGCCTATCTAAGGGTTTGTCAATTTTATATTTTCAAAAAAGTAACTCTTATTGCAATTGATCTTTTCTATTGTTTTTCTAGTCTTGATTTCATTAATTTCTGTTCTGATCTTTGTTATTTTTTCCTTCTGCTAAGTTTGGACTTAGTTTTTTCCTCTTTTCCTAGTTCCTTGGGATGCAACCTTAGGTTGTTTATTTGAGATTTTTCTGATGTAGACATTCATTGCTACAAACATCCATCTTAGAACTGTTTTTGCTGCATCTCATAAATTTTGGTTATGTTGTGTTTTCATTTTCATTTGTCTCAAAATATTTTTAATTTCTCTTTAAATTTTGTATTTGACCCGTTGATTGTTCAGGGGTGTGTTTAATTTCCATCTGTAAATGAATTTTCTGGTTTTCCTTTTGTTACTGATTTTTTAGTCTCATACCATTATGGCTAGAAAATATACTTACTATGATTTCAGTCTTCTTAAATTTGTTAAGACTTGTTTTGTGCCTGATATACAATCTTTCCTGGAAAATGTTACACATACACCTGAAAAAAATGTATATTTTGCTGTTGTCGGATAGAATGTTTGTATACGTTCCTTAGATTTATTTGGTCTACGGTGTTGTTCAAGTTGAGTGTTTCCTTATTGATTTTCTGTCTGAATTGTCTGTTCATTGTTGAGAGTGAGTTGTTAAAGTCTCTTACTATTATTGTATTGCTGGGTATTTATCCCTTCAGTTCTACTAATATTTGCTTTATATACTCAGGTGGTCCAATGTTGGATGCATATTTATAATTGTTATAGTATCTTAATAAATTGATGACTTTATCATTATATGATTGATTTGCTTTAATGCGACCCCCAGAGCAAATGCCAGAGAAAAGGCAAGTAGGCAAGGCAAAAAAAAACTTTATTTACAAGCCAATGTGAAGGAGGGAGCGAGGTTCACCGGTCTCCGGCGGTGGAGGCCGACGAAGTCGCTCCGGCGTTCTCAGGCGAGGTTCCTAGGTCCGCACAGGAGCAGGGGCCAAGGAAGTTCACACCGGTGTTCTCGGACGAGGTTCCTGGGTCCCACGTACGAGGAAGGGCCAAGGAAGTTCGCACCGGCGTTCTCGGACGAGGTTCCTGGGTCCCCTGTACGAGGAGGGGCCAAGGAAGTTCGCACCGGCATTCTCGGACGAGGTTCCTGGGTCCCCTGTACGAGGAGGGGCCAAGGAAGTTTGCACCGCACGCCCGCCGGGAGCAGCTTTTATGCCCTGGGCCCCGGAGTGGGAGGGCAGTGGGTGGGACATAGGCGGGTCAGGGGTGGGGCAGTAGGCGTGGCTAGGCGGGTTCCGGTTTTTCTCCGTCGGAGGTCGGGTTGCGCCTGCGCAGTCGATCCGTGTCTTTCCCGGGCGCGGGAAAGTTGACGGTGAAGAACCCGGAACTGCGCCATCTTGCCTCTGTTTGTCCAAACAGTCCAATCTTTTATTGATAATAGTGATAAGGGGCGCTGTGGTCTGTCTGGCTACTTCCTGCTGTTAAGGGACGTCGTTAAGTTTGGGGTCTATGGTTGGTATTTGGACATATGAATGAAGAAGCATCTGGTTGCAGGTGACGCGCGTGATCTCTTGAACTTTGGCTTGGAGAAATTTGATTAACACAGGAGCGAGACATAAGACAAAACAGAGGATTAGTATGGGAATTAGGAACGGGAGCATCTGCTGTGTTACGGGCAGCAGCCATACCGGTGGTCCGGGGTGAAGGGGGTACTGTAGGTTTTTAATTCTGCTTTAATCCTGTTTAGGGTTTGGATGTTAGTGTCTACTAGGCCTGATTCGTTTACGTAATAGCAGCATTCTTCTCCTAAGAAGAGACATGTTCCTCCTTTTTCAGCAGTAAGTAAATCTAATGCTCGCCTATTTTGTGCTGCTACCTGGGCCACTGAGGTAATTTGATGCTGCAGAGAGGCCAGGCTTTCAGCTGAAGCCTCTATGGCCTCTCGGATTTGAGCTGCTAGAGATCAGGTAGACTGTACCGAGTGGGCAAGTGCCCCAGTTCCAAGCCCTGATGCCACTAAGGAGGCAGCCAGGGAGACTCCGATGACTAGGGGAAGGAAGACAGCCCGTTTTTGGAGATCATTAGGAGGAGGGTTAAATTGATGAGTTCAGCTACTTCTGCTTTGCTATATAAGGTTAAACTAGGTACTAGGGACACTGGGACACAAAGGGATTGACCAATGGATGTGTGATTAAGGACCTTGAAGAGGATTTTGTTGCACCAGAAATAACCTCCGATGGGAGCCGTCTGGGTCTTAGCGGGTGGCTGGGTATAGTTACACCAGGAGGTGTTTGGGGTAGAGTAGCAGAAAGGAAGGATTGGACTTTCTGGGCTTTGGTATAGTGGGACTTGGAGTAAGAACGGTTTTTGGGAGGTGCCTGTGGAGTTAGTTGTAGCCCTGAAAGCAGTAGGTAAGGGGACTGCCACTAAGGGGGCTCTTTCAAGGGCCGCACAGAGGAAACAGTGGGAGAGATTTGTTAGGTTGGCTGCCCATGTTAGGTTTAACCCTTGATGGACTAGTTTTAACCATGAGAAGGGGTCCTTATTGGAGGAGTGTAATTGATCTTGTAAGGCCTGTTCTTGTGCTTGTATGGCTAAGGTTAAATTCTGTAGGGCTTGTATGTTTTGAGGAAGGGATTTTTGCTGGACAAATGTTCTTTTTATCAGGAGAGTAGCCATGGGAAATGAACTAAGGATTGTGTAGCCTGTGTAGAGTCCACCTTTGACTCCGTCTGCACATCGGGGGTCCCATGGGTCTTTGATATTTAATTGGTATTGAAGGGGGGTTCGTTGATTCGTAATGGTGAAGAGAGCAGTGGGTTTCGTCTGTCTCAAGGTTGCATAATGGATCTTACAATAAATATAAGGGCATCCTAGGTTCTTTTGTTTCCAGTAAGTCTTACAATTGTAATGTGTCTGATCATGCAGGAAGCAGAGAGCCTTAGCTCCGGCCTCACTGCAACACGATAGGGTGAAATTTATAGTAAGATGCGGTTGGCAGCCTGAAGGGGGGCAGTCAGCAGTGCCTTGTAGCTGTGAGTGCTGTTTATTTTTGTGTGACCAAGTTTCAACTATAGAGAATCTCCATATGAAAGTTGGGTTAGTAATAGAGATTGAAATGCAAGAAAAAGATAGTAATATAAGTATGAAATAGTACTTCATCTTCAGTGTAATCACAGGGTACACCTTGTCACTGAAGATGTTCTATAAAGGTAAGTGGGAGAACCACTGTGATGGGCTATTATCTGGAGGCAAGTAGGGATCTGGGGTAAGATATTGGAATTCTGTTATGTTTATATAGAGTATGGCGAGAAATCGGGATAAGCGCAAGGGGTCAGGGAACATGCGGTGGTTGGGAGAGTTTGGTGAATTTGAGACGGGTAGGGGTAAGTCTAGTAGATGTCCACTGATTGTCTTCTGTGGGGGCCTTTTTTAATTGTGATATATGGACCCAGTGCATGTGTCCTAGAAGTTTGGCTGCTGTGTATGTGGATAGGAGGACAGTATAGGGGCCTTTCCACCTAGGCTGAAGATCTTTGGCTTGGATATCTTTTAAGTATACTTGGTCTCCTGGGCTGAGAGAGAGATGTGGGCTATAGGTGTCTGTTGGAGGGGGGTGTGCTAGTTCTGCATGTTGTCTCAGGAGTTGTCTCAAGAGGGTGAGGTATGGGAGATAAGTTGCCAGCAGGGAAGAAAGGGTGGGTAACTGCTGGAGGGTGAGGGGCCGGCCGTAAACTAATTCAAACGGACTGAGGCCTTTGGACTCCGTGGGGCTGCTCGCAGCCAGGTTAGGGCCAGGGGAAGGAGAGTTACCCATGATTGTTGAGTCTCGAGGGAGAGTTTGGTGAGTTGCTGCTTAATGAGCCCATTGGCCTTCTCTACTTTACCAGAAGACTGAGGTCTATAAGGGATGTGGAGTTTCCAGGTGATGTGTAGGAGGGCTGCCACCTGTTGGACTACCTTGGAGATGAATGCTGGGCCGTTGTCAGACTGAAGAGTGAGCGGGAGGCCAAACCTAGGAATAATGTGTTCAGTGAGTATGGAGGCAACTATATTGGCGGTTTCTCCTGTAGTAGGATAGGCTTCTATCCATCCTGAAAAAGTATCAATGAGGGTTAAGAGATATTTGAATTTTTTATGCCTTGGCATGTGGGTAAAGTCAATTTGCCAGTCTTCGCCTGGTTGGTGCCCTCTGAGTTGATGGCTCAGATGGGGGTTGCGAAATGCGCCTTGAGGGTTTGACTTGAAACATGTGGAACACTGTCGGTTGATTATAATTAGGTGTTTCATGAGTGTGGGGCAGTGAATGAGGGGGCTTAGGAGGTTATATAAAGCTTTGGGTCCTATGTGTAGGGAATTATGTATGTCTTTTAGAATGGTGTGGAGTTGAGTTTCAGGAATAACTAATTTATTATTGAGGTAAATCCAATTGTCTGCGGCTAGTTTGGCTGTTGAATCTTGTAATAGTTTGGTCTTTTCCTCTTGGGTATAAGTAGGGGTATATTGAGGAGAGAGAAAACAAATAGAGGGAAGCGTGGGAGTGGAGAATCCGGCTGCCGACTTGGCAGTGGTGTCGGCAAAGTTATTGCCAGCTGCCACCGAGTTAGATGGAGTCTGATGACCTTTACAGTGTATGATGGCTGCTCTGGAAGGCACTGATAAAGCGTCTAGCAGTTTGAGTATCTGTTTTTTGTTGACTATAGGGGTACCACTGGTGGTTAGGAACCCTCTCTCTTTCCAGATGACAGAGTGGGTGTGTGCAATCAAGAAGGCATACTTGGAGTCTGTGTATATGTTTACCGTTTTTCCTCTGGGTAGGAGGAGAGCCCTAGTTAGTGTGATAAGTTCTGCCTGCTGTGATGTTGTTCCTTGTGGTAAAGGCTTAGCTTCTAGGACAGCAGAAGATGTAACTACCGTGTATCCTGCCTGTCTGTTTCCTAGAGAATTTATAAAAGAACTGCCATCTACAAATAGGGTTAACTGTGAGCCTTCCAATGGCTGGTCATGTAAATGTAAGTGACTAGGTGGTTGGGCCTCTAAAAGTTCTGGACAGGAGTGTTCAGTACTAGGTTGCTTGAGAGGGTCAGGAAGTAGGGTTGCTGGATTCAGAGAGGAACAGACTCCTAGGGCAATGGTGGAGTCTTCTATGAATAAGAGGTGAAAGAGTTGAAGTCTGGACAGGGGTTAGGTGTCTAATACTTCTGTGGGCAATAAGATCTTGAAGGCGGTGAGTAGAGAAGACTGTTAGGTTACCACCCCTAATGAGTTTCTTTGCTTCTTGGGTTAGACAGGCTGCTGCTGCTAGGGCCCGAAGACAGGGCTGCCACCCTTGTACGGTGGGGTCTAATTGTTTAGATAGATATGCCACGGGGCGGTAGGTGGCGCCTATAGATTGGACTAAAAGACCCACTGCAACTTTTTGTCTTTCATCTGTGAAAAGCTGGAAGGGGCGTTGGAAGTCTGGGAGTGAGAGAGTAGGATGTGAGAGAGGGCAGTTTTTCAGGTGAGTGAAATGTTTATAGATTAACTTTGGGTTAGACAAAGGTCCTTGGGGAGTCTCCTTGACAGCTGCATATAGAGGCTTAGCCAAGATTCTGAAATTAGGAATCCAGTGTCTGAAAAATCCTACTAGGCCTAGGAAGGATTGAATTTCCTTAGCGTCTTGAGGAGGAGAAAGATTTTGTATTAGAGTTAAGCGGTCTGTAGTAAGTGAGCGCATCGTAGGAGTGATCTCAATACCTAAATATATGACACATTGTTGTGCGAGTTGAGCTTTGTGTTTGGATATTCGGTAACCTTTGGATCCTAGATGATTAAGGAGGATCGCAGTGTCTAAAAGAGAGTCCTGTCCCGTGGGACTACAGAGTGAAAGGTCATCTACATATTGGAGAATTTTACTATTGGTAAGAGGACAGGAGGCTAAGTCTTTTGCTAGGGCCTGCCCAAAGAAATGGGGGCTGTCTCGGAACCCTTGGGGAAGCACTGTCCATGTCAGTTGGGTGGAGGTATGAGTGTCTGGGTCTTCTCATGTAAAAGCAAAAAGAAACTGACAATCTGGGTGCAGGGGAATAGTGAAAATGCATCTTTTAGATCCAATACAGTAAAGTGTGTTGTATTAGGTGGAATGAGAGAAAGAAGAGTATAGGGGTTGGGAACTACCGGATGGGTGGGACAAACAGCTTTGTTGATAAGACAAAGATCCTGCACTACCTGAAAAGTTCCATCTGCCTTCTTTACAGGTAGGATTGGGGTGTTACAGGGAGAATGAATGGGGATGAGGATGTGTTGGCTGAGTAACCTAGTAATGATTGGTTTTAGTCCTCGTAAGTGCTGTGGAGAGAGAGAGAGCTGTGGGCGGGTTGGAAACTGAGATGGTTTCTTAAGTTTTATAAGTATTGGTGGATGATGGTCCGCCACGACAGGAGTGGAGGTGTCCCACACTTGGGGGTCGATAGGAATGGGGAAATCGGGGAAAGGGTTAGTAGGATTGTTGGAGTCATTTGAGTTAGTCAATACTAGAAGCAGATGGCGGGTAGGGTGGGGGGCGCTAGTAGGGATGGAGATACAGGCTTTCAGTTGACTTAAAACATCTCGGCCCAGTAGGGGAGTGGCGCATGAGGGGATAATGAGGAACGAGTGTGCAAAATAGTTGTTGGCCAGGCAGCAATTAAGGGGTGGGGTTTTTCGAGCGCTGGACAGGGAGCCATTGACTCCTACAACAGATATATTGGAGGGAAGGCTAGGCCCTTCGAAAGACGGCAAAACAGAGTAGGTAGCCCCGCTGTCGATTAAAAAATTAATTGTCTTACCCGCTACCAGGAGAGTTACCCGCGGCTCGGCGAGGATGATGGGGGTCCCCGAGTCCCGGCACCTTCAGTCGTCATCCAGATGTAAGAGATGGAAGGAGCTCCCAGGGTCCTGAGAAGGGACATCACGTTGAGGCGCCATGCCCGTTTTCAGGGTGGGGCAGTCAGACTTCCAGTGCCCTTCTTCATGGTATGCTGGACAAGGAGTTGTTGGCAGACGAGGGTTAGGACACTTTTTAGCCCAGTGTCCAGCTACTCCGCACTTGTAGCATGGCCGCACTGGCTCAGGCGGTTGGGGACTCTGGGGACATCTATTAGCCCAATGCCCTGGGTTACCGCATTTATAGCAAGCCCCTTTTATTGTCTTTGAGCCTCCGGGGGTTTTGCTCTCCAGTTTTGGGTTATGGCTAGGCTGCAAAGCAGCAACTAAGGCTTGAGTCTGGAGCTGTACCTTCTGCTTTAGGCAGGCCTGTCGTTGGACCTCAGCCGTTTCCTCCCTTGAATTATAGACCTTGAAGGCCAACTTGACTAGGTCTTGAATAGGAGTTTGAGGTCTATCCTCTGCCTTTTGGAGTTTTTTTCCAAATATCCGAGGCCGATTGTGAAATAAAATATGATGCTAGAATACTGGCCCCGGCTGGGGAAGCTGGGTCTAACTGAGTGTATTGAATTAAAGCCTCAGTTAGCCTGTTTAAAAATGTGGCCGGGTTCTCATCTGGACCTTGAATAATTTCTTTTCGTTTATTGAAATTTACTACCTTATTTGAGGCCGCCTGCATACCAGCCAGAAGACATTGAGTCATCATATCTCATCTTCGGCAGCCTGGCTGGCCTACTTAATAGTTCCAGTCTGGGTCTATAGAGGGGACTGCTAGTGGGAATGCAGGGTCTGTTAAGTGTAATTGGTTGGCATGCTGCCTGGCGGCCACTAGGATGTGCTCTTGCTCCTCAGGGTTTAGAGTAGAGGTAAGAATAACCTGGAGATCATGCCAGGTTAAATCGTAGGCCTGGCAAAGGTATCTAAATTCTTTGGTATAAATTGTAGGGTTGGCAGAAAAATCTCCTAGGCATCTTTCAATCTTTGAAAGATCTGCTAATGAAAAGGGAACATGAACTCTACCTACGCCCTCTGCTCCGGCCACCTCACGCAAGGGTGCTAAGACCACAGGGGGGTTGGATAGGGTGGGAGTAGGAGCGGGGGCAGTTAGGCAATCTTTAGAGTGGGTATGGGCAGAGATAGGCAAACTAAGATGACCAGGCAGAAGTGCCGAGGGGTCGGAGGGAAGTGTAGCCTCAACAATGGTGGGAGGGGCTGAGGAGGGAGGCGGAACAACCGCCAGAGCGGGAGGGGGAGGTGGAGCTGAAAGAGGAGGTGGGGCCGAAGCGGGAGGGGGAGGTGGGGTATATGGCGGGAGTGGAAGGGAGGGAGGGGAAGTAAGGTCTTCGGGCAACTCAGACAGGAAAGATGACTCCTCTTTTTCGGACTTTGTTAGGCCTGCGTCCTTAGCCAACATGACTTGAGCCAAGGAACACTGGCTACACAGGTCCGGACGAGAACGCAAGGCCCAAAATCCTTGTATATAATTAATTTCGGACCACTTGCCTAAGCGTTGACAAAAACTACTGAGGTCGGTTAAAATGTTACGGTCTAGAGTGCCCTCAGGCGGCCATTGAGACTGATTGTCTAATTTATATTGTGGCCACGCCACAGTGGAGAGGAACACCAGTCGCTTTCGCCTGAGATCTTGTTCTAATTGCAAAGTTTTGAGGTTTTTTAGAAGACACCCTAAAGGGGAGTCTCTAGGTATTTTGGATTGGGGGTTTCCCATTGCCTTCCTCTCGCCAATAGGCGGAAACGGAAACTGAACTCTACCTGGCTACAAAGCGTCCTTTGGAGCCACTAGAGACTGGTGAGAGGCTCCTGGAGCCGGAATGGGGATTACCTCCAGGCGGACGTCTCCGTCCTGGACGGGTCTCCCACGGAACGGAATGGAGTTCCTTTGGGCAGATGTCTCTGCCTTTGGGAACTTCCCTGGGTCACCTGGTGACCAGAAAAAAAAGCCTTGGGCCTGCGCAGGACTTCTGGCCAAGGAATATGAGAGAGAGGCAAAAGGTACTCACCCCTAGGAGACTTGGAGGTGGGGAAAGCGATGTCCAGGTCCTGGTCCGTCTGGGGCGTGGAAGGAGGAGGCTCCTCGGACCTTGGGGGGGCCGGGTTTCGGCACCAGCTGATTTGCTTTAATGCGACCCCCAGAGCAAATGCCAGAGAAAAGGCAAGTAGGCAAGGCAAAAAAAAACTTTATTTACAAGCCAATGTGAAGGAGGGAGCGAGGTTCACCGGTCTCCGGCGGTGGAGGCCGACGAAGTCGCTCCAGCGTTCTCGGGGGAGGTTCCTAGGTCCGCACAGGAGCAGGGGCCAAGGAAGTTCGCACCGGCATTCTCGAACGAGGTTCCTGGGTCCCCCGTACAAGGAGGGGCCAAGGAAGTTCGCACTGCGCGCCTGCCGGGAGCGGCTTTTATGTCCTGGGCCCCGGAGTGGGCGGGCAGTGGGCGGGACATAGGCGGGTCAGGGGCGGGGCGGTAGGCGTGGCTAGGCGGGTTCCGGTTTTTCTCTGTCGGAGGTTGGGTTGCGCCTGCACACTCGACCCCTGTCTTTCCTGGGCGTGGGAAAGTTGATGGTGAAGAACCTAGAACTGCGCCATCTTGCCTCCGTTTGTCCAAACAATGATAAACTTCTTTGTCTCTTATGACAGTTTTTAACTTAAAAGTATATTTTGTCTAAATATAGCCATTCTGCTCTCTCTTTTGGTCACCTTTTGCATGTAATATCTTTTTCCATTCTTTGCTTTTCACCTCTATGTGTTTTTAAAGCTAAACTGAATCTCTTATAAGCAGTATATTGTTACATCTTATTTTTTTTACTCATTTGGTATTCCACATCTTTTAATTAGAGATTTTAATTCATTTACCTTTAAAATAATTATTGATTAGGTATGGCATTACTATTGTCATTTTGTTAATTGTTTTTAGTTCTTTTTGTTCTTTAGGTCCAGAATTTCAGTTTTTTTTAAAATGGCTTCTATGTCTTTTTTTTTTTTTTTTTTTGAGACAGAGTCTCGCTCTGTCACCCAGGCTGGAGTGCAGTGGCCGGATCTCAGCTCACTGCAAGCTCCGCCTCCCGGGTTCACACCATTCTCCTGCCTCAGCCTCCCGAGTAGCTGGGACTACAGGCGCCCGCCACCTCGCCCAGCTAGTTTTTTGTATTTTTTAGTAGAGACGGGGTTTCACCATGTTAGCCAGGATGGTCTCGATCTCCTAACCTCGTGATCCGCCCGTCTCGGCCTCCCAAAGTGCTGGGATTACAGGCTTGAGCCACCGCGCCCGGCCCAAATGGCTTCTATGTCTTTATTTAACTTGTAATTTTGTTCATGTACTGTTTTTCTGATTTATTTAGTTGTTAATTTGTGTTCTCCATAGTTCACTCAGCTTCTTTAGCATGATTATTTTGAGATTCTTGTCAGGCAGTTAGTAGATCTCCATATCTTTAGAGTCAGTTACTTATTTTTTTCCTTTGGTGGTGTAATGTTTCCCTGATTACTTGTGATATTTGCCTTGCATTGGTGTCTGTGCTTTGAAGAAGTAGGTACTTCTTCTAACCTTTACATCCTGGCTTTGACAGTGAAAACCGTTCACCAGTCAGGCCATCTAGAGATTTTGGGTGGGCCACCTTGTGGGGATCTGTGGATAGGCTTGTTGCTGGAGTCTTCAGGCAGTTTGACCTGGTTCTGGGTCATCAGGTGGGTGAGTCTGTTTCTTGGATTTACAGGGGACTTGCCTGGTGCCAGGGTCCACTACAGTGGGCTTTTTGACTGGGTTTTCAGGAGCAGACTTGGAACCCATATCTGCAGGGCCTGGCTGAAACTTGGGTCCACAGGAGAGGATCTGGTACTGGAGTGGAACTTAAGCATGAGTCTGCAAAGGGATGACTTGGTGCCGGGGGACCTGGTGTCTGTGTCCATGGAGATTAACCTGGTCCAGAATCTGTGGGGGCTGGCCTCACACTAGGGTTAACTTGGGAGAACCTGGCATCTGGCCCATGGGGGCAGGTCTGGTATCTGAAACCATGGGGATGGGCCAGGAGACTGCATCCCTAGGCATGGTCCTGGAGCCTGGTTCCACTGGGGCCAGCCTGGAGCCTAGTTCCATGGGAGTGGTCCTGGAACCTGAGTCTACAGTGACTGGCCTGGTGTTAGGGTTTATAGGGGAGGGCCTGGATCTTGAGTCCACTGGAGTCTGTAGCCTGAGGGCTACATCTTAAGTTTCCTTCCCACAGAGGGGCCCACCTGGTGTTGGAGAAGACATGGAGCCTAGGGTCATGGTGGGGGGCACTTGGGGTCTGGCACTAGAGGAGCTGATCACTGGGGTATTCTTGAAGTCTGGGACTATGGGAGTAGGTCTGGTGTTGGGGCCAGTCCAGAATCTGAGGTGGGCCTGAAGCCTTAATTTGCAGGGTCAGCCTGGAACCTTGAACTTTGGGGTCTGACTTGGCACCAGGTTTTACTGCTACAGTCCACAGCAAAATTGGGTGCTCACTTAACTCTCCCTTCCCCACATGGAGGGTATCTCTTTCCAGGCTGCACTGCCTGGGCTTGGGGGACGAGTGATGTGGGTCATCTGAAACTGTCCTTCCTGTCCTCTTTTCTATTTCTCTGCTGCACTCAGGTGCTGAAATCTCTCCCTTGGATTCCTTTGCTCTTATGAAGGTATTTTCACACATGAATAGTTGTTCAAATGGATGTTTCTGAGAAGGGACAGCTATGGAAAATCCTGTTCCACCGTCTTGCTTGGGAGACTGACTGACCTTTTGAATATTTTTACTTACAGTAACGCTGTTTAAGGAGTAGATGGTTTATCCAAATGTAGATGGAATGGGATTCGTCCTCTCTATCAATCCCTCTCTCCTGAAATCGAAGGAAATAGCAATCAAGAGGCAAAAATTGTGCTAATCTGGTTCACCTTCTTTGTGTTATTGTATTCATTTCTGTTAGTCATGTAAACATAAAGTTTTAGTGCCTTAATGAAACATCTTAAGTTTTTCCACCCTTTCATTTCTCCAGGGTCCACACATTTTCCACAGAGAGACACAATTTTGTGGGTACAGCTTGGCCTGGGTTTTAGTCATCTATAGTCATGACTTGTTATTGCTTATATTAAAAAATCCTGTGCAGTGGTGCTGGGAATGTCATGGATGAGGTGCCATTACTCACAGTAGGTGGGGACACAGGTGGTGGCACAGTGCACAGTGCACAGCATGCCCTTAGCAGCAGCAGCAGCAGCAGCAGCAGCAGCAGCAGCAGAGGAGGCTCCCCGCAGTCCCAGCCTCTGGGCCAATGCTGCTACCTCACCCCTTCTGCTCTTCCTCCCTTCGCTGGCACCATGGCTGATCAGCTGACCAAAGAACAGATTGCTGAATTCAAGGAAGCTTATCTTATAAAGATGGTAATGGCATCTTTATCTTTATCTTATAAAGATGGTAATGGCATCTTTATCTTTATCTTATAAAGATGGTAATGGCACCATCACAGCAAAGGAACTTGGAACCATCATGAGGGCACTGGGTCAGAACTTAACAGAATCTGAATTGCAGGACATGATCAATGAAGTGGATGATGTTGGCAATGGCACCATTTAGTTCCCCGAATTTTTGACCATGATGGCTAGAAAAATGAAAGACACATATAGTGAAGAAGAAATCATGAGGTATTCCAAGTCTTTGACGATAGTGGCAATGATTACATCAGTGCAGCAGAACTGCATCATGTCATGACAAACTTAGAAGAAAAACTAATAGATGAAGAAGTAGATAAAATGATCAGAGAAGCAGATATTGATGGAGACAAGTTGACTATGAAGAATTAATACAGATTATGACTGCAAAAATGAAGACCTCCTTCCAGCCCCTTTTCCCTGTTCTAGAAGAATCAAATGGAATCTTTTACTTACCTCTTGCAAAAAAAGAAAAAAGTTTATAATTTTCTGTTTCTGTTTCTTTCTTTTCTTTTCTTTTTTTAAAGACAGAATCTTGCTCGGTCACCCAGGCTGGAGTGCAGTGGTGTGATCTTGACTCACTGCAACCTTTGCCTCCTGGGTTCAAGTGATTCTCATACCTCAGCCTCCCAGTTAGCTGGGATTACAGGCATGTGCCACTACATTCAGCTAATTTTTGTGTATTTTTAGTAGAGACGGGGTTTTGCTATGTTGGCTAGGCTGGTCTCAAACTCCTGGAGTCAAGTGATCTGACCAGCTTAGCTTCCTAAAATGCTGGGATTACAGGTGTGAGCCACTGTGCCCAGCTGATTCATTCTGTTTCTATATAGCAAAACTGAATGTCAAAAGTACCTTCTACCCACACACACAAAATCTGCATGTATTTGTTGGTGGTCCTATCTGCTAAAGACCAAACTACACATCAGTTTTACAATGTAAGTACATGTACTACCTTAATAATAAGGACTCCTTAAAGTTCCATTTAGTCATGATTAATACACTGTTTGGGCTGGCCAGTTTTTCATGCATGCAGCTGGACAACTGACAGCAGTCAGCCATTTGTATTAAAAAAAAAAAAAAAAAAGAAAGAAAGAAAAATCCAAACCTATTCAATGGGTTCTGGTTCAATTTGTTTAGTATAAATTGTCATAACTGGTTTACTGAAAACAAACATTTAAAATTAGTTTATCTTAGGATGATGTGCAGAAAAATGGGGTGAAGGATAAACTCTTGAGACATAGCCCGACTAGTGGGATGGTCATCTTGTACTTCTGTGTGCCGTGATCCATGGTGATGATGACATACCCTGGTGGCATGCCCATGTATGTTGGTTTTGTGTTGTCTGCATTGTTCTAGACTGAAATGGCTGTCACTGTTCACACAAATTTTTTAACAAGAAACATTTACCAAGGGAGCATCTTTGGACTCTGTTTTTTTTTTTTTGAGACGGAGTCTCGCTCTGTCACCCGGGCTGGAGTGCAGTGGCCGGATCTCAGCTCAC
The DNA here is from genome assembly GCF_007565055.1 of Rhinopithecus roxellana. NCBI lineage: Eukaryota > Metazoa > Chordata > Mammalia > Primates > Cercopithecidae > Rhinopithecus > Rhinopithecus roxellana. Next base: position 2,506,494 of record NC_044554.1, read on the forward strand.
TGCAAGCTCTGCCTCCCAGGTTTACGCCATTCTCCTGCCTCAGCCTCCCGAGTAGCTGGGACTACAGATGCCCGCCACCTCGCCTGGCTAGTTTTTTTGTATTTTTTAGTAGAGATGGGGTTTCACCGTGTTAGCCAGGATGGTCTCGATCTCCTGACCTCGTGATCCGCCCGTCTCGGCCTCCCAAAGTGCTGGGATTACAGGCTTGAGCCACCGTGCCCGGACTCTGTTTTTAAAACCCTCTGAACCATGACTTTGAGCCAGCAGAGTAGGCTGTGGCTGTGGGCTTCAGCACAGTCATCCACATTGCTGTTCAACAAGTTACAGTTTACTTCCATTCCAAGTTGTAAATGCTAGTTTCTCCCCAATAAAAAGACCATTAACTTAAAAAGAAAATTCTAAGGAATCTACAGAATGACCACTAGAGCTAATAAAAAGTTGCAGTCTATATGATTAATAAGCAAAAATTAATGTAAATTTAGTGTACTAACAGTACAGAATTAGAAAGTGAAATTTTAAAAATTATGTTTACTATAATAACAGAAACATGCAATGTTTTGCAATACATCAACAAAAATGTGTAAGATCTCTATGCTGAAAACTACACGATGGTGGTGAAAATATTAAAGAAGACTTAAATAAATGGAAAGATATACCATGTTTATGGATTGTAAGAGTCAGTATTACTAAGATAGTAATTCTTCCCAAATAGGTGTATACATTCCATGAAAGCCCAGCAGGACTTTTTGTGGGAACTGACAAAATATTAAAATCTATATGGAAATGCAAATCACCTAGAGTCTGCACAGCCATCTTGAAAAAAAGGAAAAAGAAGTTGGCAGGCTTACATTGCCAGCTTTCAAAACTTATAGCAAGCCAATAAACCTACAGCGATCAAGACAGTGTGGCACAGGCATGAGGACCAACAAACAGATAAAAGGAAAAGCATAGAAAGCCCAGAACTGGGCCTGCTATTACATGAGTACACCTAATTTGGGAACAGTGGTTATCCTTTTGATTATGGATATAAATATAAATAGATTATACTCAACTTGGGAACAGTGGTTTTTTTTTTGTTTTTTTTTTTTTTGTCCTTTATTAAGTGTTGTCAGGTCAAGGAGGTATGTACTAGTTGAAAAAAGATCCTGATTTTTAGGAAAAGACACAGCATATGATGATGTTTTAGAGAGTTAAAATTTGGAGCCATTCTCTATATTCATTGGATAGACTCATCATCCCCCCTCTGCCTTTCAGCCTATATAATCAGTAAGAATTATATGGCAGATAAAAATCTGGCATTTAAGGATGAATCAACTATTAGATAATTGATCTAATTTTCTCATGTCATCTATCTACATCTCTCATGTCATCTGGCATATGTTCTAGGTCAGTCCTGAGTTCAACTAGTCCTGTGATTTTCACTATTACTTACACTTGTTAGGTCACTATCGTGGGGTTCAGAATATTGGCGTGAGGTGGTGGCATGGGTGCTTTTTTTGGAGCAGTTGCGGGGTGGCATCCCTCCAGCATGACCAGGCCACAAGAAACCCCTTCCACCACAGGTGGTAGCAGTATCCCACATAATAAACCCTCGTGTGCCTTGTTACATGATAAACACTTTATATACATTAGACATTTTAACTTAAGTCAACCCTAAAAGGCAAGGTTATTTTTTCTACTAAATTTCCAACAACTAGGTGAACTCAAAGTAGGCTGAAAGACCAATTCTTATAAAAGAACGATTGTCCAAAAAAGAAAGATAAATTCTTCTGGAGAGACCAGAGACAGGAGCAACTCAGGAAACTTTTAATGGATTTTAATACAGGGTTTACGATGTTTTGAATCTGCAATTCTGAAATCCAAAGCAGCGCTGAAAATTGAGTGTTTTTAGTAACAAATTGGGTGGCAAAATCTGAACTCTAGCTCTGTGTGCTGACGAGCACTGTGAGTGCCCTAGAGGGGCATAAAGCTTTTGCCCACAAAATCCTTTCTTTCCTTGGAGCATCTCAGTGGAGTTGTGTTTTGAGAAATAGTGTCTGACATAAGATTGGTATTGCTACGTAAGACCTCTTTATTTCTTTTCTGCATAACTTTGGATTTTCCTCTTCAGTTTACTTTGACCCACTCTTTACAGTTTAAGCATGCCAGGTGGTAACTTGATGGCTTTGCATCTTAATGATCGCATCTATGCATAATTCTTTGGGGTGCGTTGAGCAGTTTCACATTCATTATCTTGTTTGGTCCTTGGTAAAACTCCTTTATTGTCAGCACTGAAGAAGTGGAGACTCAGAAGTCACACAGCTGGCATGTGGCAGAACCAGCCACGCCATGCCGCCATGCCGCTTTGAGGCCCTGTGACCCTCAGGGACTTAGCAAAGTGCCCTCTTCAGAACAACTTGTCAAGATCCTCACGGGCAGTCAGTGTCATGTTTTATATCGTGTACAACCTGCAGCACGAGGTGTGGCAGGGGTGAGTGCCACTGTCTAGGGACTCTCCATACCCTCCAACCTTCAGATGCAGGAACGGGAATCTCGGTCAGCTGTCTCCTCTGTTCCGGGTTTCTCTCCAGTCTCACCTGAGGTTGAAAATTCCAAATGAAGTAGGTGATAGTCTATTGATCTGAAGGGCATAGTGGTTCATGGGATTTTGCTGAGTCTACACCAGGTGTCAAAGAGTCTGGTGCCCAAACCTTGGCAAGGGCACGTGACTGATTACTTCCTTGTCAGAAAATGAGGGAGCCCGGCAGCGCTTGGGACCACCTGGCTCAGACTTTTCATTCCAGGCCAGACCACTGAGGCCCGGGCAGCGGGGTCCACTTACAGGACGTCGGAAGGCAGTGGGCAGGAGCTGGGCTCCTTCCTGCGGGGCCAGCTCTTAGGAGGCCGGCGTTGGGGCTTCGGGACTTAAGGGCCTGATCGCTGCGCTGCGCAGGCCGCGCGCCACCCGCAGAGGGCACTGGCGGTCCGTCGCGTTCCCGGGCTCCGGCTGTGGGGCGGGCCTCTCTGGCGCACCAGTGTTTGCTGAGATTTAACAGAGGGCCCTTACACTCAGTATAAAAACAGACCACGATTCCAGGGCGCTGGCTTTTATGAAAATAGGAAACCCCGTGATGCACTCTAAGGTGGAGATGGGTTCGTCTGTGACAAGAGGAAGTTTGTTTGAAGGCAAATTTCGGGAAAATGTAGGCAGGCACGAGCGTTGGCCGAGCTCCTCAGAAATCCCTGAACAGTTGTTATCCAGGCCGCGGTTCACACTGAGATGAGACAGGTGGAAAAGAGAGCTCGCCCTTTCTTCTTGCATTGTCACAAGGAGCGGCTCTGTCCCCGTGCAGCGTGGGGTCCCCTGGGCCCGGGCGAAGCTCAGGCAGGAAGCAGCGGGGAGAGAGCTCCTTCCTGTGTGAACCCGGGCAACTGCCGGCGGGCGAGGCCTGGATGGTGGTCGGCCGCAGCCGCCGGGACGGTTGCGAGTGGGCCTAGAGTCAGGGACCTGGCCCTGCGGGGTCGAAGCTGCGGCACCGGGCTGAGCCGCGGGCTCCCGGGGCAGGGAAAGGAGGTCCAGCCTTCCTGGCCACGCAGGGTCATGTTGAGGCTGGTGGGTTGGGGACACTGTGGGGGGGGGGGGTCCTCCGCCGGCAGGGGGCGCAGTCCGCCACTCCATCCGCCCGGTCTCCGCGGGACCCTGCCACTCCGGCCCGCTGGTGCCGCGGTCCCACCTCCTCCCTCCGCCCGCCTCTTCCTCCGCCTTGGCTCCCCGACCCTTCCCTCCTCCTCCCTCTCAGTCCGGCAGGGAAGCTGGGCTGAGCGAGGGGGGTGTCTCCTGGGTCCACCGTGGAAGCACGAGGCGCGGGTGCGGAGCCAGCCCAGGGCTGCCGGCCTGAGCTACAGGGCTGGCCTGGGGCTCATCCTATGCTCCCGGCGTGAAGAAGCGAGGGTCGCTGTGCTGGGTCTGTGTGCTTAGTGGCCACGCGTCGCCCTCAGGACGGGGATCGCGGCGAGAGACACAGACGTGGGTCTTTTCCCTGTGGAAGCTGTGCCCGAGGCCGTGAGAGTGGAGGGCACTGGGCTGAGAATGGAGACAGGATGCCCCGAGGGCCCGGGAGCGGGAGGGGGAGCGGGTCCCAGACAGAAGAGACTCAGGGTGGGAGGTGGCGGGACTGGGAGAGCCGCACCGGGGCCGCAGGGGTGCGCCGGGAGCTTCCTGCCCTTTGCACCTCAGGCTCCGGCAACTGATTTGTTGCACTTTTGGCAGGTGCAGGATCTGCGCTTGCAGCCACCTTACTTAGTGGGCTGTACCTGAGATGACAGGCAGGGAGGGTCTTCTCTGATGAAGTTACCCACATGAGTCACCACGGGATGAGGGTGAGCAGGTGCTACAGAAGGTAACACTGAGCGCATGCGGTTAAAGGAGCAGAAGGGAAAGGGTGAGGGCAGACAACGGTCATTTTCACAACTCTTCTGTGTGTTAGGGTTCTCTAGAGAGACAGGACTAATGGGATAGACCTATATATGAAGGGAAGTTTATTAAGGAATATTGACTCACACCATCACAAGGTGAAGTCCCACAGTAGGCTGTCTGCAAGCTGAGGAACAAGGAAGCCAGTCTGAGTCCCCAAACCTCACAAGTAGGGAAGCTGACAGTGCAGTCTTCAGTCTGTGGCTGGCAAACTACTGGTGTAAACCCAAGAGTCCAAAAGCTGAAGAACTTGGAGTCCAGTGTTTGAGGGCAGGAAGCATCCAGCTGGGAAGAAAGATGGAGGCGGGAAGACTCAGCCAGTCTAGTCCTTCCAGGTTCCTCTGCCTGCCGTTACCCTAGCTGCACTGGCAGCTGATTAGATGGTGCCCACCCAGTTGAGGGTGGGTCTGCCTCTCCCAGTCCACTGACTCAAATGCTGATCTCCTTTGGCAACACCCTCACAGACACACCCAGAACAGTACTTTGTATCCTTCAAACAAGTTGACACTCAGTATTAACCATCACATTCTGCAAGGAAGGTGTTTTATGTCCATTTTACAGAAGAGAAACAGGCTCAGAGAAGTCGATATTTGTCCAAGATCACAGAGCTAGTAAACCATAGAGCCAGCTTCTGGCCAAGCTTAAGTGATTCAAAAATTGAAGCCCCTTCACTAGGTCCTACTGACATCTGGATTCCACCTGACTACTGGCTGCACAATTTCCCCTTGAGCCAGTTCTTCTGTGGTTGTGCCCAGCTGCCCCGCTTGATAGAATTATCCAGTAGACACTTTTCAGTCTTTGTCTTCCATGCCATCCCTCTGGTGTTTGACCCAGACCATGCACTCCTTTCAATGTTCCTCTCCTCTGACTCCTGCAAAGCCACCTGCTTGCTTCTCTGCTTATTTCTCCTCAATATGTTTCATTGGCTTCCTCCTCAGAGTCCACCCGTGGTTGCTAGTGCTCTCAAGGTTATGTTCTTAGATATCTTCTCCTTTAACTTCACATGAAGAAGCACAAAACACAATGGCATCATGGGCATGGAGGGAATAGTAACCTAAACAGCTGATGAATGTCAGATCCAGGAGCTGCTGGAAGATGACACAGATGCGTGGCCCAAATGAGGGGGTGGTGGGGAGAGAGGGTAGGCGCGTTTGTGAGCAATGAACCAAGCCATGTCCAGATGGGGGCTTAGGCAGAAAGATGGGGAATATGCGGGTCCCAGGAAGCTAACCCTTAGGAAATTGTTTTGGGTGGATGGGGGAATTTGACATGTGGAAGCTTAAAACATACATTTCCAAAGTCATGCCTTTAGGTTAGGAACTATTTTGAGTAGACACTTCAGGAAGTTTGAGACGTCCGTGCAGCCATCAGGAGCTCACTTTCCATGGAGCTCTTTGAGAAAGGGCCCAGAGGGTTTGAAGTCCAACAGTCAGGATTCATAGACACTGGGGATAAGGTTCGTGGATCACAGTGGGACAATAAAAATTGCTTTTCCCCTGGGGCGTGAGGGAGAATCTCTGGGAATTTGCAGAGCACTTGCAGAATGACACATGGTGACACTCACGTGCCATCAGCCCAGCTCCAGAAGGACTTTTCACAGAAAGAACAGCACATTGGAAAGAGGAAAGCTCCCTTTCAGAAGCAGCTGGAAGCCTCTCCTCCCAGCCTGGACGTCCCTGGGGCTCTTCCTGTCCCTGCTGCTCTGCACTGCTGTTCCAGAGGCAAGCGTGGCCCAGGAACCATATGCAACCCACCATCTCCTCTGGCCAACTTTTAATAGAGGGTGTCTCAGCTTAATTTTTAGTCAAGAGCAGGTCCTGTGACCCTGAGATCACTGAAGGTATTTGGCATTCAGTTATGAAACGAGCCCCTTTAGACAGACCTCAGACTTCTTAGTGGCGTCCCAGGCCCTCTATGCCCTTAACTTAGACTTGTGATGAGTTATCCTTGTGTCTGCTGGTCTTCCTAAATAGGGCTAGCCCCTGGAGGCAAACCTCATTGACTAATCCAGGTGCTCTTTCCAATGTGCGAGAGGCCCCCCCACCCCAGGCTGCAGTTCCCAGCTGACTGGAGCTGACGCCTCAGAGGAGATGCGCTGACCCACTGAACCCTAGATCTTTCTAGACGTGTTTTTATTCCATCCTGCCTTCTCTGGCTCCCTTTTCTCTTGATTTCTGATTTGTGGCTTTGTGCTCCTAACTCTTTATTTTTTCATGTCGTTGTTTCTGCCTAGAATGCTCTCCTCATTGCCCGACAATTTCTCAGGTTGACTACCTTTTCAGACCTCAGGCCACTGTGATGCCAAACAGCAGCACAAACTCATGCTTCCCTCAGTTTCCACAGAAAACCACGGAATCAAGGAAAGACAAACATGGGCAATGGCAAAGTAGGGTGAAGCAAAAGACAACCACACCCCAATCTCCAGGGAAACTTTCACTGATGTCACCATGAGTGGTAACCAATCGTCAAGTGTACCTCAGCCTCCTGAGTAGCTGGAACTACAGGCACAAACTACCTTTAGAGATGGGGTCTCATTATGTGTCTCAGGCTGGTCTCGAACTCGTGGCCTCAGGCCATCCTCCTGCATATCTGGGATTACAGGCACGAGCCACCGCACCTGGCTTTTCCTTCTTAACCAGTACAGGAGGGCCATGAGGAAGGTGGAGAACATGGGGACACATTCCCAACCAGCAAGAATGCAGCCCATGTGGGCTGGAGACATTCTTCATGCCCTGTTTTCATACACTGTGACCAGCCCAAAGAGATCTCTCCACTCAGAGATGAATGAGTGCATCTTTCTTTCACCCACCAGTCACCCGCCTGCAATACAATATGCAATCTCTGGTGTGTTTTAAGCACAATGATTCAGCCCACCCTGACATGGGCCTCCCCAAATCTTTACCCAAACAGGTCCACTCCAAACCATATTAAAAAGCCAGAAGGCCTTTATCAGGGATTTTGTAGGTGTTCAGTGTAGACGGTTTATGCTGCAAACCCTATGGTATAACTTCACTTAAAAATCCTCCAAATATATCTTTTCCCCTGAATTATCTCCTGGAGTCAGCAGCCTTGTTTTCCTCCTGAGAGTCTCTGTGTCCAGGCCTCTCTGGCTGGGCTGCTGCAGCCCCTGACTTCCCTGCACAGTTCCTCTTAGTCTCTCCCATTTGCATCTTCATCCTCATTCGCTGCTGGCCTAACATAGATTGTCCTTGGGATTTGACCCTGAGCTGGAGGCTGCTGGCACTCTCCCATGCCTGCCCTCCCTTCTTTCTACAATAATGCATTTGGAATTTTTAGTTGGGTGAGCAACCACCCAGAGTAGACTCTACTTCCCTGTGAGGTGTGACCATGTGAGCACTCCGATGGGTCACGAGTGACTTGTGGACACCACCTCCGAGAAGGGCTCTGAAGAGTGGGGATGACACACTCTTTCTCAGCCCTTGCCTCCTTTCTCTGGGAATACTGTGGTTAGAATCAGGACAGCCCCCCGGAGGCTGTGTGCTGAAGCTCTGTGCCTGAGCCTCAAAGTGAAAGTAGAAAGAACATGGGCCCCTGATGGATGATTCAACCTTTTATTTCAACTGAAAGAAATGTTTCCAAGTTTTCTGTGTTGTATTTTTTTCTACATGCATTACTTTTTTACCATCCATAAAAAAATTTCACCATTTGAAACTTATTTTAAATTTTACTCTATCGACTTCCATGATTTTCTCCTATCACAGAAAAAATAAAATAATTGATAGATTCTGAAAATATTTTACAGTTTTGACAATAGGATGTTGGAATGCTGGCAGCAGAGGTCCCATTTGGGCCCCTGATTTGCCCCTGATTTTCTCTCTCCAGGTCTTCAAGTCTTACTGAGCTTTGTATCTACTGGCCCTGCTGTCCTGCAAACTATTTGACCCTAGGATTTCCCTTCACCGCAACATGTGAAGAGCAAAGGAGACAAAGTGAGGGAGTCAAAGGGTGGTGTTGGTAGAGAGAGAAGAGTCAGTTCCTCCTATATTCCTGCTTTTTGAGGAACCAATACAATGTTTTTGTTTAGGGGGAATGTAGTTACTGGGCCTTCTACTCATTCATGATCAAACCTGGACAAAAACCTAAAGTGCTGCCTCTGCTTCTCATCCTTGGACGGAGCTCAGGGCCCAGGTCCAGCAGGCTCTTTGACTGGAGGAGTGGGACCTGGGGTCAGGGAGGCAGACTCCACATTATGAGGCCTGCTCCACTGGAAATCATCTGGAGGGAGCTGTAGTCACGGCTCTCAGATGGCCAGGCATGCCTCCTGCCTTTGCAATCTGTGCAGTCCTCTCTCAGAGGAATGTGAAGAGATCGCTTTGCTGGAACCTCCTCACTTAACCTGAAACTCGGGTCATCGTCTGAAGGAGGCAGCTCTGTGTCACTCTTAATGATGAAACCAGAGGAAAGAGGCTCCTACTGCTCTAGTTTCTCCTCCGCCAGTATTCTGAAATTCAAAGATGCAAAGTCTCAGCAAACTCAAAATATAATTGAGCTTCCCTAGGAAAAAATCTGCTTAGTTCTGGTTCTCTGGCTTTTCTTGATCTTTCTACCCAAGGAGGTCATTTTCACAGAACCATATTTATCTCTTGCTAATCTCTCTAGTTAAATGATAAATATTATTTAATTACAAACCATTGTGCTAGTTGCCTAGCTTAAAGAGTTTGTTGTCTGCAGAAGCTCATGACCTACAGAGAGACAGTCACATGAGTGAATGTAAGGGCAGTAGCTACCACAGATACGCTAGCAGAGTTCGGTGGTGTGTGGCTAGTTGGGTTGGGGGGAGGAGGAGGATGCTTGGGTCTGTGGAAGCTTTATAGAGAAGGAGGGGTCGTGAGCCAAGTCCTATGGGCAGCAGAAACAGCTTCTGGAAATAGCCAAGCAGATATTGGGGTATGAGGTACATGAAGAGTGATGATGGTGGTGGATGTCATCACACAAAGCTAGAAATCAGATGGGGCTTCGAACACCACAGTGTATGCAAAGGATAATTCTGTATAATTCCAGAAAACAAAAGTGATATGTAGGCATCTGTGTGCAGACGAAAGAGGAAAATGCAAAGACCGTTTAGGAAGGAAGTACCCAAATCCTGCTGGTGAGTGCAAAGGAGACCACAAGGGAAGGACGTGCAGAAGACTTTCCGCACTTGGCCAGCAGGTACAGCGATGATGTGGTGTGGACCAGCTGAGATCCTGCCCTGCTGTGCCAACCCCACTCCACTAAAAAGGGCAGCCAGCATTTTCCTCCCACACTCTTTGATTGCTTTTGATATAATGACAGTTCATAATATTTTTATAGAGTAGAAATATTCAGTCCTTTCTTTACTAAGGTTAACCAAAATTTTGTTTCTTTGTTTTTTTTTTTTTTTTTTTTTTTTTTTTTTTTTTTTTTGAGATGGAATCTTGCTCTGTTGCCCAGGCTGGAGTGCAGTGGTGCAATCTCGGCTCACTGCAACCTCCACCTCCCAGGTTCAAGCGATTCTCCTGCCTCAGCCTCCTGAGTAGCTGGGACTACAGGTGCCCGCCACCATGCCTGGCTAATTTTTGTATTTTTAGTAGAGATGGGATTTCACTATGTTGGCCAGACTGATCTCGAGCTCCTGACCTCGTGATCCACCTGCCTTGGCCTCCTAAAACGCTGGGATTACAGGCACGAGCCACTGTGCCTAGCCCCAAATTTTATTTCTTATTGATAGTGTAGAAAAGGAATGGTTTTATTTTTGCAAATTTGACAAAAATATTCATCATGTTAATTTAAGGCCAAGGGCTTGGAAGCTACCCATGCAAGTGAGGGCCTTGAAACCTCTGCCTTTACTCCTCTGTATCTTTTTTGAAAACTTGTAAACTTCTTGAAAACTGCAAGGCTGTAACCTGGCAAAAACAAATAGCAAATTTTAAAAAGCTGTGCGATGCAGGAAATAGTGGATCCAAACCAAGAGAGCTCTGAAGAGAAGTTCCTGGAAGACAGTAATGCACCAGTCCTAGGAAGCAGCGAGTTTTCCTCGATGTGGGAAAAGGAAAGCTCTTTCCCCAAACACACAACACAGGTATTTGAAGATACCAGAAGGCTCCCGTACAGAAGCTCAACTACAAATGGCCAGTCTATACTTAGGACTCATAAAAAGGTCACACCATGTAAAGAAACTACATTTTTCAGCACAGAACTGCTAAGACGGAAAGAAAACCTGACCCCAGCTGGCTGCGTGCTATCTTTGACAGCTAGGAATTCTAAATTATGAATCAGAGCAGAAAAGGGATTAGTGCAGTAATGTGGTAAATATTTTATTTCCCATTTTGACTTTGATTAATAAATAAACATCAGTGATTATATTTTATAAAGAAATAAATTCGATTTTGGAAAACTTATGTCTGCCTGCATGAGTTTGACAGTTTCCCGATACCTAATGACTTCTCTGATGAGATAAGCAGTGGCATGAACAGATGATTTGGAGTATCGTATAATGAAATGTGACAACATTTGAAAAATTCTTAACTCAAAGATCCATTATTTTCCGAAGGACCAGTGCGTTTTGCTACAAAATGCTGCTTGAGTAAAAGATCTTTTCAAGCTGCAGTGAATATGAATGTGACAGAATAAGAAGCCTTAATTGACATAGTTTCATGTTCCACATTGCAAGGAACTTTTGATAAACTACTATTTTTGAGTTTTGGTGTAATATCAAAAAGAATATCCACAATTACCCAAAAAAGATAAATACTCTTCCCTTTTCTGGATTTTCTGCAAATATTTCAACCAAGATAGCATACCACAACAGATTCAAGATATTTGTGAAAACATAAAAGTGCCGCTATCCTTACTAAATTTTCATTTGAAAATCATTGTTTTTTAAAATAATTTTTTCATTTATGTTAACAGGTAATTAGTTTATTATTATTTTAAATGAATTAATAAATACTTGCAAATTTTCTTACCTTTAATTTCTACTTCAGTGAGTACTGATAGATTTAAACCACATAACCAAAGCTCTTTGGAGTCTAGTAATTTTTTGAATACATTTTATTTAGCACAATCTCTGCCATTTAAAAATTAGGTGCTTTATTCCCACCATCCTCACCTCTATTACTGTTTTACTTACAAATACTCCTAGAAACCTCTGGAAATTCCTTGTATGCGTCTTCCTGTAGACATATTGCACTGACATAGCATTGAAACCCCCATCTGGGGTCATGTGGGGAGAAGGCTCATTGTCCCTCCCGGGCCTCAGGGAATTGCAGGGGCTGTCATTTTGCAGACACACAGAGGCGTGTGGAGCTATTCTTGACATGGAGCTTCAGCAACAAAACTCGGCAAAGCACAAAATGCAAAATAATCATGTAAAACGTTAAGTGGCACATTATCAAATCACAGCTTGTAAATAATGCTATTATTGTAATTCTCAGGTTCTCAGAGAACCATAAGTTCAACAGAGGAAAATGGCTCATGAGACAAAAATGTCCATGTGTTGCCTACTCTGGTAAGATCAAACAAGTGTAGAAACCAAGCAACAGGGTTGGTCCAGTTCGTATTTGTGCTGACAGGTGGGGAACGTCAACTCCAGGAGCGCTGGAGTTTTCTCATGGTTTCTGTGCCATTAGCATGCCCTTGCAAGTCATCACAACTAGAATTGTTGTTACTGCTCTTCACAGGGTCCCCAACATGAGTTGTTGAATTGTGATAATGGGCCCTGTCAACTGAGTTTAGTTCAGGCGGGCACATAGCTGTCTGGTCTAAAACTGAGATTTTTTTTGTGGTTTTGCAAAGGTTCATTAAAATCCAGGTTGGGCATGGTGGCTCACACCTGTAATCTCAACATTTTAGGAGGCCGAGGGGGGCAGATTACCTGGGGTCATGAGTTTGAGATCATCCTGGCCAACATGGTGAAACTCTGTCTCTACTAAAAATACAAAAATTAGCCAGGCATGGTGGTGCATGCCTGTAATCTCAGTTACTTGGGAGTCTGAGGCAGGAGAGTCGCTTGAACCCGGGAGGCAGAGATTGCAGTGGGCCGAAATTGTGCCACTGCACTTCAGCCTGGACAACAGAGAAAGACTCCATCTCAAAAAAAAAAAAAAAAAAAAAAAAAAAGATTCATTAGAATCCAGACTTGCAAAGCATGTCAACTTATGGCAAAACATATGCCATCCATCTCAAAACCCTGCATTTTCTTTCAGTAACTTTGCAGAGCATTGCAGTAGTTGATGTTGTAGGGTTAGAACTTTGTTTGCATGATACTGCTCAGCTCCTTTGGGTGCGGCCTGTCTGGGTTCAGAATCATAGCAGGACTGAACTCCTTCCTCTTGGCATTTGGCTGATAGTATTAGATATTCTTCTTATTAGGAAAATTTTGGAAATGACTGCAAAATAACTCCTGAAAACTACAAACTGAATGCTGATCACAGGCTGAGCCCTCTCTGATGAACTGCAGGCACAGTGATGAGGGTCTGCTGAATCACCAAGGCAGTGAGGTGTGGAATCTGGACACCAGGATACACATTCCACGCTCAGCTTGACTGCAGTCTGGAATACTGCCTGGGTTGGAAGCAGCACATAGTTGGACTTGAATCGCAAATAGCCCACATAGCCTGCGCGGACATTGGTCATGTAATACATGAGAGGTCAAGAGCCTACGTTGATGACTGAGGAGACTTCCAGAGCCCACTCTCCAGGAGACTCCAGTTGATTTTCACATAGCCCACTGCACAGGTAGCCACAGCCCTACCAAATGCTGCAGTAGCTTCTCTGCCCCATTATGGGTATAAGAATATTGGGGTGGTACTTTGCAACCTCATAGGACTTGAACATAGTTCAAAGTGAGGTTAAAACCTGTGATGGAAAAAATCTACTGTAGGGATTAGTAACAAAGGCCTCTGAGGAGTAGCAGTACTTCAAATCTTGGAACCACGGAACACAAACTTTCAGAGTCACTCTTTGTGGCACTATGCTCTGCTGGCCGTCATCCAGGTTCCCTGAAGTGGTGGGCTTTTCCCAAATGGGTTTCTCCCCTTCACAGTCTAGTGCTTCACTCTCATGAGGTTCCTTTAATCTGGAACACAGGCTTGGGGACTTCTTTATTTCTTTGCTGGGTTTTGCATGGAAAAACATGCTTTTCTTGGGCATTGATAGAAAAAGTGAGGAAATGAAGGCTGTGGTGGCAAAGACTATGGCTATGTGATGCGGTAAAAGTGTGACCCATTCTCCAGGGATGCCAAGCGTCAGCCTTCGTGGGGGCCTCTGTGTTGGCTGTTAGCGTGACACTCCTACGGTGGTCTCTCACTTCCTGGCAGTGCCTCAGGGCTGACCATGCTGCATGTGTTGATACAGTAGGCCACCTGGGAGGTGGTGAGTATCCTGGAGGAGAACTCGACAGCCTGTGTGGTCTTCATCCCTTAGCCCAACAAGAGCAGCAGCTGGGGAATGATGAAGCAGACCCCTTATGAGAGGGTGATGGGCTTGTGGCAACTCAAGAAGACAGACACCAGGAGCAGAGTGTGTCTAAACGGGAAGGACCTCATCTGTGATCTCTGCGCTCAGGTTTTTCCTTGGTCCAGATAAATATAGGATAAGGAATGATTCTGAGGGGTCTTGTCATGGAGAACAATCTGAGTAAGCAGAGGAGCATAGTGGGATACGTTGAGGAATTGCTTGGCAAAGTTCTGAAACAATGCACAGCTGTTTCTTCCATGCCCTGAGTTTCTTTCTTTCTGGAATCAGGACTGGCTTTCTGCCTTCAGATCCAATTTCTGCTCCTTCCGGCTACTGGCTGCTACAAATCCCAGACCCAATGCCCTTTTCTCTTGCTGGAATCTCTCATCCTCCTTCACGTAATAATTTTAAAAAATGAACAGGGATCTTGCGATAAAAAAGTTTAAGAATTGCTGCATTGGACAAGTATGCTTGGAGGAAAACATTTGTTTTCTTCCTGCCAGATTCTTCAAAAACATTAATTTGTTAATAAATTGGGAGTCTCCAAGGGGTGAGAATTGTTAAATCAAACTAAATTTGGCCTGAGGCTGCCTCTGATCTTTGAATCTCTAGTGAACTGCAGGTTTTCCAAAATTTTAGTGTTCATTAAAAAGCTTGAATTTTCTCATTGGGAACTAGAGTGATTTTCTTTAAAGCAACAGGTCCAGTTTGTTCATTTCTGAGCACGTCTGCCTAATATCCAAGTGTAAATAGCATATTTGTCTGTCATTCATTAAGTGAATTTGGTGTTCCATGAAAAAGCTGGCTAGCTTCTCTTGTAAATCAAATTTAGCGGCCGAGAGCGGTGGTTCATGCCTGTAATCCCAGCACTTTGGGAGGCCAAGGCGAGTGGATCACGAGGTCAAGATATCGAGACCATCCTGGCCAACATGGTGAAACCTTGTCTCTACTTAAAATACAACAATTAGCTGGGCGTGGTGGCACGTGCCTGTAGTCCCAGCTACTCGGGAGGCTGAGACAAGAGAATCACTTGAACCCGGGAGGTGGAGGTTGTACTGAGCCAAGATTGCGCTATTGCACTCCAGCCTGGCCATAGAGTGAGACTCTGTCTCAAAAAAAAAAAAAAAAAAAAAAAAAAAAGAAAAAAAAATTAGCACAAGCACTTTTCCTTGGGATGACTGTCATGGCTCAGCATTCAGTAGAAGTACTTTTGCATGTGTTTCTCCAAAGACGATATACAAATGGCCAAGGAGTATATGAAAAGATACTCAGCATCACTGATCACCAAGGAAATGCAAATCAAAACCACAAGGAACTATCACCTCACACCTGTTAGATGTCTAGTATTAAAAAAAAACAAACAACAAAGGTAAGTGCTACAAGCACGCAACACAAGAGAACTTCTTTACTTTGTTGGTGGAAATACATTTGGTCCAGCCATTGTGGAAACATCATGGAGGTTCCCCAAATATTAAAAATAGAACTGCCATGTGATCCCGCAATCCTGCTACTATACACCCAAAGGAAATGGAATCAGTGTGTCCAGAGACACCTGCGCTCCCACGGTCACTGCAGCACTACTTACAACAGCAAAGATATGGCATCCACCTGTGTCCACCAATGGAAGAGTGGAAAAGGAAAATGTGGCGCACATACACGAGAGAATGTGACTCATCCTTCAGGAGAAGAAATTCCTGTCTTTTGTGACAACACAGATGAGCCTGGAGCACATTATATTAAGTGAAATAAGCCAGGCACAGAAAGACAAATTCTATATGATCTCGCAGTCTAAAGTGGTGAGACTCATAGAAGCAGAGAGTAGAATGTTGGTTACTGGGACTGGGTGAGGGTGAGATCAAAGGCACACAGTTTCTGCTGTGCTGGCTGCATAAATTCTGGAGATCTAATTTACAGCAAGGTGCCTCTCTCTAATAGCTCTGTACCGAGTACTGAAAATTCACTACGAGGGTAGATCTTACATTAAGTGGTCTTGTCACAAAGAAATCCCCAACAAAACAGTAATAATAATAGCAAAGGGGCGGGAGGAACTTGGGGAGGGGATGGATGCATTTATGGCCTTGGTGGAAGTGATGGTTTCTGGGCTGCAGGCATGTCCCCAGACTCACTGCAATGTACACATGAAATATGCACAGCTTTGCACAAGTCCATCAGCCCTCCATAAAATGGTTTAAAATAAGAAAATGAAATTAATGATTTTTGGCCCTCTGTCAAGAACATTCTTCAGTGGACTGAGCTTCTTTACTGTTGTTGTTGCTGTCTGATTGTTGACTATGCTGCATGTGTGGTGAAGAGTGCAGTGCCCATCAGAACAGCGGCACCGAGGCCCTGACTTGTGCAGAGGCCCTGGTGGCCTTGCCCATCAGGGTGAGGGTCAATATGAGACCTTTCCGCCCTTTATTCTGTAATTACTAGTTGGCATTCGACTTGAAGGAAGTGCTTTCACTTTCATTTGTTTGTCACTATGGACTCATGAATCCTGTTTACTCACTGGGTTATAATCTTTTGCCATCATCATTTATTTGGCTGTTCAGATTGTTATGAATTTGGCCAGAAAGTCCTGTGAAGCTCGCCCTTGTCTGCTGCTTTCCGCCCCATGTTTCTGCCTCTGGCTGCAGACAGGCCTCCTGTGCCTGTCACCAGCTGGCTCCTACCCGGGCGTCAGGCTCTGAAGCCACAGGGCTATATGGTGGCTGGGCCTGCTGCTAGCCCCCCTTGCACCCAGCCTGGAAAAGCCGAGCCATGAGGGAAGAGGTCCTGCTCCCTCACTTGGCATTTTCTCTGCCTTCAGTTTCATTTGGTCTCTGACTGGAATGGGATGAGTTTGTAACACAGTGCAATATTTTCATTTCAGGACATTCAACAATATTTATAATATTATACAATTTTGGCCCATGTACTACTGAAAAGTTGTTTCAAAAGTTGTTTCCCCAGACTCAACAAAAATGAAGATGCATGTCTAGAAGACACTCTCTGGCAGGACTCTCAGGGCCACTCCTTAAGTCTCCTTGGCACTGACATTGGACAGGGCATTGATAATATATTGACTGCTATAGCTGCCAAGCCAGAAGGGCAGTCTCTGTCTTCGTGGAGTCCAAGTTGTAAGTTGGACGAGCGATACGGTAGATCCACATGAAGAGGAAAACATTGGATTCATGCATTTTGTTCTGATTTTGCCCTTTTTGTTTGTTTGTTTTTTGTTATGTATTCCTCACTGACATCTGAATGGACAAGGACAAAGAAGTAATGACAATAGGGAAGGGACGGCACTACTGGCCAGCACTCACTGGGACCAGGCCTCATGCTGGCCTTGTCACACTCTCTCTCACTTGGTGTTCACTGTGAACCTGCGAGGTGTGTGCCCGGGACCCCTCCTTACAACCACTTAGGGCTAACCCCCTGCTTTTACAGCTTTTCCTGTCACAAATAAGAACCTACATGGCAATGACTAAAATTTGTATTTACAACTGCTCCTGGGACTCGCAGTGGCAGAGGCGCCATGCCTGGTGGGGTTGGCCAACATTAGGCAACCTGTCCCTGTGATAGGAACATGACTGGCTGAACAGGAGGCAGGAAACCTCTGCTTTCAAGGGTGTGTGATCAGATGCAGTGACTCCGTGTTCCTCTGAACCACGTGTTACTTCAGCAGGAGGCACACTTCTCTTCTGCATGCTCAAGGACAGGTGGGAGAGACATCCCAGGTGGCCAGTGGGAGCAAAGGACAGGGCGGTGGCTTTCAGTGGGGAACTGGCTGCTGTAGCACCAGTGACTGAGGAGGTACAAGTGGCAGCCCTGTGGTGACGCAGCCAGTAATGTCTCTCACACATCTGCAGTCTGTCACGCCAGTCATTGGCGGCATTATCTTCATTTCATACATGAGAAAACCACAATGCATCAGGGTAAGTCAATTGTCTGTGATCACAGGACTGCCTCGGGTTGAGTCAGGATTCCAGCCCATGTGTGCCCAAGGCCAGCGTTCTCACTGGATCATGCCAGTGAAGATTTAAAAGAGAGACAAACTGAAAAGAAGAGGCAGAAGGAGAAAGGCCTGAGCAGGTGTGGCAGGGAGGACGAAAAGGAGCAATCAAGAAAACATGAAAATGAGGGGGTCTGGGTGACTGGCCAGAAATTGCCAGAAGTCATGTCTCTCTTCTTTGCCTTCATGGGTGAAGAAAAAGATCTTCCTCATCCGTGAATTCAGGTGTGGTGCTGTAAAAGGCTTCAGCACGCATCTCTGCCTGGCATTTCATGATTTACTCTGTTTCAGACTTGCAACAGGAGGGCCGAGCAGATTGATCTGTTGACGGTGGGCTTCTCAATTCTTCACAGCACAACGAACGCAAGCCTGGCATCCGTCCAGCAAGACTGAACACCTGCGGCCCCCTCCCTACCCCCTGCATCTCCACGGACAGAGCCACCTGGCTCTCCTGTCACCTTGCCGAGACGTTTCTGACTCCAGAAAATCTGCTAATAAAGCTCAACCTTGTTCCACAGTCTCAGCTGGAACCCTAGGTGGCTGGTCTAGCACCACCCTGGAAGTCAGTGGCTTAGTGCTGTCCTGGGAAGGCGCTTGGCCTGACATCCGCTTCTTCCCCGCTGCTGTATAGAGCATCCCTGACATAACTAACTCCAGCCTAGAAAACACTCCATTTCATGCTTCACAAACACTATACCAACAAGGATAAGATGTTTTGTCTAAATAAACAAATAAAAAACAATAGACAATAAAATAACAACATAAGTAAAACAAAAACATGAATACACAAATTAAAAAATAAAGACTGCATCCAACCAGATAAGGGCACAAACACTAAGCTTTTGGCAGCTCCAAATGGTCATCTTAACTGACACTGTCTTGCAGTCACTCGTGGTGAGAACTTGGCATCTGCCACTGAAGGCTCTGCCACCTCTGTGACTCTTCCTTCCAAGACTGATGGACCACTTGGCCCAGAAGAGGACTCTTTTTTTGTCTTCTTCGCTTCCCCTGGACTGGTTCATTAACCCTTTTTATTATTTCGTTTTCCTCTTGCTGTTAAATGTTACTTTGTTTTTTGCAGAATATTGAACCTGTAACATTTATAGATTGATGAAGTATACTATTATGTATGGTTTGCAATATTGTCTGACTTGTGGAGTGGCTTGAGCCTGTGTGCCCATGGCTCAGACTGCTGATTGGACAAGATGTACTAAGGAGAATGCCTCCTTGGGAGCTCCATGGAGCTCCTGGCTTTAGTGACTGAAATAGCATCAGTAGAAGTCTGACATTGTGGAAAGACACAAACGTGCCTGGACCTGGTTATTTCTAACCCTGCTCTGCTCATGACACCTGCTCTCCACTCCTTGACCAAGTGGACTGGGGGAGAAGGAAGGGAGGGAAGACACAGGCAGCCACTGCATTTTATTTTTCTCTCTTCTGGCCCCTTGTTTTGCTGCCATAACATGGTTATTGATTTTCACCAGAATCTGAGTTATCCTATGAGGCAGATACATTTGGTTCCCCAAACTGAAATCCAAACAGCTGTATGTCTTTTCAGCTTTTGTTTCTTTTCCACTTATAAAGGAGACTCGCATTTTACATAATACTGTGCATGGCATTGGGGAACCTTTATGGTTTATGGTTTTTCTAATGTTTGGGAACAGGTGAGAGCATTGTGGGCATTCTATAAAATATTTACCTTGAATTGATGAGAAAAAAGCTGTGTCTGCATATTAAAAAGTCCAATTTCCTTCTAGATGAGTTATTTAAAAATTATTAAGCTAATTTCCACAGGATCATTACAGATTTTTCTATGTGATGAAGCCACTCCAACTGTGTGGGCTTTATTTCATGTGGGTGTGTAAAAGTCGCTCCAGTGGTGAATTGGAAACTTGCAGTGCCAGGAAGTGCTTCTGCAGGCTTAATGCACCTCTGCTCCTTCTTTTTTCAGAAAAATTCAAAAGTAAGCAGAACTGCTCCTTTTCACCTTCTGTGTGCAGCTCATCACAGAAGTGCAGCCATAACTGAATTACTTGTCAGTCTTTTTCCTCCCAATTACAGTGTTTAGATGGGGGATGCTGAGAGAGAAGCTGGCTTGCTGGGAGATGTGAGCCCAGAGCACATGCTCCACCTAGACTGTGGGTGGTACTGTGGGTGGTGCCCCACCGTGAGGAGCTCAGCAGTTTCTTCACATGGTGTTTTCCACCAAGCAAAAACATCCAAGATCTATTGTTTATGTAGCTTGTACTTTGGGTCAGGTCCCGGTTCAATTCCTAACATTGACATTTTGTATTTATGTGACTAATACACATGTTATTAAGAAAGTTACTACTGTCTTTAAGATGCAGTTTCCTCATCTGTGAAATGGAATATTTGCACATTCCATATGTTATATCATATTACCGCCTGCCATACCTTGGCATAGTGTTTGAAGGACACAAAGCCTGAGTCCAGCACAGAGCTGGTGCTTGATGAATACCCCAGACATAGAGGAAGGCAGTATCTGGATTCCAAGTTCTTTTCCTATATATACATTTATATGTCTCTGAATAGGCATCTGCGTGTGTTTCTTTTATTATAAACAGGTTGTTCGATCTCAATCCATTAGAGATGGGGTAGCCTTATGGACCCTCTCGTCCCACATCTCACTGTACGGGGGTGCAGGGTTTGCCAAGATCCTACCCATTAGCGAGTAGCAGAGCACGGATGAGTTCCTTGGATCAGGAGGAGGGGGTGTGCTCCTGTCCTCTGTGAGATGAAGCTGTGCTCAACCCCGGCCTCCGATCAGAAGGCGGGGCTGTGCTCCTGTCCTCCTATGAGATGAGGCCATGCTCAATCCCAGGACAGGTGCGGACAATTGCTTTCACCTTCTAACTTTAGAATCTGGAGAGTCTCCTTTCGAAGCTGTCTCAGAGAGTCTTTGTTATTGCAAAATGCATGTGGGCAGGCTGGACCAGGCAGTGGATCTTGTTGTTTTGTTAGGGAGAAAGGAAAACTGACGTCCCATCACCTGCCAGTTAGTCTTGGTCTACCTCCAATCCAAACTTGGGCTCAGTGAAGCAGATTAATAAAGCGATGGGGCATCTCTGGCTGCTGCGAGCACCATGAATATGCATGCAGCGCAGGCCGCCGGCTGGAACCCTTTTCCCACCCTGGAATTCGCCAGTCACGTTTCTACTCTCTGGGTTTCTTTCTAAGTTGAAAGATTCTGGAATTGTGGAGCTGGAAGGGACGTTAGTGAAGACCATCTGGTCCAGTGTCCTCATTTTACAGATGAGCTAACTGAGGCCAGAGGGGAAGGGCCACTCCAGGGCACATTGCTAATGGCTCACAAACCTAGGACCAGGCCAGATCTCACAGCTCTTGCTCCAGAGGATGCTCAGTGCCTGCAGTGCTTAGGGCACTCATTTTTTTTGCTGAATTTTGTTTATTGAGACCGTATGGAAAGCGATTTGAGGCTGAAGTTACATGCATTCAGGACCAAGAGAAATGCAATGAGCCACAAGATCCTTCTGTGTTGGACCACTGAGCAAATCGTGGAGTCACCCTCTCTCTTAGCAGTACAGGCTATGTTGATATGACAATATCACCTTAGAACTAACGAAATGCATTCCTGAGAAATAAAATGATCGTTTCTGTTTTCTGCAGAGCAATTCCAAGTCAGAGAAGCAATAACACTTTTTATGAGCTATTAAAATCGCTCCCATCTCACTAAGCAGCCTTCACACCTGTGGCAGTCCTCACTTCCCTCGCAGGGGAACTACCTTGATGTCGGAGAAAACGATCCTTGAGTGAGGCCTGACACTGTGTCTGTGATGATGTGAGCCATCTGCAAAATTCACCATGGAGGACAGAATGCCACTTAGGCTAAAGCAGGAGGAAGGGGGCCTGTAATTCTCATCATCTTTTGTTTGAATGCAAACGAAACTACAGCCCAGGAAATGGATTCAATATACTTTGACAAAACATGGGTAATCTTACCAGCATAGTCTCAAGTGGAGAAAGGTGAACACCCAAGCTAAGATTTTTCAACAAAAATCAAACAAAATGAAACAACATGTTGTTTAGAAATGCATTCATTTGTGATAAAACTGTTTTTAAAAAGCAAAAACATGATAGACACCCAATTTGGGATAGTGGCCATGTTTAGAGGGCTGCAGCCGGGATGCTGTGTAGGAGAGGCACAGAAAATTGGTGTTTGTAAATTGGGGGGTGAGTTTAAAAAGTAGGCAAGAAAGAAGATGCCAAACAAACTTCTGGACAGAACTTCTGACTTTGTAGCAGCCTTGCAGTCTTTATTAAGCAAGATGTGTTATGCCAATGATTTCAGATAATTTACTAGCAAGAGGATACTCAATTCTATCTTGTTTATGAATGAAAACTCCAAAGTAAATGAGGCTCTGTGCCGCGGCACCTTGTTATTTCTTGTTCTGCAGTGAATGACGAATGGCCACCGTGATTATTCACTGTTCTGTGCTACCAGAGGGAGGAGCTGGAGAGACTGAGGGGGGGAAAGAGTGGAAACAGAGCAAGCTGGGAAGGACTAAGGAGTCTTAAGGAAAGGCTCCAGGTAACAAAACGAACACACTAGGTGCTTGGCATCCCTCCTGGTTGCAAGATGGCTGCTGCACCTCCAGCCAAACGTTAGAATTCTAGGTGGGAGGAAGGGGGCGGGGAAAAAGCAAAGGAGTTCCAGGTCCTGGCCGTGGGGCCTGAAGCATGAGCGGTCTGCAGGGCTCTCAGTCCTTCCACACCCCAGGCTGCCCCCGTGAGTGCAGCGCTCCCACATGGAGTGGAGGCAACGATGCATAATTAAGCCAGAGAGTGCCCAAGTCTGGTACAATGGAGAAAATCAAACCCAAATCAGGAGGCTGGGCCGGGGGTCATGGTGAATCAAGAAAAGAGGGTATTCTTCCCCACCTTCCTGCTAGAGCCACGGCAGGCCTGAAGCCGCTGGCACAGAGCCCCACAGGGCTGGGGGTTTGCATGACTGAAGTGGGGTGAGGAGGAGGCCTGAGAACTGCATTACCCGCACTTGTTCAGTGCAGGTCAGCTGCAACCGCAACCCGCAACCTGCACTTCCTCAGTGCAGGTCACCTGCAACCTCAACCCGCAACAAGGGCAGCGCTCGCTCCCGCCGGGTGTGCGGTCTGGAATCGGCCTTCCTGCCCTGATCTTGTTCCCAGCACTCCTAGGGCGCACCTGGGAGCAATGCGGAGCCCCTCTATGTCTACAAAGTTACGACTTTCCTCTGTAATGCTGTCACAGTGAAACAGCAAAAGAACACAACTAACCCCATTTTTAAGGGGTCTTGACCCATTCCTGAACATAGGAGAGGATAATTTTAGAGTACAGAGAAAATTAACAGCAATCATATCATATAGTTTTTAAAACTAGCTTTAGGACTAAAGGATAAATATGTTACAACTATGTTTTGTGAAAGATTTCCAAGAGCATTGTGACCTGACCAAGAGCACTGTGACCAACAGCACTGTGACAAAGCCATTCTCCACCTTCTTGGACCTGTGCTGGCTCCCAGATGTTTGCGGTCCTCCATTACTTCTTGATCCCAACCCCCTCCTCTGTCCCCTGCCCTTAACATAAAAGAGCCTAAATTTTGTAGCGACTTGAGATGGTGCTGTAGGATGCTAGTTGGCCATCTCCTTGGCTTGCTGGCACTCTTTTCCTCCCACCAGTTCTCTCGTGTGTTTGGATTCGAGCAGCGAGTAGCGGACCCTGGGTTTGGTTATCTCCGCCTGGAGCCCCGCCTGGGCTGCCCCGTGCCTGTGAGTTTCCTCCCGAGGCTGCTCAGTAGGCCTGCTCCTCACCCTCCTGCTCCGGTTTCCCAGGGCCTTCCTGATGGGTTGGACTCTGCTCTCTGGGCCTCCAATAGCCCCCTGGGGTTCTGCTCCATAGAACTGTGGGAGTGCGACATCCCTGGCATCCCCAGAAGCCTGGAAACGCACCCTGACTCCACTGTGCACGCTCATGTCCAGCCTCCGTTTCCCACCTTGCCTGAAGGAGGCTGCGGTGGGGCCCCGACCTCCACCCTAGAGAGTGGGCTGTTCTCCCTTGGGTTTCTCCTGTGTGTGCACTGCGTACTGTCTGCCCAGCTACATTTCTTCCCTCTTATTTTGTGCTAACAGTAGCCCCAGGTGTTAGGGTCATTGGTGGAAACCCTAAATCCTGGGAGGGTGACCTCCTCAGCCCAGGTTGGAGGAATGCAGCTGCCCTGTGAAACTCAGGCAGCTCTCACTACCTGGGGCCATTGACCTGGCGGATGATACACAACCAGGCCTCTAGGTTTCCTGATCCAAGGGGGCTGGGTTCAGTCGCCATTCCTCTCTCCCTGTCCCTCATCTTCCTGCCTGGAATGCTAACTTGTCAGCTGAGCGGCAGCAGCAACCTTGCAAGCTGGTACGATGATGAAAGCTGGCACAGTCAGGGCGGTGCCTCCGGGCGATGCTGAGCCTTTCCATCTGCCCTGGGCTGTCTCCCTTGGGGCTTATCCTAAATAAGGAAATTAACCCCTTTTTGTTTAAAGCGTGAACATTTTGGAATCACATTGTTTTCTGTGATTTGTGCCAGATTCATTCCTAAGTGACCTTCTCCCTTCCTTGTTGACCTGGGACTTAGGCACAGTGTTCCTCAAGGTGCAGCCCAGGTGAATGTGACAGATGCACAGCAAAGACAGACAAGGACAGAGGGAAAAGTTCTCTCCTGTGGAAAAGGGGCAGTAGTAAGAGGCCTGCCCAGGCTCCAGAGAAGTGGGGAGTCCTAAGGGGGTTCCCAGGCCCGTGGTGGGTGAGGGAGCTGACCCTGGAAAAAGAGAGGCCTGGGCGTGGGGCTGGTTCTTCCAACAGGGCTGTGGCAATTCTCTGGGAAAGATTGTGCAGGCTGTGACCGAGCCTGCCAAGATTTTCCAGACCCTTGCAAGCAACTGCTGCTGCTAGTTCCTGTGGGGACACATAGCTCTACCTGGGAGAACCAGAGAAGCATCTTTTAGAGCTGTCCAGGGATTGGATGCATCTCCCACCCGTCAAGACCCAGGTTGCTCCTCGGTCTCCAGGCGCCATGGGTGGTAGAAGGCGTTTCTTCACCAGAGCTAGAAAGTCAGGGCCTGCACTCTGAAGGCTGTGGGGGCACTGGGAATGCTTCCATCCACCTTTCATCACATGCTGAGATGCTGGGAGCAATAGGCGATTATGAGGGTGGACATGAGCAGATGGCAATGAGGATGGCAGACCTGGCAGCCTGGGACTTGGGCCTGGAAATGCCAACTGAGGATTGGGCCTGGAATGAGAGAAGCAGCCACATCGGGGGCAGCCAGAGGCAGTCTTCTGTTGGAGTCATGAAGTCGAAAACGAAAGTGCCCTGGAGCTAGGCGAGAATATGGGAGAACATTTATGTCTATGGGGAAAATAAAAGCCTTCTAAAGCAAGATGCACAAAGCATCACATTTATCAAAAAATAAAGTTGATGTAAAAAATTTAAAATTACATTTCACTGAAGATAATATTTACAATGTATAATCCATGTGATAAGAAAATTAAAAATGAAAATCC
Source organism: Rhinopithecus roxellana (assembly GCF_007565055.1). Taxonomy (NCBI): domain Eukaryota; kingdom Metazoa; phylum Chordata; class Mammalia; order Primates; family Cercopithecidae; genus Rhinopithecus; species Rhinopithecus roxellana. The sequence continues at coordinate 2,531,944 of NC_044554.1, forward strand.
AGAATAAATAAAGAACTTTTATAAGTCAATAAAAAGACAAGGCTGGGCACAGTGGCTCAGAACTGTAATCCTAGCGCTTTGGGAGGTTGAGATGGGTGTATTGTTTGAGGTCACGAGTTCAAGACCAGCCTGGGCAACATAAGGAGGCCTTGTCTTTACAACAACTACAAAAATTAGCTGAGGGTGGTGGTAACTGCCTGTAGTCCCAGACACTTGGGAGTAGAGGTGAGGGGATCACTTGAGCCCAGGAGGCAGAGGCTGCAGTGAGCTGAGATCTGCCACTCCACCCTGGGCAATAGAGCAAGACTGTCTCGAAAAATGAAAATAAATAAAAGGAGTGAATCCTCCACCTTCAACTGACGCATCCAGGTTCTCACACTGGGACTGATAGGAACTGACGAGGCGGAGTGCTCAACCCACAGAGAACAAGGCAGAGCAGGGTGGGGTATGGGTCTCCTGAGAGTGGCACAGAGTCAGGGGAGCCCCCAACCCAGCCAAGGGAGGTGGTGAGTCATTGTGCGAACCTGTCTAGGAAACCACACTTTTCCCATGGATCTTTGCAACCTGCAGATCAGGAGATCCCCTCGTGAGCCCATTCCACTGGAGCCTTAGGTCCGATGCACAGAGCTGTGTGGAGTCTCAGTGGAGTGGCACTCAGGCACACGTGGAGACCCAGGAGTTTTGCATACTCCAGCCCTGGTAATTCTGCCTAGGCAGAATTCCCCTAGGAATGTCGCTAAATCTAGAGAGCCAAGTGGTATCATTCTGTGGCCCCACTGCTGCACCTCACAATTTAAGACCCACTGGCCTGACATTCTAGACAGCTAGTGGCAGCAAGCTGGAGATTGCCTAAGATGGACTGAGTTCCCTGGGGTGAGTGGCAGCCACCATCTCTGTGGTTTGAGTCAGCTGTTCTAGCCTCCTGGCTCTGGGGTGTCTGGGTGGTTCAGACTGAGAGGAGTTCCCCACAATGCAGCACAACTGCTGTGCCAGACTATGGCCAGACTGCTTCTTTAAGTGGGACCCCTGTCCATCCCTCCTCACTGGGCAGGGCTTCTCTGTGGGAATTTCAGCAACTCTAGCCAGGGTTATATGGACAGAACTCTGATCTCTCTGGGATGGAGCCCCCATCCCAGAGAGGAACAGCCTCTGTCTTTGCCATTTAGCCAACTCTTAGTTTTTCCAGCCTCCTGGCTCTAGAGAGTTCACACAGTCTGAATGAGGGAGGTTCCTTTCAGCACAGTGCACCTGCTCTGCCAAGGGGCGGCCAGACTGCTTCTTTAAGTGGGTCCCTGATCCTGTTCCTCCTGACTGGATGAGACCCCCACAAGAAGGGTCTCCAGACACCTCCTACAAGAGTATTTGGGCCAGCATCAAGTCAGGGCCACCCTGAGACAGGGCTCCCAGAGGAAGGAGCAGGCTGTCATATTTGCTGTTTTGCTGCCTTCACTGGTGATACCTCCAGGTGCAGGAGGGACTGAGGCAACTAGGTCTGGAGTAGACCCCCAGCAAACCACAGCAGCCCTATGGAAAAGTGGCCTGACTGTTAAAAGAAAAACAAACAGAAAGCTTCAACAACATCAACAACAAAAAAGGCTCCATTCAAATGTCAGCAGCCTCAAAGATTGAAGGTAGATATGCTCACAACGATGAGAAGGAATCAATGCAAAAATGCTGAGAACTCAAAAAGTTAGAGTGTCTTTTCTCCAAATGACTGCAGCACCTCTCCAGGAAGGGCACAGAACTGGGCTGAGGCTGAGATGACTGAAATGACAGAAGTAGGATTCAGAAGGTGAGTAATAACAAACTTTGCTGAACTAAGAAAGCATGTTCTAACTTAACACAAAGAAGCTAAGAATTATAATAAAACAATACAGAAACTGATAACCACATTGCCAGTTTTTAGAGCAAAGTAACTGACTTGATGGGGCTGAAAAACACAACACGAGAATGTCACAATGGAGACACAAGTATCAATAGAAGAGTAGAATAAACCAAGTGGAGGAAAGAATCTCAGAGCTTGAAGACTCTCTTTCTGAAATAAGACAGGCAGACAAGAATAGAGAAATAAGAATGAAAAGGAATGAACAAAACCTCTGGGAAATATGAGATTATGTAAAAATATTGAACCTATGACTGATTGGGGTACTTGAAAGAGATGGAGAGAACAGAAGCAAGTTGGAAAACATATTTCAGGATATCCAGGAGAACTTCCACAACTGAGCAAGACAGATCTACACTCAAATTCAGGAAGTGCAGAGAACCCCAGTAACATACTCCATGAGAAGATCATCCCTAAGACACAATCTTCGGATTATCCAAGGTTGAAATGAAATAAGAAATATTAAGGGCAGCCAGAGAGAAAGGCCAGGTCACCTCCAAAGGGAAGCCCATCAGACTAACAGTGAACCTCTCAGTGGAAACCTTACAAGCCAAAGGAGATTTTGGGGGCCAATATTCAACCTCCTTTTAGAAAATGATTTCTGACCCAGATTCATATTTGACCAAACTAAGCTTCATAAGCAAAGGAGAAATACAATCCTTTTCAGACAAGGAAGTGCTGAGGGAATTTGTCACCACCAGGCCTGCCTTGCAAGAGCTCCTGAAGGAAGCACTAAATATGAAAAGGAAAAACCATTACTAGACACTACAAAACCACACTGAAGTACACAGACCAGTGACACTATGAAGCAACCACATAAAAGGGTCTGCAAAATAACCAGCTAGCATCATCATGACAGGATCAAGTTCACACATAACAATATTAACCTTAAATGTAAGTGGGCTAAATGCCCCAATTAAAAGACACAGAATGGCAAGCTCGATAGAGTCAAGACCCATTGGTATGCTGTCTTCAAGAGTCCCATCTTACGTACAAAGGCACGTGCAGGCTCAAAATAAAGGGATGGAGGAAAATTTACCCATCACATGGAAAACAGAACAAAGCACAGGTTGCAATCCTAGTTGTGACAAAACGGACTTTAAACCAACAAAGGTCAAAAAAAGACAAAGAAGGGCATTACATAATGGTAAAGGGTTCAATTCAACAAGAGCAGCTAACCTAAATATATATGCACCAATACAGGAGTGCCCAAATTCATCAAGCAAGTTCTTAGACTGACAAAGGGACTTAGACTCATGCAATAACAATGAGAGACTTTAACACCCTGCTGACAATATTAGACAGATCATTGAGACAGAAGATTAACAAAGATATTCAGTACCTGAACTCAGCTCTGGATCAAGTGGACCTGATAGATGTTCATAAAACTTGCCCCCACAAAACAACAGAGAATGCATTCTTCATATCATCACATGACACTTACTCTAAAATTGATCACATAATTGGAAGTAAAACACTCCTCAGCAAATGCAAAAGAACTGAAATTATAACAAACAGTCTCTCAGACCACAGTGCAATCAAATTAGAACTCAAGATTAAGAAACTCACTCAACACTACACAACTACATGGAAATTGAACAATCTACTCCTGAATGACTCCTGGGTAAATAATGAAATTAAGGCAGAAGTCAAGAAGTTCTTTGAAACTAAGGAGAACAAAGAGATGGTGTACCAAAATCTCTGGGACACTGCTAAAGCAGTGTTACCAGAAAACTTTATAGCACTAAATGCCCAAATCAAAAAGCTAGAAAGATCTCAAACCAACAACCTAACATCACAACTAAAAGAATTAGAGAACTGAGAGCAAACAAACCTGGAAGCTTGCAAAAGAGAAGAAATAGCCAAGATCATAGCAGAACTGAAGGAGATAGAGACATGAGAAACCCTTCAAAACAACAACAACAACAACAACAAAAAACAAATCCAGGCAAATCCAGGAGCCGTTTTTTTTTTTTTTTTTTTTTTTTTTTTTGAGACAAAGTCTTTCTCTGTCACCTAGGTTGGAGTAAGGTGGCCTGATATCAGCTAACTGCAACCTCCCCTCCTGAGTTCAAGCAATTCTCCTGTCTCAGCCTCCCAAGTAACTGGGATTACAGATGCCCACCACCACACCTGACTACTTTTTGTACTTTTAGTAGAGATGTGGTTTAGCCATCTTGGCCAGGCTGGTCTTAAACTCCTGGCCTCAGGTGATCCACCTGCCTTGGCCTCCGAAAGTGCTGGGATTACCAGCATGAGCCACCATGCCTGTCTGGAGCTGGTTTTTTGAAGAAATTAATAAAATGAGTAGACTGCTATCTAGACTAATAAAGAAGAGCAGAGAGAAGAATCAAATAGACACAATCAGAAATAATATGGGGGATATCACCACTGACCCCAAGGAAATACAAACAAACATCAGAGAGTACTATGTACATAAACTGGAAAATCTAGAAGAAATGGGTAAGTTCCTGGACACATCCACCCTCCCAATACTGAACCAGGAATAAATTGTATCCCTAAATACACCAATAACGAGTTCTGAAATTGAGGCAGTAATTAATAGACTACAACCAAAAAAGCCCAGGACCAGACAGATTTACAGGTGAATTCTACCAGAAATACAAAAAAGAGCTGGTACCATTTCTACTGAAACTATTTCAAAGAACTGAAGAGGAGGGATTCCTTTCTAACTCATTGTATGAGGCCAGCATCATCCTGATATGAAAACTTTGCAGAGATACAACAAAAAGAGAAAACTTCAGGCCAATATCCCTGAGGAACATTGATGCAAAAATCCTCAACAAAATACTGGCAAACTGAGTCCAGCAGCACATCAAAAAGCTTATCTGCCACAATCAAGTAGGCTTCATCCCTGGTATGCAAAGTTGGTTCAACATATGCAAATAAATAAATGTAATTCATCATATAAACAGAATTAAAGACAAAAACCAATGATTATCTCAATAGACACAGAAAGGGCCTTCAATAAAACTCAACATCTCTTCATGTTAAAAACCCTTAATAAATTAGGTATTGAAGGAACATACCTCAATATAATAAGAGCCATCTATGACAAACCCACAACCAATATGATCATAAATGGACAAAAACTGGAAGCATTCTCCTTGAAAACCAGCACAAGACAATGATGCCCTCTCTCACCACTCCTATTCAAGATAGTATTAGAAGTTCTGGCCAGGGCAATGAGGCAAGAGAAGGAAACAAAGCATATTCAAATAGGAAGAGAGGAAATCAAACTGTCTCTATTCCAGATAACATGATGCTATATCTAGAAAATGCCTTCGTCTCAGCCCAAAAGCTTCTTAAGGTGATAAGCAACTTTAGCAAAGTCTCAGGATACAAAATCAATTGTGCAAAAATCACTAGCATTCCTATACACTAACAACAGGCAAGCAGAGAGCCAAATCATGAATGAACTCCCATTCGCAATTGCTACAAAGAAAATAAAATACCTAGGAATACAGCTAATGAGGGAAGTGAAGGACCTCTTCAAGGAGAACTACAAACAACTGCTCAAAGAGATCAGAGAGGACAAAAACAAATGGAAAAACATTCCATGTTCATGGATAGGAAGAATCAATATCATAAAAATGGCCATACTGTCCAGAGTAATTTATAGATTCAATGCTATCCCCATTAAACTACCATTGACATTCTTCACAGAATTGGAAAAAACGATTTTAAAATTCATATGGACCCAAAAAAGAGCCCAAATAGCCAAGGCAATACCAAACAAAAAGAACAAAGCTGGAGTCATCATGCTACCCAACTTCAAACTATTCTACAAGGCTACAGTAACCAAAACAGCATGGTACTAGTACAAGAACAGATACCTAGACCAATGGATCAGAATAGAGAACTCAGAAATAAGACTGCACACCTATACCCAACTGATCTTTGACAACCTGACAAAAACAAGCAATAAGGAAAGAATTCCCTATTCAGTAAGTGGTGCTGTGAGAACTGACTAGCCATATGCAGAAATTGAAACTGGACCCCTTCCTCACACCTTATACAAAAGTTAACTCAAGATGTATTAAAGACTTAAATGTAAAATTCAAATATAAAGTCCTTAGCAGAAAATCTAGGCAATACCATTCAGGACATAGGAATGGTCAAAGATTTTATAACAAAGACACCAAAAGCAATTATGACAAAAGCAAAAATTGACAAATGTGATGTAATTAAAACTAAAGAGCTTCTGCACAGCAAAAGAAACTATCATCTGAGTGAACAAACAACCCACAGAATAGGAGAAAATTTTTGCAATCTATACATCTGACAAACGTCTAATATCCAGAGTCTACAAGGAATTTAAATTTATAAGAAAAAACAAACAACCCCATTAAAAAGTCGGCAAAGGTCATGAACAGACACTTCCCAAAATGTGGCCAACAAACATATGAAAAAAAGCTCAATGTCACTGGTCTTTCAAGAAATGCTAATCAAAGCCATAGTGAGAAATGCAAATCAAAACCACAATGAGATACCATCTCATGCCAGTCAGAATGGTAATTATTAAAAAGTGAAGAAACAACAAATGCTGGTGAGGATATAGAGAAAAAGGAATGCCTTTACACTGTTGGTGGGAGTGTAAATTAGTCCAACTATTGTGAAAGACAGCATGGTGATTCCTCAAAGACCTAGAGGCATAAATACTATTTGACCCAGCAATCCCATTACTGAGTATATACCCAATGGAATATAAATCATTCTATTATAAAGATACATGTACATGTATGTTCATTGCAGCACTGTTCACAATAACAAAGACATGGAATCAACCTAAATGCCCATCAATGATAGACCAGATAAAGAAAATGTGGTACATATACACTATGGAATATTATGCAGCCATAAAAAGGAATGAGATCATGTCCTTTGCAGGGACATGGATGGAACTGGAAGCCATTATCCTCAGCAAACTAACACAGGAACAGAAAGCCAAACGCCACATGTTCTCATTTATAAGTGGGAGCTGAATGATGAGAACACATGGACACGTGGAGTGGAACAACACACACTGGGGCCTTTCTGGGGTTGGGGGATGGAGAGCATCAGGAAGAATAGCTAGTGCATGTGGGGCTTAATAACTAGGTGATGGGATGATCTGTGCAGCAAACCACCATGGCACACGTTTACCTTTGTAACAGACCTGCACATCCTGCACATGTACCCCACAACTTAAAATCAAAGTTAAACAAAAAAAGCACAAGAGGAGGAATGTCAAAGAAAAAAAAAAGACAAGACAAATCCAATAGAAAAAGTTCGCAGAAGAAACGTCAATGGATAATAAAGAAAAACGTATTTTAACATGTTAATTTTTATATTATGTTTTATGTAAACATAAGCATATTTTTATATAAAAATGAGAAACAATGCCAATTTTTCACTAGGACAAGGCAAAAACCAAAAGCAAAATCCTTGAAGTGACACAAATTATGAAATGTGATAATATTAAGGATTGACAAGTATGTGAAGAAATGGGCCCGCTTATATCATTCAGCAATTTGAAAGTATCTGTTGAAAGTTCAGCATCTCCATACCCCTGAACAAAGCAAGTCCTCATTGTGGTGTTTCCGAGAGAGCATTTGGAGGTACCCAGGAGATCCAGTTATGTTCACTGCAAAATTATTTATAATAGAGGAGACGAGAAAGCCTTCCAAAGGTCTATCAACAGGGAAATAGCTGTGTAAAAGAAGTTATAGTCACACTATAGAGTATTATGTGATATTTAACAAAGAACAACTTAGACTTTTATGTCATAAACAGAGGTCTCCAAGACAGTGCTGAAGGAAAACAGCAAGACACAGAATTATGATGGAGTAGGTGTCCCTCTCCACCAAAAGAAGATCCAGTAGCATCTATGACATTTTAGTTGTTATGAAGAAGGCTGTATCCATGTACAGCCTCTGTTGCATGGATGTTCATATCCAAGACTGTAGGCGAGATTGCAGCATTTAGGAAACTACAGAGTGGTAGGAGGAGGGTGTCCTGCCACTGGGGAGGGGTGTAGGGTACTGATGGATAAATGAGGTGGTCCTGATGCTGCTCAACAGACAGAGACAGGATTCAGGCCTTTCCTGATGAGTGGTTTTAATTAGAGTTGGGCTGGTCATTTCATTTTGCTAAAAGTCTTCCCTTTGATCACTGAGAAGTTAATTTCAGAAAACAAGGAGAAAGTCACCACAGGAGCTGCCCTGTTCTGGATCTAAGTGGAAGGATTGCCTGTTCAGTAAAAGAGAGTGTGCAGGCAGGAGCTGTGCCAGAGGGTGCAGGCAGTGGCTGTGCTGGCTCAGTCATCAGCCCTTTATGGAGCACTTACTATGTGCTGGTTGCTGATGCAGGCACCAGAGAACTAAAGAGTAATATGGCACAGTCCCTGATTCCATGGAGCCTTTTTCTAGTCTGAAAAAATCTACACAGTGGGATATTCAATATTAACACATTGTGTGAGGACAGAAGTACAGGGTGCTATGAAGGCTCTGAGAGGCGGGGCTTAGCCCAACCTGGGGTGCAGAGGTGGCTTTCTGTAGGTGACAGCACCTGTGCTGGGGCTTCGTGGACAGTAAGAGCTGGATGGCATGAGGAGGATGCTAGCGCATGGCACAGACAGGACATCGAGGTGCGGAATGGGCATCGGCTGAGGAGCTTGATCCCCAAGGCAATGTGCGGTTGAAGAAGGTGAGAGCTGTGGTGAGAGCTGTGGTGAGAGCTGGGAAGGGGTGGTGTGGAGGAGGGATGTGAGGAGCCCACCTGCAGAGTCAGAAAGACAGGTTGGTGGGCTCACCCAGGGGTCCAAGTGAAAGATGGTGGAAGGTCTGCATTGCTTTAGTTTGTAATGAAGAGCAAGGGGAAGTCGGGGTTATTTAGGTAATACTAGACCTGGCAAGGTGGAATTCTTTTCAAGTGGAGAGAGGTGTGACCTTCCATAGGAAAGCTTGCTGAGGAGTTTTGGAAGTTTTTAAAATAAGTAAATACATCCCTGAGAAAAACAGAACCATCTAAAGAAACCAATATGGCTGTTCTGGAACTCTGTATGACTTCAGGCTCATATTTTTAAAGTCCTGTGTGTCCAGGAAAGAGAGGGACATAGAAATAAGCTGCAGTTTCCTGGTAGGGACAAGGCTTTGCTAGCTTTGTTCCCATTCAGTTCCCAGTGTCTAGCACAGTAGCAGGCATGGAGGTGCTTAGTAATTTTCATCAAGAGAATGCACAGATGAATGAACAAGTGGACGGACGGATGGATGGATGGATGGGTGGATGGATGGATGGAAGACTTCCTAATGGCAAGATATGAACAAATAGTATTAACCTGGCTAATATCCTAAGTAACTTTTGTAGAAAATGCTCAAAAGGAACAAAGTAGATGTTTAAAGCTATTTTTGGAAAGGAAGAATTGCCATAATGAATGGGTGCTGAAAGATGACAACCCCTTGAGTCCACAGCCCCCTGCTTTGGACTGAAAATGCAGGCCGGTGCAGAAGTATAGATGTAGTGGAAGCAGCAGAGTGAAGGGACGGCGAGCAGGCCCAGAAGAGGAACCCTTCAAAATGCAGGCTGTAAGCCATATCCATGGGTCATGGCAGAAGCCTGAATGGGCCCTCTCTGTTCCCATCTGCACACAGGCTCCAGCAGTCACTAGGGCACAGGTGGCATCTGCACTGCAGTGTCCTGGGAGTTTCCTGTGTCACTTCCTTCTCAGCCTGTGGGTCAGAGCGAGTCATGTGGCCCACCTGACTCTGGGGCAGGGAAGCGTGACCTCCTCATGTGCAAGAAAGGGAGGCACGATGGGGAAGCTTGTGCTCTAGCAGACTCTGCCAGGAGTACAAAAAAATTGGTTTAAAATGCATGTCCTTTTCCCCTTAAAGTGATTTTTAAAAAATTCTTTATTTTTAGAGTGATTTTAGGTTCATAGCCAAATTGAGCAGAAGGCACAGAGAATTCCCATACAGCCCTTGTACCCCTATATGCACAGCCTCCCCCTTATCAATATCCCGCCCCAGAGAGGCTCACTGGTTACAATATATGGGCCTATCATGATCTCCCAAAGTCCGTGGTTTACATGAGGATTCTCTCTTGGTGTTGTATACTCTGTGGGTTTGGACAAATATATCCACCATCATAGGTTCATACAGAGTAATTTCCTGCCCTGAAAATCCCCCGTGTTCAGCTGATTCATCTGTTCATCCCCACTGGCTCCCTGCTAGCACGCATCTTTATACTGCCTCCCTGGTCTTACCTTTTCCAGGACCTCATTAAGGAGATCTTTATATTTTTCTAGACACAGAAGTATGCTGCTTTATCTTCTGTGTTATGTCTGTACTTTTTATAATGAAGAATGTTCTCTTAGAGCCCATGCTGAGTTTTTGATTTGTTCTTTAACATGGAAAGAGTCAGCCTGTACTCCTGCTTTGTTTTCTTATGTGGTTAATTATTCTTTTCTTTAAAAATTAAAAAACGTCAAATGGTCTTCTTATCAATCTTTCTCTTTATGCCTTTGGAGTTTCATGCTATGCATTAGGATCATCTCCCCTTCCTGAGATTCAAAAATATTCACATCCATTTTACTCAATACTTTGACAGTTTACCAGGTTGCAGGAGATCAGCCTGGTGGTCACCGGTTGCCAGAATCCTCCTCTGTCAGGTGAGGGTGAGGATGTCTCTGCCCAGGGCTCTTTGCTAACTTTCATGTGTGTGTATGTGCGCGTGCGCGGGCAGGTGCGTGTGTGCACATGTCTGCATGTGTAAAGCTTTGTTTTGGAGCACTGGCCTAGGTATTTCCACAGTGCTAAACACCTGGCTTGGCACAGAGTATGCCAGTAAATGTGTGCTGTGGTGGGCTGAGCGTCTTCAGCGCATGCTGGCATAAGACTGTGTGGATCTGAACGCTCTCAGGGAGCCCTGGGTCCTGGTCTACCCCAGAGCTGACTGGTTTTGGTTTGGGGTTGGTGTCCAGGCAGTGTGGTAGCTGATCTCCAGGAAATATCCAGCTGTGGAGGCATTGGTCCCTAGCAAGGTGGATATGACTTTTCCCTAATGAAGTTCTTAGGAAGGTAAAACACTGATGTAGTAGATCTATGATACTGTGTCCAAAACAGCAGTGTAATACTGCACTTTAAATATTTCTTCATCAGTAAAATGGAAACAATAATTTCCGTCTTAGATGTGCACGCAAGACAATGTCTTGTCTATATTAAAACTCTCTCTTTCTCTATATATAATCACTTATTGTTTCCTTAGTTACAGTTCTTTCACTGTTCAATTAGAACTTTACTAAATTGTTATACGTCTTTCTTTTGGTTAAGGTCATAGATGAAGTTTGAAATCAGCCTTTATTCTGGGATGCTAGTGGGCCTTTCTCAACTAAGGTCCCAGGACAGAACTAAGCCCTACAAAAAATAAGTAGGTGACCGTTGTTTCTATTCCCCCAGGGATGATGCATAACTAGCACAATTCTAGAAGGGTAGGAGAGAAGGTATTGATTACTTTCAGTAGATTCCTGCATGCATCAGGGATAAATTCTCTTGTGGGACTGAGAACACCCAACACCCTGCTGCTTCAACTCCCTTTTAAAAGCACATTGCAACTCTTTCTGTTGCTGGTTCCTGTAGTCAATAAATTTAAAAATATTGTTTGTTTCTTAGGATTTAAAATGTGTTGTATTGAAACATTGACCCATCATGGCTGAGACTTGGATTGGTATCTCACTTCAAGAAATAGGACTCAAGCTGGGCGTGGGCACTCATGCCTGTAATCCCAGCACTTTGGGAGGCTGAGGTGGTTGGATCACAAGGTCAAGAGATCGAGACCATCCTGACCAATATGGTAAAACCCCATCTCTACTGAAACAACAAAAATTAGCTGGGCATGGTGGCTGGTGCCTGTAGTCCCAGCTACTCCAGGAGGCTGAGGCAGGAGAATCACTTGAACCTGGGAGGCGGAGGTTGCCGTGAGCTGAGATCGTGCCCCTGCACTCCAGCCTGGAGAGAGTGAGACTCCATCTCGAAAAAAGAAACAGGACCCAAACATACATTCTAGGTAATTCTTGGCTCTCCCTTACACGGTTGGGTGCATATACTTTGATTAAAGTCCTCTATCATTCTTTTTTCTCTTTCATCCTAAAATAAAGACACCTCTCTGTTGTGGACTGAATTGTGTCCCCCCAAAATTCATATGCTGGAGCCCTAATTCCCAAAGTGATGGTATTTGGAGATGAAGTTTTTGGGAAGCAATTAGGGTTACAGGAAGTCATGAGCATGGAGCCCTCAGGATATGATTAGTGTCCTTATAAGAAGAGACACTAGAGTGCTTTCTCTGTCTTTCACCAAGAGCCCAATCAGCCAGCATCTTGATCTTAGACTTCCAGACTCCAGGACTGTGAGAAGTAAACACCACTATGTCAGCCACTGGGCCCACAGCACTCTGTGAGTGCAGTGCCAGCTGGCTGACACCCACTTACACCAGTGGGGACCTCATCATGTGCCTACATGGGCCGTCCTGGTCTCCCAGGAGCCAGGGCATTCCACCTGAAGTGGTCCCAACAGGAAACACACACCCCACCACCTCAGCCCATTGGGTCTGCATCACTTCCACTCAGGGCTCCTCCACAGGGAGGTGTGCGGCAAGGATTTTGTTCTGGGGGAGAGAGATCAGGAAGAAGAGAAAATTAAATAAGAAATTGCTAAATGTTCTGTTACAAGTGGAAGGAAGGGGAAAGGCCATGAACAGACACATAAATGCTTTCCTATTACAATTACAGAAGTAATATGTATTCATTATAAAAATTCAAGCAACAGAAGTGTATCCAATAAGAAGTAAAATTTCCTCTTTGTCATTTCGTCATTTCACATTCCACTCCTTACTCACCAGAGGTCTCCACCATTAGTGAATTGACATTAATATTTCCAAGTGGTTTTCAGATTGTACACACACACAGGCATATGCACAAATAGAAGCCTTTTTTTTTTTCAAAACGAAAATACTATTCAGTAACTTGTTTCATTTAAAACTCTCTCTAAGATATACCTCCATGTTATTGAAGATGCATTTATTATTATTATTATTTTTGAGACGCAGTCTCACCCTATTACCCAGGCTGTAGTGCGATCTTGGCTCACTGCAACCTCCGTCTCCCAGATTCAAGCGATTCTCCTCCCTCAGCCTCCTGAGTAGCTGGGATTACAGGCACCCGCCACCACACCTGGCTAATTTTTGTATTTTTAGTAAAGACGGGGTTTCACCATGTTGACCAGGCTGGTCTTGAACTTCTGACCTCAAGTGATCTGCCTGCCTCGGCCTCCCAAAGTGCTGAGAATACAGGTGTGAGCCACTGCACCTGGCTGGATTTATTCTTCTATCAACTGCAGAGACTTCTATACTATGATGCTCCATGATTTATGGGATAGTTTCCCTTTCGATGGACATTAAATGTTTCCATTTTTTCTCCATTACAAATTGTGGTTTAGTGAACATTCTAGTTTATATGTCTTTCTATAGTTGAATACATTCATATAATTTATCTTTACAAGTGAAGTTGCCATATCAAGAAGATATACAAATGTAAAATTTTGTTTGCCTTCCAAAAAGTTTATAGTAATTCACATTCCCACCAAAATGTGTGGTGAAATGTTATTCTGTTTTAAGTGGCATTTCTTTCATTGTTAGTGAAGTAGGCTATATACTCATTAGTGCTATTTGCCGTTTGTATTTTTTCCATAGATTGTCCATTGATACACTGTCAAAGTTTTAATAGTGCTTAATTGTTTTACAAATTCATTGGAATTCTTCACATTTTAGGGTATTAATTGTTGATATATCTTAAAAGTTTTTCTCCCTGTATATATATTGGCTTTTCTTCAGTGGTTAGTTATTTTTCCTTTAAAAACTGAAAAACATTGGATTTCCTTCTTGTCCGTCTTTTTCTTTATGCCTTTGGGGTTTTGTGCAATGCACTGGGATCACCTCCCCTTCCTGAGATTCAAAATTATTGACATACATTTTACCCAATACTTTGTTTTGCTGTTATGTTTAGATCTTCGGTCCATCTGAAATTTGTCTTTGGGTAGAGTGTGAAATAGAACCATAATTAATTTTCATATGTATAGACGTTTTCTCCAAAATCATTTACTGGGTAGTCTGTCATGTCCGCCCATCTGGAGATGTCCTCTTTATCATGGACACATTCCTATGCACATGTGTCTGCTTCCAAACTATGCTTCCATTAATTACTGTGCAGATTTAGTTATTATAGTTTTATATAGTATATTTTTATATAATTCCTTCACTACTCAATTGTTTTCCAAATGTTGTTGGCTACTGTGGTACATTTTCTATTCTAGATTCCAAATTCTAAAACTCATACTCCCCAAAATAACCACTGAAATTTCCATTTGAATTGCACTGAATGTATGTTATATTTAGGGATAATTGGTATCTTTACAACATCGTCTTCATATCCATGAATGTAATGTATCTTTTTAAGTCTTCTTTTATGCCTGCAAAGATTCTTAGTTTTCGTTTTCATATTATTCTTGCACATTTAAATTTAATTCTAGGTATTTTGTTGTTTTATTTCCTATTTTAAATGGAATTCTTTTCCATTATGTTGTCTAATTAATGATGGATGGTATGTAGAAAAACTACTGATTTCATTTCTATGTGCTCACCCTACTGATTTTCTTGTTTAATTTTGTTTTCAGCTAATTATTTTGGGAGAGGCAAACTTCTGTTGTAAAGGGTCAGACGGAATATTTTTGGTTTTGTAGGTCAAAGGATCTCTGTTGGAACTACCCAACTTGCCACTGTAGTATAAAAGCAGTCATAACGGACATAAATAAAAAGGCATGGCTGTGTTCCAATAAAACCTTATAGAAATAGGCTGCTGGCTAGATTTGGTTTTCTGACTATATTCTAATGATGCAAATACATCATGTTTAAGTAATATGTCTTCTCTTGTCCCCCAAAACACTGGGTTTCTGAAGAGTGTTGAATAACAGAGGTGATAATAGTTATCATTGTCTTGTTCTGATTTAAGGTGCTAGATAGACTCTTGGTATTTCACTCTTATGTTTGATGTTTCTTATTAATTTTTGACAGATACTTTAATCCAATTAAACATGTTGTCCTCTATTCCCAAGTGACTAAGAGATTTTAACAGCAATGTGATTGGGTGTTATTGATGCCGTCTGAGCATGTGTTAATATTAACATTTCACCGATTATTTTCCTCATGTGTATAAACAAAATGAACTATCTTTTAATTCCTAGAATAAATAATTCCATTTCCTACATTTCATTTAGGATTTCTACATCTACATTCATAAATAAAGCTATAGTTTTCTTTTTGTAGTGTCTCTCTGATTTTTAGTACTATTCAGACCTTGTAGAATAAACTGAGAAGCTTCCTATCTTTTTGTGTTCTGAAACACTTTAATACAAAAATTAGCTGTTCTTTGAAAGTTTGCAAATATGCTCCGAAACCATTTGGACCCGGTAAATGTTTCAGCAATGAGGCTTACCCTTCCAGCGTCTTCTGTGTCATTGATCTGCAGGAGAAACGCTGTCCCCTCCACATATCACGTCTCTTTGTCCCTGACCCCTAAAGTCTGTGTGCGGCACTGGCCAGTGTTCCCTTAGACTTGTCCTTGGGAAGCCAGTCAGTGCAGGCAAAGTGCAAATGCAGAGGGCAGGTTTGTCACTGCATTTCTGCTTGGGTTCAGGGAAGGTTAGATCATACAAGGGAGAAAGATGGAAGGAGAGGGGTATGGAGAAGCTGAAAGGGTGACAGGAGCAACCTCTTTAGAATGAAAATAGTCAGTAAGGGGTGGCCCCAAGCCATCTGGAGTGAGAGAGGGATGGCTCTCCCAGCTCTCACCTCCACTCCCTCTGAGATAGAGCTGCACTGGAGGTTTTAAGGGCATTACTGGTTCAAATAAGGGACTATGCAGTTTAGAAAAGTGAATGGGTTTTTAGGCACCTGAAGGCTTTGGGCCTTCAGCTTCCTGTTGGGTCTTCAGGTGCCATTTGCCTGGGCATTGCTGCCTTCAGTCCTAAGTGATGCTGACCCCGGATTGCAGAGCCCCTGGCTTCCCCAGCCCCCCTTCCCCATCTATGGGCTACACCCTTTCCCTGGGGGTGGGCAGAAAGGACACAAAGCTGCCAATCTGGGGCCTGCCCCTCTCTCTTCTGGGCCATGCTCAGGTGCTGGGAATGTGGGGAGTCCTTGCCGAGTGGCCCTGGGCTGTGAGCCTGTTCAGAGCTTTCAGTGTGCACACCTAGAAGCTCAAGTTGTAGCCCAGGGGTGGCCCACTGTGGGGCAGGATTAAGTGACAGGTGAGAACCGAGGGATGGGCAGTGCAGGCTCACTTCAGATCTACATGGGGGCAAGGAGCTGAGGACCGGGAATGCCGTTTGCTTGAGCTCAGACGGGTTGACTCTCAGGAGCAGGATAAAAAAGAGCTTTCTGTTTCTTTCAGAACCCAGTCTCCAGGTTTTCTAGCCCTGTGTCCAGGTAGGGAGACAAATGGAAGGCAGAGGCCACAGAAGGCAGTGAGGGCAGGACTGGCCTCCCCAGGGTGCATGTCCCTGGGGCTCAGAGGTGATGAGCACAGAAGGGTAAGGGTGCTTCAGGGCACACATTTATAATTTGCAGACATCTGCCCATGGGCTCCCTATCATGCTTTGTTTATTGTTTTTGAGACCAGGGCAAATACCAAATGTGATCTTGCTGCTTCTTGGCTGGGGCCTGAGCCCTATGAGAGGTGCACCCACGGCCCGATAGGAAGAGCAGCTCCCTCCTGCGCATTGGACTCTCCATTCTAGAGAAATTGCCCCTCTCCCCACACAGGTATGATGACTTTTATAGGATTATTGGCCCAAAGGGAAAACCTCTTCCAGCTGAAACCCCATCTGCACCCAGCTTCAGCTGGAATCGTGATGGTCAGCGACAAGACAGTAGTGCCACTGGGTCTGCCCTGAGGTGAAGGCTGTTCAGCGGGATGGCCAGCCGTGGCCTCCACTTAGGGGAACATTTCAGGCTCAGAAAGCCAGCACCCCACAGTACTCCCCACACTTGCCTCATCTGAGGAATCCGGCCTTTCTCTATATGGACTAACCCCCCTAATTGAAGGCTTTGATTATAACAAACCTGCATGTGCCTGAGGTGTTCCCAGGCAGCCAGGGTGTGGAGGCTCAGGAGCTGACAGAGGAGTGGGTGGAGGCGAGGCCCAGAGGCCGGTGGGTTCCCACATGGGATGCTGGGCCTTGAGCAGAATGCTGGGAAGCTCCAGATTTTCTCATTCTTCCTGGACCTGGCTATTCTGAAGTCCTGCTTCCACATGGAAATGTGGTTTACTCTCAGCCCCATGTTTGTGCATAGGCAACGGATGGCATTCACCAGGAACAGCACAAAAGCAAAGCTGCGATCTTCCTGGAAACAGAGTCAGCACTGCGAGCATTAGGGGTGGTGTGAGCTGGCACAGCCTGCTTCCTGCCCTTACTTCTGTGTGAAAGAAATAAGTCAGGGCACTGTGCAGCCACCGGCTGGTGGAGGGAAAGGTGCTGGAGGGAGAGGCTTTACGAAAGTCAGAGCCACCAGGAGCCCCAGGGCCATCCCATCAGGCCAGGCGAGCTGCGTCTGGTGCTGGTCCACTCTCCGATGCCCATGGGAGGCACCCTGCCTGCCCTCCTTGCCCTGCGCATCCCCACCTGGCCTCCTGGCTGCTTGGCCCTTGATGCTGGGTTTTGGGAAGCTGTTCTCTCCTCTTCGGTGGCATCCTCTGCTTCATCAACAGGTTTGCTTTTTCTCAGGTGTTGAGTTCAAATCCCCTAACTCTACTTTTACAGCTAGAACTGAGAAAACTTTCCATACTCATTTATCTGTTTAAGCATTTAGACACATAACCTGAGTTTTCCCATAAGATGATAATACCATGTTTTCACTGTATCTTTTTAATATTTAGCTATGTTTTATATATACAGATCCTTACCATTGTACTGCAGTTGCCCGCAGAATTCAGTATAGTCCCAGGCTGTACAGATCATTAGCCTAGGAATAACAGACTACACCATATAACTTAGGCGTGTGCTGGGCTGTGCCATCTAGGTGTGTGACGTATACTCTGTAACACTCGCACAGTGATGACATCTCCTAATGATGTGTTTCTCAGAACATGCTCCTGTGTTAAGGAAGCCTGACTGCAGTCTGAGCTCGATCTCCCTAGAACCCTCCCCTGCCACACCATGGCTATTCCCGATGTGCGGGTAGTGGCTTCATTACATTAAACATGGCAGTGAGAGGAGAGCTCCTGCCATGAAAGTTCTGGGTGGAGGGTGGGACCGCCCACACGTAAGGGAGGTTGGCGGGGAGTGTGTGGGGCAGCTGAGTGGGAGGCCCCATGCCCATGCTGAGACCCACTTAATTCCTCTGATTTTTAGCAGAATCAGGGTAAACTTCTACTTATTTTGGTGCTTTGAAGAAACAAAACCTGGGCTTGCCATAGAAAAATCTGTTCCCTCAGGGAATTCCCTCTTGGCTCTGTGAAGGAGAAAAACTACGAAGGGATCTTGGGAATGAGGGGTCTCAGGGGCACTGGAAGGCCCTGGCATGTGACGAGCTTGAGTTGCAATGTACCTGAGAGCCCGAGGGGCTGGCCCAGCCACAGGAGGAAGCCTCTGAGCTGGCCTGGATTTTTTTCCATTAAAAAGTTATCTGGTTCCTGGGGTGTGATGGTGATGGTGGGAGAGGCTGATAGGGAAAGGGGGGCTCTCTGTACTTTCTGCTCAGTTTTGCTGTGAACCTAAAACTGCTCTAAAAATAGTTTATTAATTTTTTAAAAAGTTATCAGGAAAGAACATCTACAGTTGGTTAGATATGATTAATAACTAGTACCAAAACGGCTTTGTTAACAAAGAATACATTATTATTATTATAAAGTACTCATGAGTAAAGAACAGTGAATAATATACATCTAATTTTTTAATACTCAATGCACAATCAACATTTCTGATCAACAGTATAAACCATATAAAAGAGAATTCTGCTTTTCATTTGTACAAATACTGCTTTCATCATTGCAAAACTTTCAAGGTTAAAACGTACCATATGTCGAAGCTACGAAGCTATTGCTTGAACATTTCTGAAATGAAGTTATTGCTGTCTGTTGTTAGTCGGTTACACTGTCACCTCTAACACCAGTCATCAAATCCACAGGATCTCTTAATTTCCAAGAGATTGTATTGTACAGCAAGATTATTTTTGTGGCGAAATCAGGTCATAGGATTCCTTTTTTTAAAAAGATAAGTAAATGCATCCAGAAATGTATGCACGAATTTAAGTTTTCCCCATAGTTTTATCTGCTAGGTGATAGGGTGGAGCTTCTTAGTGCTTCTGCTGGGAATTCAGATAGGATAGACTTGCAGCGTCAGAGGACACACTGTGGGTAGTGCAGAGAGACATGGAAGGAAAACACACTGTCTGCTACAGTTTTCATCCCAGGTATAATTTGTGAAGAATGTATAACAAATGTTTCTTAAAGCATGAATCCTCTTCTTGAATTCTTGTTTTTATAAAAGCCATCCAACCACTTACTACTCCTCTTGAAATCTGCCTTTTGTAATGTAACTGATAGGTCAATGTTTTCTTTCACTGTGGGAAATAAAGCCTACTTGGTTGCTTTGGGGAGAGCAACAATGTCAGCTGCATAAGTATCAGGAATATTATATTTTATTTCTAGTCCACCCTTAATAAAGAGAGCAAGCTTAGGAAATGGAAAAGAGGTGTCTGTTTTATATTTCCTTTGCTTTTCAACCATTGTTTAGACACTCTCCCTTCTAGTGCTTGGAGAACCTTCATGGAAACTCTGTTTAGGTTCTTGACTCTCAGCGACAGATGCGGAGGTCTTTGTGTCTCAGTTCTCTAGTCCTGAGGATCACATACTCCTGCAGAATTTGCCTCCAAGTCCAAGTCCTTGTGGCTAATCCCTAGGCCGGTAGTTCTCAACTTTGGCTGCACACTGGAATGACCTCAGGAGCTTTAAAAACTACAAACGCTTGGGTTTCAGCCCCAGAGACTTGCCTTTAATTGGTCTGAGGTGTAGCTGGGCTTCAAGCTTTTTAAAAGCTCCTCAGGTGATGTCACTGCAGCCAGGGCTAAATAACTTCTTTAGGGTGGCTGGGCTCAGCCTCGGTAAGACTGTTGGTGAACGAACCAAAGTGTGCTGAACATTATTAGGGCTCTCCAGATATGACTAGTTTATACTGATAGATGCATATCAATTTTAAATATAAAAATAAAATAATTTGCATTGAAGTCACAGTATATATATAAACCAACAAAATGCTATGTTATTGCTTTTCTTACATGTACTGGGTCACACTGGCAGATGATGAGGGTATGGCATGCAGCTGGATTTTTCTAGTTGTAACAACAGACAGTGAGCCCTTTCCATTAACATTGCCCCAACAGACTCAACAGAACCTGCCTCAGACCAAGCTAAATATACCTTCCATCATCTTTTAAAATTTTCTAAATATAAAAACGATGCTTCTCTTCTTCACCATGACAATGACCTAGCTTAGCTCCCCAATGAGGTTGTGCCTTTTTGTAAGAGAGAAAGGGCTTTCCTCTTGCCTCAACTTAACCCTTTTAAACAAAGATTTCCGTTTCAAATTTTGATTTTATTGGTCTCTAAAGTAAACTGTGTTTCCTTTAGTAGAAAAATGAGTTTCTAAAAATATATTGTACAAAGTTCAGTGCTACATAAAGAGGATGATATCCCACAAAAAAGTTACAAAAATAGATTTACATTTAAAAATCCTGTCTGTGTCTTTAATAGTACAAAGCTGTACCCCTGGTATGGCAGGCGTGGCTGGTGAGAGAGGCAAGGTTTTCTGTTCTGTAAGGTTTTACAGCCCCCAGACAAGGAAATGTGAGCAGATCATTATATTGCAATAAAAGTGTGTGCTTATCACAAGAAAGAAATGCAGAGTAGACGTTGAGGGCAATTTCAATAGGTGTTGCCTACGCGGAATAGCAGCTCATTCACAAAGGAGGGAAGAGACTGGTTTCTATAACTTACTTAGAGAATGTGGAGGGTTCCCAGGGCTTTTTCAAGGCTCCAGTGGGGGTATTTGCCCCTTTCCAGCTGAACTGCTGGTGATGATGATGAATTGGAGGCTTTTGGAATGACCACTAGCAGCCAAATCTCAGGCTTATCAGTGACTGCAAATTGTTCTCTCCACTGCACATGGGAATCTCTACCTTACCCAGCCTTTTATTCTACTCTGACTGGGGGCCCTGGTACAGACCCACAGTCCTGTACAACTGAAGACCCTAGAAATAAGGGTTTCAACCCTGGCTGCCCATTAGAATCATGAAAGAGCCCCTGAGATTTGGGTTGAATTGGTCTGCAGAGACCCCAAGCCCCTTCATTTGAAGCTCCACAGGTGATTCTCTTCTGCCTGAGGGGAGGTGCTGAGTTCCAGTCACTAACCAGCCTCATCCTACGCAAGTGCAACCAGAGGCCTAGTGAGAGTGGCACTCGGTGGGTGGCCCCCCAGCGAGTGCCAAGCAGACCCCCACCAGGCCCTTCCTTTAGGCTAGAGGTTCTGGAAACTTTGATGAATGTTGCAATAACCAGGGGGTGCTCTGAAAAGGCCCTACGGCTGGGCTGCACCTGAGAAAATCAAGTCACAATCTTTCTGGTTGGGACCAGGAGATTCCCAAGGGCAGTCACCCTTGAGAACCAGTGCCTTTCCTGCTAAGCAATCCACAGTCCCCTTATGTCTGCCGTTGTGAGACGGAGGTGGTAAGTCACAACATCAAGAACTTTCAGCAAACACCTAAGCTTTGTTGTCATCAGCTGGAGTGCAATAGGATGCGTCCACAATGCTCCCCCTTACAACCTGGACTCACAGCGAATATACAGTTTAGAAGACTCATCCCTTCTTTGATCCCTCATGGGGTGACAGGCATGGAGCAATTAGAGCAGCTCCTTAGAGATGATGCAAGAAGATGCGAAAGGCTGGCGGCACCTGTGAATGTGAGCTCTCAGCTCCTTACTTTCCTTTGACCTCTGTTTCCAAAGGCCACATCTGAAGCGGGGGTCATGGGGTAAGGTCTTCCAGGAATCTGAGGAAGAAACAGCCGACAGGTTTCCTGTAGGGTATTAAGGCCAGGCTATCAATCAGGAAGACCTTCAGGGATGGAGTCCAAGCTTTGAGAACTGACGAACAGGGCTGTTAGGTGAAAATCATGGGACTTTGGGCAGCTCCTCTCCCGACCTGCCCACCATGGTCACCAGATCCGTGGAGAGGCCAATGGCTTTGCGGCTTCTACCAGACAGAACTGTGCCTCCCTGGACAGATGAAGTGAGAACTATTTTGGGAAGTACAATCTTAAAATTAATACATTTAGCAACTAAACTTTATGGTGGAAAATTAAAATATGAAGAAGAAAGCTAGAATAGCTGTTGCTCTTTTATTATGTTAGCGTTTCAAACTATAAAAATACTAGAATTTAATGCTACAATGTGACTCACTTACAACTGACCTGCCTCATCAATCATCTGCTTCTTGACACATAAGTGACAGCAGAATGTGAGTCCTTCTGTTTCCCAGTTCTGACTGAAATATTTCTGTTTGTCCTGAGGTGAATGAATAATGGAAGTGGTTTACCGACGATAAAAAATCTCAGATTCTTAGAAATGTTGCGTAGTCTTCTCACTAAGCATGTGCAGAGATGATAGCTCAAAATCCCTGTGGGGGATGCAACTTTTAGGGCTCTTGCGGGATGAGCCAAGCTCATCCCCTGACTTAGAGGGAGCAGGTTGCTAGGGCGACTGACCTCAGCCTTATGCGGACTTCAGCAGTGAAGGTGTCTGGCAGCTGTTTCCTTGATCAGGGTGCCCCTGCTGCACCTGCACTTTCCACCTCCCCTGTGGCTGAGACCTGGTCATCCTCCTGTGAGGCCTCCCTAATGAACCTTCCAGGTCTCCTCAGGCAGGACCCAACCTTCCTGTTCTGTGCTCTCACAGTGCCTGGCTGATGGGTCCTGTCTAGCATTTGTCAGGTTGTTTTAAGGTTAGCATCTTTGAGTCCATTTCCTTTGCTAAATTGTGAATTTCTCAGAATCAGGGACTATGTTTTATTTATCTTTGTATCTTTCATACCCATACCAGGTTAGTATAGGTGCTTAGGGGTATTTGAGAGCATAATAGAGTGGAAATGAATATAATTTTATTTTCATTGAGACGAAAATCACATACTTTCTTAACAAAGCTGTAGGGGCCCTGACTGATCTGGGAGTCAAAAAATACTTTAAAAGCAAAAGGAACATTTTGTATGTGTGTGTGACTGAACATAACTGTAGGCTGAAAATATTTTCTGAACCATTTCTTCCTTGATAAATTGGATGGGGTGGATATTGACTAGGGGAGTTTAAAACACTGTTTACAAAGGGCTGCTGTTAACCAGTCAGGTTACAGGGCACACACAGATTAAGAAAAAAGGTGGGATCCTAACTAGCTGAATCTTCCAATTGTAGAGAAATTATTTTAGCAAGGAACTTTTTTTCTTCTAAAACATCTGCAAATGTTGTGAAAGCATTATCAATTTCAAACCCTAGTTTCATATTTACTACCTGAATTCCACATTACTCATAATGCCACTCTCATTCGCACCTGTAAAATGTCCCGTTGTGGCCAGAGCTGTAAGTGCTTGAATAGCTGACTCAGGGAGGAGACACTTTTTGTTTGAAAAAGGGTAAGGATGGGGTCTGGGGGCAGCTGACCTGGAGGGAACATATACTCTTTGAGTAAATAGCTTTTAAAGTGAAGTAAAAGGAGAAAATTATCTTCCATGAGTAACCCAAACTAATTGTGGGGGGTTGGGGTGATGGCTAAAGGAGATTTCAGAGCAGCTTCATTTTTGTGGTCTCCTGCTCTATACCCCAAAGGACCTGATGCATTTCATCTGAGCCTCAAATTAGGAGATATGTTTTTGTTAGAACAAAAGCGGTGTTATCCTTAGGTATTCCACATTCTCAGCTGTAGGCTATTGGTCTGAATGCCGATGAATCCAATGTGGGCTGGAATCCGAGTTGTTATTTGATGTGTCATCCTCTCTTGCTGATTTCATGACAGCAAGACAGGGGCAGCATACTGAGTTTCAAAACAATGGAATGGAAGACAAACAAGTCAGTCTAATGCTCACAACTGGAAACCACTAGTCAACCAGTGGGGAGTAAGTACCGTGGGGATATTTTTACAAAAGTAAGTCTAAGGAAGAATTCTATCCCCTCCATTTCTTTTTTGCCCAGGAAGGGACAGAGTGGCTTATCCTATTGTACCTGCCATGACTTGATACAGTACCGATCCGGCATGCTGGGGCCATGAAGGGCTTCTTGGATCTTTAGTGTTTTGCAGTGGAAGCCTTGAAGCACAACCACTGGAATCAAGAGTCCACTGGAAGACTTGTGGCCTGTGCTCCTTGCTCACAGTTGGGCCTGGATGAACTCAGGGTGGCAAGTGCTACCAGCAGGCTTCTTCCTTGTTGGAAGAGCCCATTGAAGTAAAAATGAATAGTGACAATGAAAAACTCCAAGATCCCCAATCAATAAAAATCCTGACATATACTTTTTTTTTTTTTTTTCCCAAATATACCTCCTTGAAGGATAAACTTCTGCTCAAAGGGACAATATTCTTGCTGGATGCGTTTCTGTAAATGCTTCACAGTTTGAAGACAAAGGAATGCACCTGCAACT
The DNA here is from genome assembly GCF_007565055.1 of Rhinopithecus roxellana. Classification (NCBI taxonomy): domain Eukaryota; kingdom Metazoa; phylum Chordata; class Mammalia; order Primates; family Cercopithecidae; genus Rhinopithecus; species Rhinopithecus roxellana. Next base: position 2,556,611 of record NC_044554.1, read on the forward strand.
TCCCAAAATGCGCCCGAGGTGGAAGCACTTCCTGGCTGATCAGTGTAAACGTTGCGAAACCAGTCTGTGGGTCTAAGAGCTAATGCGGGCTTGGCTGTTGGGATGGAGGACCCGCTGTGGCTTGGTCCTGGGTATTGAAAGAGTCTGGATTTTTAGGGCTCATACTGTCCTCCGTGGTCATGCTCCAATAAATTCACTGCTTTGTGGTGCGACCCTTAGGTATTCTGCATTTTCAGCTGTGGAGCCCTTAAAGATGCCATTTGGCTTGGCTTCCTTGGGAAAGAAGTCCTGCTGGTAGTCAGGGTTGTCCAGGCTAATTTGGTGGCTGCCTTTCTGGGCCCAATGAGCAGGGCTGTCGAATGTGCTGTTGACACAGGTGGGCTGGACAGTGTTGAGATACTCGGGGTTGCCCACTGCGGTGCTGTGGGGGTCCTGGTAGTGTGGGTCTCTGCTGGGCGCAGGGTTCAGAGGCTGATTGTGATAGACAGGATTCTGCACAGAGCCAGCGGGCCTTTTGGGAACAGACTGGTTTATGTATTCTGAAAGTGGAAAGAAATCAGAGGTGAAGTAATCAGCAAAACACCATCCCATGCAAGATCCCCGGGTTCTGAACCCTGTGAATGTCTTCAACAAGGAGATTATGACAGGGAGCAGGAGCCTTGGGAGGGCCCTCTTGCTGTTGCTGCAAAAGAAAGTGGGTTCTTTCCTGCACTTCTCAAAGTAATGGACACATGTGTCTTTTGTAAATTTAAAGTTCTCAGAGGATAGCCTGCCTTGAGGAGAGTGTGTGTGTGTGTGTGTGTATGTGCATGCATGTGTACATGTATGTGGGGTGTGTATGTGGTATGTGTGTCTGGTGTGTGTATATGTGTGTATGCGTGCTGTGCGTGTGGTGTATGTGTGTGTAGTGTATGTTTGTACGTGTGTGGTGTGTGCATGTGTGGTGTGTATGTGTGTGTATATGTGGTGTGTGTGTACATGTGTATGTATGGTGTGTGTGGTGTGTGTCTATGTGTGTATGTAAGTGTGGTGTGTGTGGGGTGTGGTGTGTATGTGTGTGTACATATGTGTATGTGGTGTGTATACATGTGTGTCTGTGGTGTGGGTATATGTACATGTGTGTATGTGTGGTATATGTGTGTGTGGTGTGTATATGTTTGTATGTGTGTGGGGTTTTTGTGATGTATGTGTGGTGTGTATATGTGTATGTATGTGTGGTGTGTGTGTGGTGTGTATGTGTGGTGTGTGTGTGTGTGTGTATGTGTGTGTATACATGTGTATGTGTGGTGTGTGTGGTGTGTATATGTGTATGTGTGTGGGGTTTTTGTGGTGTGTGTGGTGTATGTGTGGTGTGTGTATACATGTGTGTGTGTGGTGTGTGTGTGTGTGTGTATGTGTGTGCATGTGCATGTGTCTGTGTATGGTGTGTGTGGTCTATGTTTGTGGTGTGTGTATATGTGTGTGTATGTGTGTGTATATATGTGTGTGTGTTAGCAGGTTGTGAGTGTCTGGATAAAGCTTAAAATTTATTAATATTAACTAATATTTAATTAGTTAAATATATGTTTCACAGGTCAAGAATAGAGCCAGCAGAGAGAACAGGGATCAAATCTGTCACACACACACATACACACACACAGATGTACACATATCATGCACACACACACACGTATGTCTGTGGTTTGTTTCATAAGCTGGAAATTTTGCAGATTCATTCTTAAAACAGAGGTACAGCAAACAACCCAGACACAACAAAGAGCTTGTGCAGGCTCCATCATGTGTTTATCTGCTCCTTACGCCCTTCACTGTGTCTGCAAATCTGCCACTGTTTCCCCCTCTGGAGATGCTGGAGGGAGCACCTGGCTTGGACACTGGGTAGTGGAGACTGGCTGCTGCTGAGTGGGTCGAGGAGGCTGAGGAGCAGGAATGTTTCCAGACAAGCCACTCACCAGGCACTGGGAGGAAGGTGTCGTCTATGCTGTCCTCAGTCAAGGCAGCCTGTGGGGTCTGAGCTGTATCGCTGTAAGAAGCTGTCTTCCTTGATGGGACAGCTTTGCAGCTGCAGGAGGAAATGAGGGAAGGTTACTCCAGTCAGGGCTGCTCCAACTTCAGTGTGTGCAAAAATCACCTGAAATCTCCTTGAGATGCAGGTTCTCATTCGTAGGTCGGGCAGGCCTGAGAGTCTGCACCCTAGTGGGTGCCCATGCTGCTGGGCCGCAGGCTGCAGGGCAGGCAGCAGGGCTGTGCTAGGTGCTGTCCAGCAGAACTTTCTGCAGTGAGGGAGGTATGCTATGAGCTGTGCTCTTCAATACGGTCGCCACTAGCCACATGTGGCTACTGGACACTTCACATGTGTGAGAAACTGAATTTATATTTCATTTCATTTTAACTTACTAACATTTAAGTTGAAGTAGCCACATGTGGCTAGTGGTTTCTGCATGGCACAGTGCTGTCTAGACCAGAGCCTCACACTTCAACAGGCATCAGCATCACATGGAAGGCGGCTCAAACAAAGACTACTGGGCGCCACCCCCAGAGGTCCTGATTTGGTCAATCTGGGGCGGTGGCCTGAAAAATGGCATTTCTAAGAAGCTGCCAGGTGATGCTGCTACTGGTCCAGGAGCCACGCTTTGAATGGCACTGTGAGGCGTGACAGCCATGCAGTGAAAAACCCACACAGGAAGAAAACTCAAGATTATCTGGGTTAAGATTATTTAGGTTAAGGCATTTTCCACCTATAATAGAGTCGTAGTGCAGAGCTGTAAATGCTGGCTTATAAGGTGTTAATACATACCCCATTTCTATCAATGCAAGCCACAGTGGAATTGTTGCTGGTTGCACTCTGAAAAAGAAACAGAGAAGTTGCCCATGGAATGCTTGTACCGCATCTCATCCACTTTTCCTGAATGCAGGTGGTGTGCCTCATGGAGGGTATATCATGAAGGTGTTTAATTTTTGTTTTAATCATTAGTTTTAGAGCAACTATGTTTAGTTTTGATTTAATTCTGTTCCCTAGTGGACCTAAAAGGCTTACAATCAAGTTGTTGCAATGCAACAAAGTAATACACTTATTTAATTTATTTTGATTTTACCATTTGGTTAAAATTGACTTCATCTCCATGTGAGTTTCACTAGATGGTTGTTATTTTCCCTAAAATTCATTTTGTTCAATTTGAGAGACAGCTTGAGAGAGACAGAGGTTTCATACCAGAGAGCTCAGGAGGGGAGTCCGTGATGTGGAGGGGCTGCTGAAGAAGCCCTGCTGTGGGATGAGGTACTCGTCGGCATCTACCACGTCGTCCATGTCTTCTTCATCCATCAGGGCACGGTAGAAGTTGGAGTCTGTAGGGCTTGGCAAATGCATTCTTTCATCCCCCTGGTGCAGAGATTTTGAGGCTATTAGAATGGCCCATAGAGATGCTGTTCCACTTCTTGGCTATAGGAGCAGGGCTCTATTGCCAGCAGGTTCCTGTGTGTTTGCCAATTTTGTTATAATGAAATCCCCCTTAGCTCTCTGAATTATAGCTGCCTCCCCTCATGGCATGTGGGTGCCTTAAAATAAAACATGAACCATCCTTTGATGCTTGAAAGCCCCTACATGAGATGCAAATAGCTTCTGAGGAAACAGGGAAGAAGCTGCAGCATTCATCGAGTGTGCACCTTGCTGTGAGGTACTAGGGAGTGTATTTTGCAACATATCTTATTAAATCTTTGAGACCAATCCTGTGAGCTTGGTTTTGGTATTCCCATGTTATGGAAGGAGATAGGTGGATCAGCTGCCTGGGTAATGGGACGAAGTGGAGAGTCAGGGGTGTGAAGCCAGGTCTGCCTGACACCAAGGCCAATAGACCATGCTTCTTTGTTAGACCCAGCTGAAGCTTTGGCTAGCTGGACAGTGAGGATGAGCGTGGGAGGAGAGTTCAGACGGGGACGGGGAGACGGAGTTGGGTGGGCCCCACTCACGGACCCTGCTTAGTTCATGATGTGGCCTGTGCCTTGACTGAGGCTTGCTCTAATGCGCTGGAGGGTTTAATAATGCGATCTGGGACACAAGGAGGCCAGGTTGGCATGTGACAGAGCACAGTGACATGAGATGCTTATTAGAGGGACTCTTCCCAATGGAAGGACAGATTGCGATTTGTACCTGAATAACAAGGTAGCGCTGGGGGTCTCGGGCCATTTTGGAGAATTCAATGATCAACTCACGGAACTTTGGGCGACTATCTGCGTCTATCATCCAGCCTGGGGAAGGAATGAGAAAAAACAGTGCAATTACAACACTGGAAGAAATGATAAAGATGGCATTGCTTAAAGAAGGCATTGGTGATGCAACACTTCCAGTCAAATAAATGATGAAAGAACCAAGTCTTTGTGGTAGACTTTTCTGTCTTGGCCAACTAGTACTGGTTACTGTTTAAAGACCATGCCAGCACTGTACATTTGAATCAGAATAACAATAATACCCTCTAGTTTTTCTACGCCCACTCTTCCTGGGGTCAGCATCCTGTGTTGTCGCCTGAGGGGATGGAGCAGTGTGGGTCTGTGCAGTTGCTCTCTGTGAACTATCCTGACTGCAGGGTGCCCTGCACCAAGGTCCTCACTCGAACATCCACTCTCAGCATTCCTTCAGGCAGGAAATCAGATGCAACGTAGCAAAATAGGCTTTAAAGAATTTGGGGTTGGGACCAGGCCCCTGCCCCTGGCGTCTCCAGTACAGCACATACCCAGTGGGCATACATGCAAGTGAGAGAGCTGGCTGCGCTGGCAACTTCCATAGAAGGACACACTGTTAACTGTGCTGCTGCATGTGACTACCCAACAATCTAAATCCAGATTAAACAAGTTGGAGGTATGGCTACTGCCTGGAAATCCTCAGGCCTCTTGAGGGATCACATTTATTTTCCGTCCACAGGATGTCAAGCTATTTTAGGCCAGACTGCTATGTAACCTTAGATGAATCACGTGGCTTCTCTGGATTACAGCTTCCTCAGCTCAAACCAAGGAAGTTAAAAAAGATTAACTCTGTGGTCTAGAGTTCAGAAAGGCATTAATATTTACATTAACTTGGCTCTGTCATATTCCCTATACAACTTTCTTTTGCAAATGCTCATCCCATGTATGTAATGCTACCTCCGGAGCCCACTGCACTCGTGAATCTGGTAGAATAATAGTATCAATCAAATTACACACTCTTATGTGCAGAGACTTCACATAAATCCACTGGTTTAAAAGGTTTAAGTCAAAGCAGAAATGTTGACTCTATTAGCCTTATGTTGTTACTCATTGTAATGCATTTAAAAACATTCAGTCTCTCTGGTAACAGGCTTCAAAGTACAGGGCAACTCGGTATTTCATTGAGTAACTCAGTGAATAGAGTATTTTGGTGTAATGGCTTGTGGAAGACTTGTTTTATTTATTTGCTTGCAAACATAGGCAAATGTCAGGTCACACTGCCCAATGAGTCAAGAAGTATCTTTAGAAGAATGCTTGAAGGGGTATTTACAGATGTTTCTGGATTTGTGTGCCTGCCTTAAGTAATGTGATGACATTTCTCCAGGGATGCAAAGGCCCCAGCTGTTTGGCTAAGAGCAGCCACCAAGGCTCAGCTAGGCAGTGTGGACAGCCCCACTGGTCACTCACACTTGACCATGATCATGTAGACATCGATGGTACATATGGGTGGCTGGGGGAGGCGTTCTCCTTTCTCCAGGATGGAGGAGATCTCGCTGGCAGGGATTCCGTCATATGGCTTGGATCCAAAGGTCATCAACTCCCAAACGGTCACCCCTGAGAGGATGAAGCAAGAAGAGAAGGCAGTGGGATCATGAATGAATGATCACAATCCCTTGCTTTAGTCATCATTACTGGTTACTGTTTCTTGATGTTTAGAAACCTACATTTCTGTAGTTTGGGCAATTTGCTTCAGTGCTGGAAGCCTCAGTTCCCCTCTCTATAAAGTGGGATAAGAACAGTATCTGTTTCACAGGATGGCTGTGAGGACCCAACAAGATAATACAACTGAAATCTGTTGTATTAGCGCAATGCCCAGCAAGTAGTAAGTGACTGATAAGTGGTAAACTTTGGTAATTAACAATAAAGACAACAGTAACTCTACTAGCATAAATATTATGCTCCAGACAGGATACATATTCAGTCACCTGCTCTGAGGGACCTGTATCTGCAGAAGGAGGAAGATGCAGATTCTGAACAGGGCTGTAAACTGCACATTTTTAGATCATAAAAAATTGGAAATGAAAAAGCTTATGTTCCTTTTGATAAAAATAAAAACCTCAAGAAGAAACTGAATCCCTGAACAGACCAATAATGAGCTCCAAAATTGAATCAGTAATAGCCTACCAGCCAAAATAAAGCCCAAGACTAGATGGATTCACAGCCAAATTCTACAAGATGTACAAAAAAAGCAGATATCATCCCTACTGATACTATTCCAAAAATTTGAGGAGGAAGGACTCCTCCTTAACTCATTCTATGAGGCCAACATCATCCTGATACCAAAACTCGGCAGAGATACCACACAAAAAAAGAAAACTTCAGGCCAACATCTCTGATGAACATAGACGTAAAAATCCTCAACAAAATACTGACAAATTGAATCCAGCAGCACATCAAAAGCTTAAGCCACCATAATCAAGTCAGTTTCATCCCTGGGATGCAAGGTTGGTTCAACATATGCAAATCAATAAATGTGATTCACCACATAAACAGAGCTGAGGACAAAAGCCACATGATCATCTCAATAGCTGCAGAAAAGGCTCTCAATAAAATTCAACATGTTCAAAACTCTCAATAAACTAGGTATTTAAGGAACAAACCTCAACATAATAGCCATCTATGACAAACCCACAGCCAACATCATATTGAATGGGCAAAAGCTGAAAGCATTCCCCTTGAAAACTGACACAAGACAAGGATTCCCTTTCTCAACACTCCTATTCAACGTATTATTGGAAGTCCTGGCCAGATAAATCAGGTGAGAGAAAGAAATAATGGACATCCAAACAGGAAGAGAGGAAAACAACTATCCCTGATTGCAGATAACATGATCCTATATCTAGAAAACCCCATAGTCTTGACCCGAAAACCCTTAAGCTGATAAACAACTTCAATGAAGACTCAGTTGTATGAAATCAATGTACAAAAATCATTAGCATTCCAATATGCCAACAACAGTCAAGCCGAGAGCCAAATCAGGAATGTAATTCAATTCACAATTGCCACAAAAAGAATAAAATACCTAGGAATACAGTCAACCGGAGAGGTGAAAGATCTCTACAATAAGAACTACAAAACACTGCTTAAAGAAATCAGAGATGACACATACAAATGGAAAACATTCCATGCTCATGGATAGAAAGAATCAATATCATTAAACTGACTATATTGCCCAAAGTAATTTACAGATTAAATGTTACTCCTATCAAACTACCAATGAGATTCTTCACAGAACTAGAAAATACAATTTAAAAATTCACATGGAACCAAAAAAGAGCCTGAATTGCCAAGGCAATTCTAAGCAAAAAGAGCAAAGCTGGAGGCATGATGCTACCTGACTTTAAACTACAGGGATACAGTAACCAAAACAGCATGGTACTAGTACAGAAACAGACATACAGACCAATGAAACAGAATAGAGAGCCCAGAAATAAGGCTGCACACCTACAACCATGTGATCATTGACAAAGTTGACAGAAAAAAAAAAAAAAAAAGCAATGGGGAAAGGACTCCCTACTCAATAAATGACAACTAGCTAGCCGTAAAGAAGATTGAAACTGGACTCCTTCCTTACACCATATACAAAAATCAACTCAACGGGATTAAAGACTTAAATGTAAAACCCCAAACTATAAAAACCCTGGAAGACAACCTAGGTAATACCATTCTGGATATAGGAATGGGCTAAGATTTCATGATGAAGACACATCAAGTAATTGCAACAAAAGCACAAATTGACAAATGGGATCTAACTAAACTGAAGATCTTCTGCACAGCAAAAGAAACTATCGTCAGAGTGAACAGACAACCAACAGAATGGGAGAACATTTTTGCAAACTATAAATCTGAGAAGGATCTAATAACCAGCATCTATAAGGAACTTAAGCAAATTTACAAGAAAAAATGAAACAATCCCATTAAAAAGTGGGCAAAGGAAATGAGCAGACACTTTTCAGAAGACATACATGCAGCCAACAAGTATATGAAAAAGAGCTTAACATTACAGAGCATTAAAAAAATAAAAATCAAAACCACAATGAGATACCATCTCATACCAGTCAGATGGCTATTATTGAAAAGTAAAAAAAAAAAAAAAAAGAAAACCCGACAGATGCTGGTGAGGTTGTGGAGAAAAAAGGAATGCTTTTACACTGTTGGTGGGAATGTAAATTAGTTCAATTATTGTGGAAAAGAGAGTGGCAGTTTCGCAAATAGCTGAAAACAGAACTACCATTTGACCCAGCAATCCCATTACTCAAAGGAATATAAATCATTCTACCATAAAGACATATGCATGTATTTTCACAGCAGCACTACTCGCAATAGCAAAGACATGGAATCAACCTAAATGCCCGTTGATGACAGACTGGATAAAGAAAATGTGGCACATATATACCATGGAACACTATGCAGCCACAAAACAGAATGAGATCATATACTTTGCAAGAACATGGATGGAGCTAGAGGCCATCATCCTTAGCAAACTAATGCAGGAACAGAAAATCAAATACTGCATGTTCTCACTTATAAGTGGGAGCTAAATGATGAGAACACACGGACATGTAGAGGGGAACAACACACACTGGCGTCTATAGGAAGGTGGAGGATGGGAGGAGGGAGAGGATCAGGAAAAATAACTAATGGGTACTAGGCTTAATCCCTGGGTGATGAAGTAATCTGTATAACAAACCCCCATGACATAGATTTACCTATGTAACAAACCTGCACATGTACCCCTGAACCTAAAATGAAAGTTAAAAAAACGACAGGTACTAAAATCTAAAAAACACAAAACCACATAAAGATATAACAAGCATAGAATAAAAACCGTCATATTTTTCCTTCAAAATCAAACAACTATGACAGTTAAAAACAAGTGAAAGCAGTGATAATTTTAGAACCAGTGTTTTTTCAGACAACCCTGAGTTCTCATGGCCCTCCCATCTCTGGGTAACAGAGGCCATTCCCAAATGGAGCCACCTGAATTAATATACAGAATGCAAGCTTAACGATGGAAGGAAAGCAACAGTTTTGGGGCAAGAAAGTAGATTCTTGTGTCATCCCCTGCCCCCAACACATAGTCTATATGGATTTGTAAAAGAAAGACTGTCTCATTTCCAGATCTATGCAGTCAGTTTACTATTTAACTAGGTTTTTAAACATGCATAATGAATTCTAGTGGGAAGACAGGTTATTAGACTTCGGAACAAACGGCGAGAGGGAGGAGAGTCAGTGTAGCCAGTGTTAGGTGGAGAATGGACTGGAAGGTGTTGTGAATTCTCTCTTTAGCTTGTTGGTACAACACACTAGGTCCCTAATTTATTAAATTGAATAATTTGCCTTGACTAGAGACTAGAGAGTAGAGAAAACAGGATATGATTTTTAGACTAAAAATTCAGGCTCATGGTCTGGTAGTTCCAGTGGGCTGCCCAGGCCAGTGATTATAATCTGCTGTGGCAGCCTCAATGATGTTGAAAACACACAGTGTTTTCAGTGGGAACCTACTTCTTGAGAATGGGTGCGACCACATCAAGGCACTAAGCCACTGAATTCGAGAGGGCTTCCACTTGTACATGGAGTGTGGGCAGTGCGCTGGCACACACAGGCTGTGCCTGGAGCGTGAGGGGAGGGGGACCTCGTGGATGGGACAGTTGCCAGGGCCAGATGGCCCAGCATCCCATCAGTCATGGCCAGGTGCTCAGGTTTTATCTGAACATACCTGGAGGACAAAAGAAAGATGTTGAGCAGAGAATGAAAAGTCTGATAAAGTTAAAAAATATGCACTTTGGGAGGCCAAGGCAGGCAGATCATGAGGTCAGGAGTTCGAGACCAGCCTGGCCTCTCTACTAAAGATACAAAAAATTAGCTGGGCGTGGTGGCCTGTGCCTGGAATCCCAGCTACTCAGGAGGCTGAGGCAGGAGAATCGCTTGAACCCAGGAGGCGGAGGTTGCAGTGAGCCGAGACTGCGCTACTGCATTCCAGCCTGGGCGACAGGGCAAGACTCTGTCTCAAAAAAAAAAAAAAAAAAAAAAAAAAAAGGTAAAAAATATATTTGGCCACTGTCTGGAGCATAGATGAGGGGGAGCAAGTGGGAAGAGGGGAGACCAGCAGGAGACCAGGCTGTGACTGGGGCAGGAGGGGCCAGCTGCATGGGGACAAAAGAAATGGCTTGGGGCAGGACCCCGGGGTTCCTTTGTGGAGAGGAAATACATTCTGAAAATGGCTGAAAATAACAATGCATCAGCAGACCTTTATTTCCTTATCTGCTCCATTAATCGAGGCAGCTCAGCTCACAGGTGCACACCAAACTTCACTTATTCATGGACACAAATCTCTGCCTTTGTATCATAAATCTTACATTTTAACAGAAGAGATAAAGACTCAGGAAATTTAAAAATGTGTATGTATTTGGAAAATCAGAAAGTTAATAATGCTATAGGAAAAATAAAAAATACTAAATAAAAAAGGACGATATCCTGAATAATTTTGCTTTTGTGGTACTGACTATATTATTCTCGGAAATTCCCTTCAATAGTGTGCTGTTCAAATACACATTTCTAGAGAGGTGAGGCGACTCCTCCCCTTGCTCCTGTCGCTGTAGATGCCTGGGGTAACCGATTTTCCTCAGTAAAGGGGTAGGTTCATGGGTTCCAGCCTTTCAGTAAGTTGCTGGGTGAAATTCAAGGACCATATGTGGTAACGCAGTGGAACGTGCCTGGCACAGCGGTCAGAGACAATGTGTCAGCAACACTTTCTTAACATGGGAGGCCCTTGTAGGCTCAGGACAGGGCAGGGACCTAGGGCCGGGTGAGGAGAGGGGCCCTCGTGAGGATGGGTACAGGCCTGTGCTGGGCAACAGTGGGATTCAGAAGAGGAAACAGAGAATCCTCTGGGGCCAGACCAGATGGTCCTCCCAAGAGCGAGAAGCAAGGGCCATCTCCCTTTCTTCTTTTATCCCTGCAGACATCCTCAGTGTGTGTCAAGCCGTTCTCTCTGACACATAAGGGCCAGGGTAGTTCATCATAAGCCTCACTTCTCTACTGGAACTTTTCCCCACCAAGCTGCTTCTGTCACCTCCCTCTGGTTCACTTCAAATTCATGGCAACGTTAATGGTTTGGTTAAAGTTTGGTTGGACTTTGCCGGGAGAGGCATTTCCTAAGCTCTTTCCCTCCCATACCCCCCTCCCTGCCAGACCAGCTCATCGCTATCTCCAGTGACTTTCGGACAGCAGCTGGACTCGATTTCCTCTGTCATGTTTTCTCAGTACAATAGATAGACAGCAACGATTACATTATCATTAGTCATTATCTCGAAAGAAAATACTTGGATGTCAGAGGATATAATGTAAATTAACTAACAATAAAAGCCTGCTTGGCCTCAGTACAAATTCATTAGCATCAGGATTATGACTCACCGTAGCTCCAGACATCACTCTGGTGGGTATAAATTCGGTGTAAAATTGATTCCAATGCCATCCACTTGATAGGCACCTTGGGATGGTGAGAGATAAAGCAGTGAGACAACTATTAGTTTCCCTCTGTTGGAAAAAGTTAACTCACTCTGGACCTAATTACAAGTGACACACACAGAGGAGCCAGGTCACCCCATGACCCGTCCCCCAGGCCTGGCGCCTCCTCCTGGCAAGAGGGGATTTCAGTCTGACGGAGTTCAGGGCTGCTCTGGTAGGTTTCTGAGCACCTCTGGGTCCTAGGCTGCTCTGGTGAGCTGGGGGCCCTGGTTGGGCCCAGTGGCCTCACTCATCCAGGTCTGTGTGTTTTCAGGGCCCAGCATCACAGGGTTGGTGGCTGCTAGGAGCCAAGCAGGCCAGGGTGAAACCTCAGAAGGGCATGGCTGTGGGAGGGCATTCGAGGGCATGACAGGGGACACGCATCCCTAAGTGCTGTGAGGGTCCCTAAGAGAAACCCGAGCCAGAAAAGGGACAGAAGGACTCCATCACTGCCTGTCCCAGCCACGAGCCACAGACAGCGCTGGGAGCTGGGGCCCGCATAGGGGCCTTTCCTGTTCCTTAGGTGTCCCCGACAGCAGTGGGCCACCAAGGCAGCTGTGACCTTTCCCAATTGTGATATTGAAGGGGACTTATACATCCTGCAGGGAGAGGCTGAAATCTAACCTTTGCTAATGATCACCTGGGGATAACATCCTCATTCACTGTCTCAGCAAGTCCCGTTCCCAAAGCAGCTCTGGCTCACACTGCCAGGAGACCCCGGCTGGACCCAGCTGCCAGTGACAGCTGCTGCGAGCTCACCCAGAAAGTCTGGAGAGCGTCCTCCCCTGCATGAGTTAGATAATACAGCTGGTGGGTAGGTAGCCTGGTCCCTGGTGTCAGGAAAATGCTGGCTGACCTACAAGCCACCTCCTTACTTTGCCTCCTTCTGCATGGTATTCTTTCTCTTCTGCACCCAGCAGTTTGGCCAGCCCAAAATCTGTGATCTTGACATGCTGTGGCGTTTTCACCAGTACGTTCCTGGCTGCCAGGTCGCGGTGCACCAAGCGCCGGTCCTCCAAGTAGTTCATGCCCTGAAACACAAAAGACCCTGTGGTGAGGGGCAGATCGTCATGGGAAGAAGCTCTGCATCTGAATTCAGGGTCATGTCCATGCCAGGCTCTGAGCCTCTCCAGCTCGAGGACTTACGGCTGGTGAACGTTAGTGACTACTGATCCAAAGAATGGGAAGGCAGATGAAAGAAGATGTAACCCGCTGCTGACTTTTGTCCATCCAGTTCCTCAAGTTTTAAGCGCAAAGGTGCTCGTATATGAGGACAAAGAAGAGCAGGAGCATTGCTGCCCTGCTGAGACCTGGGCTTGAACTTGCTGGACTTGCCAGGCTGACCTTCATGCATGTGGTTTATCTGCAAAGCGAGGGTGGGGGTGGTGGGGACCATGCCCTCCTCACCAAGCTGGTGCAAAGGAATGTCTGTCACGGTTTTTAAGCCTCACTCTCATTGTGCTTTCTTGGACTCTCTGACATGGTTCACTGCCTATGAAGATTTTTGTACTGTTTTACTTTTCACTGGTTTATTATTATTATTACTGAAACCACATGGATATTGAATATGCTTTTAGAAGACCCCACTGCCCTCACCTTCCTGGCTGCCTCCACAATCCCACTGCAATTAGAATCTCTGCTCTGAGAGTAAGAAAGAAAGAATATGTGAGAAGCAGCCAGCACAGTGCCCAACAGAGTGAATTCCTAGAAATGCTACTCTGACCCTGGCTGACCCTGACCCATGGCCTGTGGTATCCTTGTCACATGCACCTTCCTCCCTGCTGGCTGCTGGGGTCACTGCTGACCTCTGTTCCTCCTTGCTCGATGGATGCCTACCTTGCTGAGCCCAGCTGCCCCAGGCTTTGGCATGAGCGTGGCAGCCTGCATCTCTCTGCAAGGGCCAGGCTGGCAGGTGGGAGAGGCTGGGAGGGGTCAAGTTCTGCAGACCTCTTTGTTTCTACCACTCTCTCTTCTCTGTCCACCAAGAAGGTGGGCCACCTTTCTAGTTCCCTTTATGGCTGATGTTCATGTACTTTCTAGTACAGAGTGGGCACCACAGAAATGCTCGCTGTGGTGCAGCAAATAGAAACAAACAGGCATCCCCAGCCTGCTCCACTCTGCCATTTCTATATGAGGGATCCCACTGTAGTGTGGCTGCAGGGAAGAGCTGTAGATGTGGATGGATTCCCAAGTTTTCCGGCAAGTTGTTTGCTTTTTTTTGCACGAATGTTATGTGAAAATGATGCGTTGAATTGGCATGTCAGAGCAAAATTAAAATTTTTTCTTTCTCAGGCAAAACCAGTCATCACAAGAACGTAGGGTCTTACAAAGATGCTATGCAGAATTAGTCTTCAGGTGCCATTTGTGAGGCCTTTAATGTTTTTCTCTTTTGGAAAAGAGACGCTTGCCTGACACCCACGTCTCATGACTACATGGACTGTCCCCTCACCCTGCACTGCCGAGAGCGCTCCTACGGGTTTCTGGTGCTGCTGGACGTTAGTGCTTCCTGCCTACTTAAGAGGAAATAAGCAGGTTCTTCTCCGGAACAACACTTCCAAATTAGGAAGTATTATGTCAGGATGGCGGGTGGAAAGGGAGAGGAGAGGGAGGGGCAGAAGCAGAGGAAGCGCTTCCCAAGAGGACTGGCCCAGACTCCCTGCTACTCTGGCAGCCTGGGTCTCCTTCAGAGGCAAGCTCCCTGCCCCCCCACTCCCGTCTGCCTCATCTGACTCCTGGGATACGGACTTGCTCTCTGCCTGGTACCCTGTCTCTTACAGAGCAAGGCCTCTGTTTATTAAATATCATGAACTCCTGCCCACTCAAAAGGGAGAGTTAGGCTCTGCCTCTTGCTGGTTTGACTGAGTGTCTACCTTCTTGGCTGTGTGGACTCCCAGGCTGTCTCCCCTTCTCTCTTCTCTATCTCTTGATTTCTTACCCTCACCTTTGTTTTCTCCTTTCCTTCTACCCTGTATCTCTTTTGCTCATTCTTCACATTTGTTGAAGGCGTTCTCTGTGGTAGCTACTGAGCAGGAGTGGCACAGGCCTACAGTAAAGAGCCACACACAAGTCCCTGTGCAGGGGACCGGGAGCCTCTCCTTTTCTCCGTCTCTATTTAAAATGTGTGGTTTCTACATGTTCATTAAGCCCACAAGGAGGCCTTCAGAGCACATTCCCAGCTTCATTTCACCACCATTGCTAACTTCTCTTCTGCCTCTTTAAATGCTTAGCGGAGATTTTGGTATACTGGGCACATTTTTAAAACAGCCTGCTGAAGAATGAACAACTGAATGAATGAATGAATGAATGATTGATTGAATGATCGGTGATAGCAGCTGATGGTGCTGAGCACTGGTGATGTGCCAGTCATTTACACATGTCTGTGCAGACGCCTTTTCCATCCCAGTCCCCACACAACCACCTCGTTAGACGACCTGGGGTCCAGAGGCTGAAGCATGTAGTTGCACAGACCAAATCCCCTGAGTCCTCAAGACCACTACTGGGACCATGGCTTTAATTCCTCTGCTGGGAAACGTGCCTGCTAAGCCAGAGGCTGCTTGGGGTTTTATGTATATGTATACACACACACACACACACACACACACACACACACACACACACATTATGTGTGAGAGCATGAGACAGCATGAGCACACACCTTGGTCCTGTGCCTCTGGGGAGGTCCGCATCACTCTGTCAGTCTAACAAATCCAGCTGACCTCTGGCCCAGCCCTTCCCCGCTCCTCAGGCCAGGGCTTTAAAGGACCTGAGGCATTTCCACACAGTGTCTGTTTCCTCAGAACACAGGTCTTCAGCAAAGGCGTGGGAAAGGGCAGAGAGAGCACAGGACATATTCTGGAATTCAGGTAATGAGCTGGAGGGTTTTAAATCAGAGACAGCTTTGGGACAAGGAGAGAATCTCATGTGAACTTAGAGGAGACTTGACGCATGGGTCTCTATTCCACTGCCGGCACATTTGAAAGGACGACTCTGTGCCTGGCGCAGCTATGCTTTAACCGCTCCCCAAAGATAAGAGCCACGATACGGCCTGTGAGCTCCCAGGGTCAGAGCAGAGGCCGCAGGAAGCAATAACAGCAAAGCCTCAGCGGGGCCTCTTAGGAAACTCAGTTCCTGCTTCTTCTCTGAGACCCTCACTTTAATTGAAATTAAAGTATTTATTTTTGTTAATAACTACAGGAAAGCTGGAATGAATTTTGAAATACAGCACTGAGGTTAAAAGGGGATTTGAAAAGTCAGCTTGGAACTTCCACTCACAAAAAGGAAGGCTCTGCTCCACGTGGCTGTTGGGGCTTTTTCTGGCAGGGTTCCCCAGAGCGAGGGGCGGGGGCTGTGTTTGACCTTGAAGGGCTGGATGTTCCCAGGGGCTGCCGCACCCCACAAGTCTTGGGAGGAGTTCAGAGTGAGAGGCGGGAACTGGATTGTTTGTACTGTTTTGTAAATCTCCTGTGGAAGAGCTCATGGAGCAGTGACTTAGTGAGGAAGGAAGTGGAGGATGCGAGGACGAGAAAGCCGCATGGTTCTTGAGGAGTAGAGGGTTTTCCTATCAACACTATTTTGTTGTTGCTGTTGTTCAGAAGTATTTATTTAAAGCAAGATCAGAAAGAGGCTTAAGGTTCATCATCTTCAAATTAACCCACCTCTACCAGAACCATGCTGAGACCAAGATCACCATCACCTTTCCCCTGGGGGTTGGGGCTCACCCCTCACCTCCACTTTGGGCTGGTCCTGAGGCAGGCAAGGCCAGACATTCCTGACCACAGCTAGGGAGAAGGTGAGAGGCCCCGCAGGGCTTTCTCGGGCCTCATCTTCCAGGATCCCCCTGTATAAATGATGGTGTTCTCCCCTCAACCTTTCAGCCCTTGGGGTGCAGGTGGGGAGGGCAGCCCCACCCCAGAGACCCACCCGCAGCTGGTAGAGGTAAGGGATGGGGTTCGGGGGACTCCGAAGCTACAGATCTGATGACGTGTTTAAGCAGAGTGGCCACCAGGAGAAGCCTCCGCTCCTGCCTCTGGACTCCAGATTTCAGAGCATCTGTGGCCTTGAGCTCCCCAAAAATGGAAGAGTCTGTTCCTCGGGCCATCTTGTCACCTTCCCAGGCGGGCACAGAGTAAGTGCTGGACCTCGGAAGAGGCAGGAAAGTGTCAGAATGTCCTATTCCCAGACAGAAGTGGTGTAGCACGGGCACCCTTGCTGTTCAGGGAGGGGGTGCTGCTGGGACCCCTATCCTGAGAGTTGTGCTCTGAGCTCGGCATCCGTGCAGGCTGAGAGGCTGCGCCATGGAACTGGGCCACTTGGATCAAATCCTGAGATCTTGGCAAGTGACATGAACGCTGCATGCCTTTGTTTTCCCATATGTAGAATGGGTTAATCAGAGGGTGGAATGAGTTTATGCAGAGACAGCACTTGCTTAGATAGCACCCATGGAGAGTCCCGTGGAGGTGCTTGTGATTGTCACCATTCCTCTAAATGCCAAATCTATCTTCTCTTCTCCATCCCTTTTGCAGCGACCTTGAATTTGGCCACCATCTTGCCTTTGTGATGAGGCTCCATGTGCTTGGCCTTGAGGGGTCCACCCCTCCCTCCCCAGTGTCCCTTACCTGGTGGCTTCCTCCCTGTCCTTAGCATCTCCCAGTCAGAGTCACTTCCCCACCCTTGAGTGCCTTCATGCCCTATTCACAGCCAACTCTCACCTACAGAGGCCTCCAGGACAGGAAAATGACCTGTCACGCTGTTTGGTCTGCAGGACTCAGGGCTCTGGAGAGTGAGAGGCCATCTGGCTTGTTCACTGCTGTCTTTCCAGAGCCAGGGGGCTTGGCTGACAGACCCAGTCCATTTGGCCTCGGAGCTCACCCTCCCTGTGCCTTGCACTGTGGCTTCACGACAGCTGCGTCTCCTGCTCTGATCTGCTTCCCTTCCTGCTCTGTATTTGTTGGCAAACTTGGGGAGATAAGAAATTTTGTCTTACTTCTATATATATTTCATGTGCTGCTTAACACTAGCAGGTGCTTAAGAAATAAATAGTCAAAATGTCTAAAGATGATGAATGTGCTTCAACAGCACTGTGAGCTTTGGCTTCTTAGTGACATACTAAAGTGATCATTAGGTTAAGTTTAGCTACAACCCTTTGTGGAACATGCAAGAACAAATAAAAAAAAATAACTCACATAACTGAAATCTCTGGTCCTTGGACCTAGGAACCCACAAAGCTGTGTGATGTGAACGTGCTGGGTAAGTCATCCTCTCTGGCCCAGTGCAGATGGGAGCAGGAGGTGCAGGGCTGAGTCACCACCCTAGGGCCACAGTTAGTCAGCAGGGGTAGGCTCTGCCAAATCCTCATCTGAGGATGGGAAAGCCATGAGGGGAGGGAGTAGACCTGGACGATGAAGGCTGGAGCCCTCTGGGACCTGCCTTGAAGCTGCATTGGAAGCTACGTAGAGCAAGCCAGGGTCTCTTCTCCACGACAGCCTATCTCCACCAACACACTGTGGCCCTTCCTCAGCGCTCCACCTAGTGTCACTTTCACTCTCTCACTGTCCTGCTTGTGCACTATGACACACACACAGCACGATCTGTCAGCGTGGTTTTCGTGACCTGGTGCCTAGGAATAGGCCCCAGTGGCCTGGAATGTGTTGGCGCCACCAGCGTGGAGTCTCCTTCCCTGTCTCCCGGTGTGGACGGGATAGCCAGGCCCACTCAGCTCTTCTTCCTCTCCTTCCCATTAGCAGCTCACAGGCACTGGGGCCTCTTGTCAGTAGGGGAGCCGTGAAAGCGCCTAGGGCTTTTTAAAATGAACTTGGACCAAATTAAGTAGCCCACGTACTTGAAAAAAGGAAGCTTTGAAGTTTTCTTTGATGTTTATCTGCATTAAATTTTACCACATAGATGGAACTGAGTATAGTTTGGTGCTTATAGATTTGTGGTCAGAGAGTGCCACTTGTAAGCCAGTTTCATTCTGAGAGCCTTGCCCTGCCGCTACCGTGCATAGTTCACCAGGCCTGGTAAACTGCCTCAGCACTGTAAATTGTTATTGTTTGCTGTACTACAGAACCACATCATTGTCTGCCTGAACACTCAATTCTGTGAGACTATAATCTGCAATGGTGATGAGAAAGCTCTGTTGTCCAAATAGTTTGGAAGAATGTGAGATGAGTTGCAGTCTGAATGGCAGGACTCTGCAGTCCTGGGCATGGGAGGCTCCACGGGGAGAGGGCGGTGCAGGAGCAGGGCTTTCCAAATGGCACGGATGACGGGATCTTTGGATGATTGTGCTGTGTGATTTATTCTGGGATTTACTAGTTGGCTTGTAAATCCCAGGAAGAGTAGACAGGTTTTCTTAAGTCTAACTTACTCCTAGTGCATGAAAGCCACCGTGATCTCCTGCGTGGGGAATTTAGGAGGCACCTGCTCTTTCTGGCTGGTAAGCAGGTGGTGTCTTCACAAGCTCCTGAGATGGTTTTGCATGTGGAGAACAAAACCCATTTTCCCTGTAGAGGGCAAGGGATGTCTCTCTCATGGTCTACTGGTCTCATCCGGATTCCTCCCAGGACACCTCGGTTTTTTTTTATTCTTTCTTTTGTCTAGTTGATATCATTTTATGTAATCTCTTTAGCAGTTTAGTCAGGACAATGAAACCTGCATAACAGTGGCCAGCTCTCCCATCAATATTTAGAAGAAAACTTCCCAAGATAGTTTGTGCCTTTGTCAATCAACACAGGACATTTATAAGCCAATAAATCCCACTTTGAGGATGCCAGGAGTTTAGTTTCTAGTCAGCCACTAAGTGTTTCTGGGTAGTTTTACTTCAAACGTTTAAAAAGAAAAATTTTTAATACTCAGATACATTGTAAGTAACCCAAGAGCAAATTTCTGTCTTTACAATTTGGGGAATCATTGTTTTAATTTCCCTCCGGGAACAGCTGTTCCATCATTGCAGCTATTCAAATACAGAGGAATGAGATTTCTTTTGTGAACTAAAAAGCAAATCTAACAGAGCCAAAGTGTTAACTGCCCATAATGTAAAAGGACTTCAAATCAAAATAAAGCTAATCAAAGTACAACAAACACAAGGATGGCTTTAAATAACAGGTTGAAATTGTAGGTAACATTACGTAGAAAACTATCATGGAAAACTTTCAGGCCCTGGAAACTTAAACTCAGGCTTTCAGTAACTTCTGCTTAAATGGGACCCGCACTAAGTGAATTCTCTGTAATGGCACTATTATATTCGTTTGTAGAAGGCTAATTTTTGGGGTCAAATAAACCTCCACTTATCTAGGCCAGGCCGACTGGAGTGTGAGGTGAGAAGGAGGGCCAGAGAGCAGCTCATGAGCAGCGGAGCTCAGGAGCAATGGCGGGCGCGTGACGGTCATGCTGAGCTAGGGAATGAGGGTTGGCGCAGATGTAGATTAGGAGGATGTTTCTGGGTATATTTTAGTGGCTGCTCCAACCTAGGTCAGCCAAAGGGGATCAAAGGAGGAAAGGAACACTCAGTGGGGATCAGGCGTGTGCTGGGCCCATGGTGGGCGATGCGAAGGGGCTCACTGCCCTCCCTACTTCCCAGAAAGACAAGGTGCAGAACACACTCCACAGCCGGGAGACCAGGCGCAGAGAGGCCAGCAACGTGCCCATGCTCACACGGCAAATGTGCCAGAATCCAGATCTGAATCCACAGTCCACTGGAGTCCTGAGCTCGTCCTGTATTGGGCGAAACCTGCCAAGACTACGTGCCCCTTAAGGAAAACAGTCACGTACACATTACACATGGATGGCCTGGCCACCTCTCCACCACGTGAGGAGTCACCTTTGTGGACCTGGGGGTTACTGGGAGACGATTAAGAACAGCTGCGGACTGTTGGCCCCCTCTGATAAGCGGGGGAGGGGCAGCTCCCACATGCAGGGCTGGGTTCGGGGGACAGCCAGGGCTCACCTCCTGGTTGGGACAGGTAGGCACAAACTCAAGTAAGCCATAAACCAACCAGATCTTCTGGGGCAATATGTGCTAAGAGGAAAGTAAAACCAGGTGATAGAGACTGCCTGGCAAGGAGGGCAGTGCTCTACATTCCCTGCTTCAGATAACCAGGAGGAGAGCTGGGGAAGCAGGTCTGGGTTCCAGGTCAGGGCATGAGTGGACCTAGCTCCACACACAGCAACACCTGCCCCAGGCTGACCACCCACTCCCCAAGACAGTAGGTTGCACAGTGTCCCCACATTTCACGTCTACCCAGAACTGCAGAATGTGACCTTATTTGGAAATGGGGTTTTGCAAATCTAAAAATCTTGAAATGAAATCATCCTGGATTTAGGGTGGGTCCTAAATGCAATGACTGGGATCTTTTTTAATATATACCTTTATGGAGTGCAATGTTTGTTTTGACATCTATACACACAGTGGAGTGATCAAATCAAACTAATATATCTATCACTTCACATATCTATCTTTTTTTTGTGCTAAGAAGATTTACAATAGACTCTCTTAGCAATTTTCGAGCTCAATGACTGGTATCTTTATTAAGAGAAAGGAGAGGGGCCTGTGGTTGCAGAGACACAGGAAGAGGCCATATGAAGACAGAGGTTGACGTGGGGAGGTGCAGCCCCAGCCCAGGGATGCTGGGGCCACCAGAAGCCAGAGAGGCAGGAAGGATCCTTCCCAGAATGCTTGCAGGAGCATGGCCTTTCGATGCCTGGCCTCCAGAGCCAGAAGGGAATAAATCTGTGCTATGTTGAGCTACCAAGTTGGTGATGATTTGTTGTGGCAGTCTTGGGAAACAAATGCAGCCACACACAGAAATAACAAGCATCTCCCAATAAAAAGAGGCACACAGGATCCTCTCCCAGGACCACTGTCTAGCAACGGTCATGGGAGTGTTCTACTCTGTGGCCAAAGTTATGACCATGAGAATGGCAAAAACATTCAGTGATTTTTGTGGTCAGAGAAGCGTGAGCGTTCCCCACTTCCTGGGCTGCTGGGGGCCGCCTGTGGCTGCAGCTGAGAAATCAATGCCTGATGGTGCTGGAGTGAAAGGGGCTTTTCAGGGTGTGCTGCTGTCTGGTTATCCTGGGAGGTGGTCCCTGCTTCTGCAATGCGGCCCAGGAGCTCCGTGATGGGAGGGAGTGGACCCAAGCACCATGGCTCCCAGCAAGAGCCTGCCTGGTGGTGTCAAGGGCAGCTGCTGGCATAAGAGCACTCCAGATGTTTTTGTTTGTCTTCTTGTAGGTCACCTTTCACATCTGCCTGGAGCTGGGCAAACACCTCACGAGTGACTTGGCAGGACTGACTGCCACAGCTAACCAGGGGAATGCAAGCAATAAGGAGGACCTGCCCAGGCCGGGTGGGCGTCTGCTCCCTCCCTCTGGTCCCTGGCACATCCCTGGACTCCCTGCCCTGCTGTCGGAGGGAGAGGAGGGGCAACAGCGTATTCTCAGAGACAGGGCCTGCCTGCAAATTCTTTAAAGTCAACGGGGTGAAATATATACCCACTGTCAGAAAAAAATAGGACTTAGCAAGTTGAGTGCAAATAACTGATACAAGACTGGGATGGAGATGGGAGGGGTTTGGGGCAAAAGCAGAAGTCTTTCTGGGTCCACACAAGCTGTTAAATACCTGGCTTGTTGCTCTGTGCCTGCCTCTGGCACTCAGGCAGGGCTACCTGACCACTCTGCTCTCTCAGCCCCGCCCTGGCTCTGGAGCGAGCCTGTGGAAAGGGGGACACTTAGCCAAAGCCCCAGCCACATAGCAGCAGCAGCTGCGCCCTCTGTTGGCTCCTTGCACCTGCTCACTGGGCCTCCTGCGAGGCACCTGCTCCACTCCACCACCATCACCTGGGTCCTCCTGGCCTCCGCCTGGCTTGCTTACTTTGTCATCAAGTCCTGACTGGGGGAAGCAATACTCCTTCTCCACTACAAATCACCACAGTATTCACAAAGAATTCCAGAGAAATAAGAACACAGACATCAGACCAGACTGAGCACTCAATAAAGAGAAAATTCTTCAAAGGTAGCTGACTGATGAGAGTTTCCACATGCAGAGGGGACAGGCACTGATTCGTGCACAAGAAGATCAACTTAATTGGATCCAAAATAAAGGAATGTGTGTGTGCTGCATGCATGCACACACACATCCCCATGGCAAACTCTCGCTATCCCAGGAGCACAGACCACATGTGAGGATCCCGGCTCCTTATTTCCCCTCCCCGATTACCTTTGCAATCTGCACACACCAGTTGAGCAGGTACTGGGAGCCGATATTGTCCTTGTGTTCCCGGACGTAGTCCAGGAGGCAGCCGAAGGGCATGAGCTGCGTGATAAGCTGCACGGTGGAGGTGAGGCAGATGCCCAGCAGGCGGCACACATGGGGGTTGTCCACGCTGGCCATCACGTAGGCTTCCTGGAGGGAGGGAGAGGCGTGTCAGTGGGGCTTCCCATGGCGGCCAGAAGGAGGGGCACATGGACCCCTTCCAGGTGAAAACACATGAATGCGATCTTGAGTTTTGAAATATGTACTCATGGAGGAAAAGCTGTGCCTGCAAAAGACCTAGAGCAAGGACGTTTATGTAGGGCTGTGAAGTGACAGATGCAGTGGGAGGGTGCCCCTCCTGGGTGCATCCGGGGATTCCCCATGACAGAGAGGCCCAGGCAACAGTGGCCATCAGGAGCACATTGGATAAAGGAGGAACCGGAGTCACCTGATCTCTGAGTTTGGGAACTGATACTGTCTTTGTTATGAAGACCTCTGCCTCAAGGTTAAGGATGCTGTGGTTTAAAATATCATGAGGGCCTGTGGGACTCTGTGTGTGGGGTCCAGAACACCCTGGGTAATGACTGACCCTGCACATCAGGGACACTGGCTGCGGTGCTGCAGGGGAGAGGCGATGGAGAAGGCATCTAGGGAGCACTGAGCCAGTGGGGAGAAAGGCCTCCCTGCCCCTCAGGCCAGGTTTGGCCATGACTGTGCTCTGGGAAATGGGTGGGCATTTGGTCTGGGGATCCTGCCCGCAGCACCTCTGCAAAGAGTAGCTGGACAAGCTCTTTCAATGGACCAGTCCCAGGCTTTGAAAGGGACAGAGCATTCAATCTATAGTGACTAAAGGCTGCCCGGCTGCCCAGGACCCATTTCTAAAGAGAAGTGGTCTCTCTGTGCTGTGCCCCCAGACTTCCTATGGGAAATCCATGATGCACTGAGTCAGGCATCTGCTGCCCGCTAATTCCGGCTGGCTGCCAAGGCAGGGGCCTTCCTTTGACAGAGCCATAAATACAGACTTTATTTTAACCCTTCTGCTATTCTTGGGCTGAGGAAGCTAAATTTATTTGCAGTCATGCACACAATGGGGCCCTCTTTTCTGTCTGAGAATAAGGGAATCTCCAATTTCCACCCATAAATTATCTTTTCCTTTAAAATACAAATGGTGGTGACCTTTTATTCAGATGTGGAAAAGAACACACAGACTGAAGCAGAATGCATCCAGAGCTGCTTTTCACATCACAGCAATGCCTGTGTTTGAGTGTGGACTTGGGCAAGTTAGTTTCTCTGCAGAAGTGAACACACCGGGCCAGGGTCTGAGATAGGGTGCTGCTCCAGGGTGCCTGGGCAGGTCAGGCGCAACAGGCTGGCGGGAGGCAGGGTGGAGATAGGAGACAGGAGACAAAGGCAAGGTGGGGCGAGGGGATACAGACAGTCAATCCTCAGTGTCTGGGGAATTGGTTCCAGGACCTCCCTCAGATATCAAAATGCGAGGATGCTCGAGCCCCTGACATAAAATGGCACAGCATTTGCGTGTAACCTACAAACATCCTCCCGTCTACTTTACAGCATCTCCTGATTACCTATAGTACCTAATACAATGCAAATGCTATGTGAATAACTGTTATGCTGTATTGTTTAGGGAATAATGACAAGAAAAAAAGTCCGTATATGTTCAGTACTGTTGCAATTTTTTCCCCAATGTTTTTGGTCGTAGTTGACTGAATCCATGGATATGAAACTGCAGACATGGAGGGCAAACTGTAAATATTTACTAAAATACAAATATGCTCACACACTTTCCTTGCCCTAAACCCTGCCCTGGCCTTCCCTGTTCTTGGGAAGCCCCAAGACTGCCTGCCCTCCTCCCTCCAGCCTCTGGTCCTGCTGCCCACTTTCTCCCCAGGAAAGCTTCCCTCCGCTCTTACCCACAGGAGGACCTCTGTCCCCAGAACCTTCCACCTCCTCCTTAGCAGACTCTTTCTCAGAGGAGCCTTCCTTGACTCTTCAATCTAAATGAAACTCTCCTGGTATCTTGCAGTTTTTCCTTCAGAAAGCAGCCTAGGCATTGCCTGTGAACCTTTTAGAGCCACACATTCTTGGGCCCCACCCCAGGCCAAGAGGGTGAAATGCAGGAGACAGGCCCAGCCTTCCCTATGAACAAACCGTCTGGATTCTGAAGCTTGATGAAGCTGAAGAGCCACTGCTTTGGGGCACTCATCATAATCTGTCCTTAAATGTTTGTGTGATTTAAAAAGTGCCCTTCCCACCAAGCTCTTTGAGGAAAGAATGGCTTGGTCAGCTCCTAACACACACCTAGGGTCTAGCTGGCGCTCTGCAGTGTCGGGTCGCCTGGCACACACTTGCTCTTATATTGCCTCAAGTCTCTGCCCCGTATCTGCTGGCAAGTATGTGGCAAGTGCTCTGAGGGCCTGGACCTTTGCTTCTTCGACATTCCAGCAGGGACTAGGGCAGATCTAGGCACATACCTACTTCAAAACTGTCAGGGTTGAACTGTACTGAAGTCACGCAAGGTCAAAGACTCAAAGCAAGTCAAAGTCCAGGCCACTTTCATTCAAGACAAACAAACAAAAACTATAGCTTTAAATATTTTCTGCAGAGTGTTTAGGCTTTCTATTTTCAAGGAGAGTGTGTGTTATTTTCCTTTGATATTCTAAACATAATGTCACAATTTTAAAGAAGAGAGATGTTTAAATATCTGTGGACTCAGTAGATATTGAAAATATCCTTTCAACTCGGAAAAGTGCTTGTTTATAAAAAGTCAGAATGGGACAGGGTCAGGAAGTGTATTTTGTCTGAGGTCACCATAGTCAGAGGGTAAGCTGAGGCTGACGAGGTGAACGGCCCACCTGAAGCCACCCTGCACAGGGTCAGGTCTGGGCCCACAGCCAGGTCTCCTGACCCTGGCTCCCTCCATGGCCCGCTGCTCACCCCAATGGTTCGGAGGCTCCCCAGGTCCTGTGTGTGAGGGCAGCCTGTGGGGCCTGTTGGGTGCTCCAGTTAACGGACTTTAGACGTGAGACACACACACACACACACAGCACACCTAGAAATCTGTTTTGCATTCCCTTTCCATTGCCTACTCTAAATTTAAACTGGAAAGCCTATGGAAAAATTAATAGGCCATGGGATTGCCAGAAAGCACAAATCACATCTCTCCCCCGAGTCTGGGAAGCTGTACAACCATAACACCAAAGAAACCCTCTGGCTCTTCCTATTTTCTCAAGATCTGGTTGAGATTTGAAAACATATTGTATTCATTTGAAAGGGAAGAAAAATCTGCAAACCAGAGCAGTTTGAGCAGCCCATCTGCTGCAGGGCCTCGCAGGGCTGACCTGGGGCTGGGAATGGGGAGCAGAGCGGGGGGCGTGGGTGTCGGCCACACAGAGCCTGGAGCCCTGCCAGGCCCCATCCTACTAACATCTGATAGACCCACTGGGCCATCACTTCCTCCCCACCCAGCAGGCACAATGGGAACGCTGTTCAGTCGTGTGTCCCGTTCGGTGTACGCAGAAGCTAAAGCGAGCTTTGTTCTCAGGTTGTTTGTCTTGGAAGTGGTAAATGCATACCGTGACCTACAGCAAGCATGCTTGGTATTCCACAACAATCTCCGCGGAGCCCCAGCGCCCGCAGGCTGGCAGGCAGAGTGCACATTTGGAGCCCCCATGGCTCCTGGCCCAGTCCCACCGCAGGAGTGTCCCTGAGGCTTTGTGACCTTGAAAGCCTGTTATTTTGTCCTAACTGCTGACATGACTTTTGGTTCCTTCCTTCTGGCTTGTCTGCCTCATCTGTGAACGGCTCTACCGTAAGAATTGGGGTTCTACTAGCTTTTGAACTCCTTAAGGAGAGGTGTATGTCCAGCCTTATGAATGAAGGGCAGGTGTCCCCTGCATTTTAAGAACTTTACTCATTTACTAAGCCACTGCTAGCAACATGGAACTGGGCTGCAGTGTGTGTGCCAGCCGCGGGGCCTGGTGTCTGCAGGGGAACGTGAGTATGGAGTCATTGCTGCCGTGCATGCATGCATGCGAGTCTTTCTAAGAGCACACGTGGCCCCATGAGGTGTCCTGCCACACGATTAAGGTGCTATTTAACTCCCTGTTGAAATTGGCCTGGGCACTGCTGGTTTTTGCTTTCTTTACCAGAAAGTGCCTCCTCCAGCTTCCCCCTCTCCATCCCAGCACCGTGCCCTGCCTGCCGGGATTGCTGGTGAGGCCCGGGCAGCCTGAGCTGCAGGATAAAGCACAGGCTTCAGGGAACACTCCAGGCTTGTTGCCCTCTGACTGCAGCAGACATGACATCCACCATTGGAGAGGAGGGGGGACATGGCTGCAGTGAAGAAACATGGGGCAAGGAAATAAGATGATGGAGGGGGAAGAGGTGATGAGGAGACAGGATGAGCAGGAGGCCAAACTGAGCCTTTCTTTTATTTATTTAATATATTTAGAGAGATATATATCTCTCTAAATATATATCATATGATATTATATATGATATATTTATATATCTACATATCTATATACAGAGTATATATATATATATATACATATCTATATTCAGATATATATAGGTATCTATATATATCTAATTATTTTTTTGAGCAGGGTCTTGCTTTGTCACCCAGGCTGGAGTGCAGTGGCAAGATTTTAGCTCACTGCAGCCTAGATCTCCTGGGCTCAAGCCATCTTCCCATCTGCTGAGTAGCTGGGACTACAGGCATGAGCCACCATACCCAGCTAATTTTTTATTTTTTTGTAGAGACTGGATCTCAGTATGTTGTCCAGGCTGGTCTCAAACTCCTAAGCTCAAGGGATCCTCCTGCCTCAGCCTCCCAAAGTGCTGGGATTACAGGCAAAAGCCACCACGCCAGGCCCATGGACGCTTCAGATGTTGGGTGCACTTAACTTTTAAGCCTTGACCTTATCTATCTTCTACTCCATTTCCAACTCCATAGAAGCATATTTCCTCCAATTAAAAGGTTCTGGGGGGCACTTTTCAGTGAACACTGCTTCCTTCCCAAAGCACAGCTATTGTCTTAGAATACATCCAAACCCTCCTCATACTGCATTATAAATACCACTGAAATTCACATTTCAACATGATTTTATGTAATTTATTAGGATGTGTTGAATGAATAAAAAATGAATTAAGGAAGCAAATTCTGCATGAAGATTTTCCTACACAGCACAGGTGAGGGACTAGAGATTTTAAGTGAAAGGCTTCACAAATTGCCCGTCTTTCTGTATTTCTTGTGGTTATATTAATAGACTTAACATTTTGTTACTAGGACTTGACTCAATTTGTAAACCATTAAAATGAAAGCTAATTTTTCTTGATAAGTATATCATCAATTTTTGCAGATTTTTTATTGTACTATATCAATTCATCATCTTTCATTTAGAAGTATATCAACATGGCATTTCCCCTACTATAATAAAAGGAAGAAAAGCTGCTGAGAGAAAATTAAACGGTAGATTTTCTCCAATTAAAAAATAGTGTCTTAAGACAATTTTATGAAGGCCCATGTTCTCTTAGCTTGCTGTGTATTCTGTGTGTTAGACATGAGGTGGGAGATATCACTCTCTGGCTTTTGTCCTTCTTGGCTGTAAGATCAACTAAATTCTCTAGGGTTTTGAGGTAATAAGGACAGCCATTTTTCCTTTTCCTTGATTCTGCTTCCCTAGTCCGCTGCCTGAGCCCCTTGACCTCCTCTTTCACTTGCTCTGTGTTGGGACAAGAGTAAAGGTTTCCATGAACTCACAGCAAACCCAAGCCAGTGTAGAAGAGGCTCTGTCAGACCCCAGCCAATGTCTTCCCACCACTGGCTGGGGGAAGGCCCAGAGAAGGTGGAGAAAGTGCAATAGAATTGGTAGTAAGAAGATAACAATTATCTTGTGGAATTTTCCAAGAACTTATTCCACAAAGTAACAATGAACAGACACTGGAGAAAAATGTGAATTATTTTGAGAGAAAGTACAGCAGGTGGGCAACAGTTTATAGACTGCACGCCATCATATTCTAGGCACCTTTAAAAAAGCCATTTCAAAGATGAGATAACTTGGTGTAGTGAATTGAATGCAAGTTTCAGAGTCAGAAATAACAAGGGGTTTAAACCCTATCCCAGCCATATAATGGTCAGTCAATTTTTTTATGCCTCCATTTCTTCATCCAAAAGATACTGCAAACAACACCCATGCTCCAGGCTCACCAAGAGCACTCACTCATCATGCATCAAGAAACTAGTGCTGGGCAGATGCCAGTGATTGCCTGTTTGGGGTGGACACCAGCATGGGAGAGGCCAGTGTTGTCTCTAAGGGGAGGGAGTTATACCCACTATAGCTAGAAAGGGAAAGACATGGAAAGTGAACATTTAGGATGTGGAGATGAGCAGGGTCTACAGCAGAGCAGCTGCCAGACATGAGAAAAGGTGGGCCCTGAGGTCCAGAGTCATGGACCCCTACACAGCAAAGCAGAAACTCACATCGAGGATTTCCTTGTTGGCTTTTGGAGATGTTGCTTCTCTTAATTCCTTGATAGCGACGGGAATTTTAACTTTCTCACCTTCTGGGATCCAGAGTCCCTATGACAGAGAGAAAGGGAAGATGTTAACTGGCAATTGTGAGACAGTGCCACAAGCTGCCCAGTGAGCTGGGTGGATTTTACCAGCAATGCATCCCAAAGGTGAGGGACACTGGGGCTGTGGAGCCGCATCCAAGGCTGATATTGCTGGGGGCTATGACGCTCCTGCAGCCCTGCAGCTGTTAGGCTCCACGAATCACACCGATTATTTAGATAAAAGAATCTCAAGCTTATAAAGCCTGTTATAAAGTCCGTGCAGATCATTTCATCCAGAATTTAATGATGTTGCGTCTAGGCCTAACTGAAATCAGATTTCATGCAAAGAGGATCTAGAAGAAGCAAATGAAGATGAGCCCATTTTAGCTGGGCTGCATTCTGATGCCGTGCGGTGAGAGGCAGCCCTCCTTCCGCCCTGTGCTGCGCCCCACGGCAAGGTCAATAGCGTCTTTCAGAAAAATGCCTTTGGTCTGTGAAGTGATCTCACAGGACTACTGGTCATTGTGGTTCTTGGAAAAAGAGAATCTTGGAAAAAGATTTCCTCTCAATAACTTGGGAAAAACACTGGAGTTTCCCAAACATTCAGTGAAACAAAGAGTAAAGTCGATGATGGAAATATACAGTTTTCAAGAACTCTGGGCTCCCCATCAGACCATGAGGGGCCCTGCGGTCCAGCCCAGAGACCTTACCTTATACACAGTTCCGAACGCACCGGAGCCCAGCACTTTGATCTTCTTGAATTCAGTTTCCTTCAAGATCCTCAAGAGAGCTTGGTTGGGAGCTTCTCCACTGGGCGTAAGAGGCTCCACAAGCTGGGGGGAACAAGAACACAGAGACAAGGGTCCCCTCAGCGCTCACCATGCTGGGAAGCAGTGCCAGACGTGGCCCAGCAGGGGGACCAGCAGCCACGGCATGTGCTTGGGTGCCAGGACACGGCACTTGCCAGCTCATTTGGAAGGACAAATGTACACCTTCTTTACAGAGCTTGACAGAAGTTGGTAGAAACACAGGCTCTGATACAGGTGTTCTTTAAATGAACAGCTACCTTTCAACAAACACAATTTCTATTTCTGTTTCCACGCCTACTAGCTGGATTGAAAAACTCCAATAGGGAAGTTGTGTGTGGCAGTCATTTTGGTGTCTGTCGGGGCATATCACATGCCTTTATGCTTATGAGATGGGGGGGGGGGGGTGCTCTTGCCATAGATCATGGCTTCCAGCACAGGACTGGGCTGAGGCAGAGTCCATCATGGACAAAGCCACTGTGTAGACAATGGTGTTTTCCAAAGCAGGAATCTCTTGCCTCTGCCACAGTGCCAGCAGAGGATCAGCATCTAGACTTCCCGGCCTCCATCCTATGCACACACAGGCACCAGCTCCTAAGCAGATGCCACACAGCTTTGTGGGCATTGAAGGGTGCAGTCTAGAAACATTGCCGTTTCCTCGGATGGATGTACCAATATGTCACTAACTGGGTATAACTGCACATTCAGAGATTCTTTCTGCATCATAATACAATTATGTGTCTAACATACACAACTGCTAATGGTCCGTTCCCGGGGCTGGCCCTTGTTCCCATTGGGGTGCGAGGGCTCCTGAGCGCACCCAGTCCTGGTACTCACCTCCCTCTCCTGCAGCAGCCTCCGCAGTGTGCGCTTCCGAACGATGTGGCGCCTTCGCATGAAGAGGCCGATCCCCAGGGCCACCACCAGCAGCAAGAGGAGGGCCCCCACCATCCCAGTGGCGATGGACGGGATCTTAGGCCTGGAATGAGGTGGAAGAACAAGGAAGGGTGAGATTGCTGACAGATTCCATGGCCTTGGCACTCAACATGCCCCTGAATATTTCAGCGCACTGACATCTTGTAGAATGATCTGGGAAAGTGAGATACCGTGTAGCTTCTAAAAGGAGAAAAAACAGGCTTCTAGGGCAATGTTTCCAACTTTCTCAAGTTCCCCCCAGTCTCCTACCAGGCCCAATTTTCCTCATTTTTAAAAATTGAGGCTTTATCTGGACCTCTCAATATGATGAGTGTTTTTCAATTTGTTGATTAACAAAATATAATTCAAAAAATAACTTAGACTTCAATAATGCTTTTTCATGGATTGGTATTTTGTTCATTTCAAGAGTATTTCCATGCAATTGAAGTGCCGTAGTCCATACACATGGAGCAGGCACTGCCTCCGGTCAGGCTGTGTGAAGGGACTTTTTGACAATGCTGAGACTCCTCTGGGTCCTTGACTTGCAAGATGAGCACACGGATTGTGTGAAATACTCTCTGAACGAGCTTGAAGGGGGTTATAAAGGGATAGGATCCAGACATAGAAAGAATCATTGTGATGAGTGATGTCGTCATGAAGCCTCAATCCATAAGGTGCATTTAATCCTCCCTCCTAGAGAGGTCATGTCTAGTTCCAGAGAGAAGAAACCAGAAGCCACGTGTGTCAGCTCACTAGAATACCAGAAGATATACAGAATCATGTGCTATGGAGCGCATGTCCATAGAGAGCCACAGGAGTGAGGGTGGGTGAACAGAAGAAGAAAAAGATGGAAAAGAGCAGATGTAAGAAGGAATGGCCATGACTGGTTTCAAGGTGGACATGTGGTGGAAAGCCCCATGATTAAGATCCCTGAGATTGCAGGGTGGAGTGGGGAAGTTCTACTGGGTGTCGTAGCAGCTCACTGAAGAGACGGGAGTGGAAGGGGACCCAGTCTCTGCAAAGTTGCCTTCTTCCTCGATCATGTGGCACTGATGGCAGGAGGGAGAGCTATGGTTGTCCACTCAGGGGCAGAAGAGCAGGCCAAAATGAAGGAAGGGCAGTGGTGAGGAAGGGACTTTGTAGACGTTACCAGAGATGGCAGAGTGGCCTGGAAGTTCGGTTCGTGTTCGGAAACATCCAGAATGGCAAACAGGTGCGCGGTGTGTAATTCCCTGATTCCCGGCTAGACGCCGTCGAGGGTAACACCACTCTTTCCTAGTGAGTTTGAACAAGATTTTACAACTTTGCTTTTCTCAGGGCTTTGCTCTGGCAAACTGGCCAGAGCTGATGTTGAAGGAAGCCCTTTTGCCTTTGCTGGGCAGTGTGTCTGGGAAAGAAAGCGAGGAGAAACACTCCCCTACGCTGGAGGGTGTCATCGAACAAAAAGGCCACTCATACACAGGCTTGTGATGGGACCAATGGGGTAAGTGGACAGAAAAGAAGAGGAGCTAGAGGCAGAGAAGGACACAGCAAAACCAGTGGAACCGAGGAAGTCAGAGGCAGGCCATGCATCAAGCAATGGCGGAGCAGGGAGCAGCTCCAGCACTGCGCGTCCAACCTTCCCTCCACTGAGGACAAAGTTGGCACACGGAGCCACGTGGAACCAGCTGGGCAGTCTCTGCAGAAACCCTGGCTGGGGGAAGGCTGGCCCAGAGCCATAGAAACTTGATCAGGACAGAGGACAGTCAGAAACGCAGGAAAGCATCATCTTCACCCACAGCAGTGTGGTCATTCTTGATGAGGTCCATGTGATACAGAGCTGTGAACACTTACCCGTTCCTTGCACAGCCTTCAAGACCTGACCCAGTGCATCTGTAGGAAGTGAAAGAGAAATATACATTTTTCTCATTCTACTTCTTTGGCATATTTCTTGGAGATTTTTACTTAAATTATAAGGCAGTATATGCTAAACTACTCTTAAATAATTAAAATCACAATGTGTCTGAATGTTGGATTGGTGGTTAATTATTTAGTATGCATTTCTTCATTTGTTCATTCACTCAGCAAATATTTTTGAGTTTCTACTCTGTGACAGGCGTTGTTCTAGCACTGAACAAAGCAGCTAGCTTGTTATTGAAATGTTGTCACATCTGGCTTTTGACATAGATAATTGTCCCACAGCTGGCTCTAGAATTTCAAAGAGAGGGGCAAAAGGAACCAAGGCTAGAAGCATGGACTGGGGCCACGCTAATTACGGAGAAGCCTGGCAGCATGGTGTCACTGCAGGTTTCTGACAAACTCTGTGCTTTGAACAACCATCTGGCAGTGAGGAGGAAGAGGTCAGTCCTAGGGGTGATGGTTAGGCTACTAGATGGGGTGAGAGGCACCGGCAAAGGGAGTGGAAGGAAGGAAACTGGTAGGATACTCTTGAGAATCTGGTGGCCCACATGCAGAGGTTGCAGAAAGGAAAAGCGGGGGTGGGGGGGGAAGACAAGTAAAGGCATGAGGCTCAGTGGCTGGAGGAGGCTGTGAGGATCACAGATGCAGAAGGCCAGGCAGGGAGGTGGCTGCATCCACCCTGACCCAGCTGAAACTCTAACGGCAGAAGAGATGGGATCCATCCTAAGCATGACTCCTGAGCAGCTGGGCTCCCATTCTGGTGGGACACGCTACCATCATTACTTTGATTACAGGACGGTAGTTTAAAAAGGCAGAATAACGTGGCTTTGAGACTCCCATTTCCTGACTTAGGGAAAGATGGACAAGTACATTTCAATATGTGAGAGGCCTGGGGAGCCCTGGTTTAACACTATAATCTGGTCCTAACAGTTTCCGTCTCTGCTCTCCAGGTCTCTAGTCTCTACACTGCTCTTCTTAATTTGGGGGTCTGGACGCTACCTCTTTTCCATGGTGTCATGTAGTGCAGTCTTACCACTGTGGTGCCTTTGAGCTTAGTTCATAAACCAAACACGCAGGCTTCATAGGGGGTGGAATATACAGGAGGCCTTGTTACTGCTCACCCCATTACCTCCTGCAGACACCAAATAGTCCAAGACAGAAAGCAGTCACTCAGGAACTGTCCTTACAGCAGTCTCTCCCTGCCTACTGAACGCAATACAATGGGAATACCCTGCAGAGGGAGGGCAGATTGAAACTGCAAATTTTCTACAACATGCAGAGTCTTATGCAGCCTCTGAAAGTGCTTTTGGGCAACCACAGGGATTGCTAACAAGAAGCTGTGACACACAAGCTTATAGGGAAAGGTAGACCAGTTGACCCTTGAAGAGAAGCTAGACAAGGACAATGGCAGGACGGTGCTGCAGGAGAGAAGGATGTGAGAGCGTCACAAGGCGAGGGGCTCCTGCTGACGCTGATGAGGTCCTCGGTGACTCTGCAGTAATGACTATTGGGTATGAAGTCAAGCAGGCTATAGCATGTTATTTAATTCTGTCAGAAAAATTATTCTCTGTGCCCCATTTGATTCATTTTTTTTTGGTAAGGAATTTATACATATTTGCAATTATAGCAGTAATTAAACTTTGTTACATATAATTAAAATAGGCAAATTTTCATATTATTTGGTTTATCAGGATAAAGATTTCAAAGCAACTTTTTCCTCACTGTACTATGAAAATGCAGTTCCATTTAAAAATAGATATTCTGGCCGGGCACAGTGGCTCACGCCTGTAATCTCAGCACTTTGGGAGGCCAAGGTATGTGGATCACCTGTCAGGAGATCA
The DNA here is from genome assembly GCF_007565055.1 of Rhinopithecus roxellana. Classification (NCBI taxonomy): domain Eukaryota; kingdom Metazoa; phylum Chordata; class Mammalia; order Primates; family Cercopithecidae; genus Rhinopithecus; species Rhinopithecus roxellana. The sequence goes on from NC_044554.1 coordinate 2,591,644, forward strand.
AGACAAGCCTGGCCAACATGGCGAAACCCCGTCTCTACTAAAAATACAAAAATTAGCCAGGCGTGGTGGTGGGCGTCTGTAATTCCAGCTACTCGGGAGGCTGAGGCAGGAGAATTGCTTGAACCTTGGAGGTGGAGGTTGCAGTAAGTCGAGATCACGGCACTGCACTCTAGCCTGGGTGACAGAGTGAGACTCTGTCTCAAAAAAAGAAGAAGAAGAAAAAAAAAGAGCTCTTCCTCCAGGGTCCCTCCCCCTCGTCTGGGTGGCTGCGCCTGTTAAAGAAACCCCTGTAAGTGTTTCTTTAACAATAGAAATGGAGAAGGCAATACATCCCGTCTGAGAAAGGAGAGAGACAATATATTCAGGAATGTTGTGCACATCATAAATACTCAGTGAAAGAAATTTAAAAAATTTTCCCTTACTCTCATCAACATTTCACCATATTTAAAAAATTAAACCCATTTCTATTGTGCAATTCCTATATAATTAATGGCTTTGGGAGAAGACACAGGTGTCAATAACAAGATTATATCAAACTATATACTCTTCTAAAAAGGTTCAGAATCAGGAATGTAATCACACATACTAAAGAAAATACTTATAAAATTCCATATGTCAAATGAATAGCATTAGGACTTTATTTGAAACAAAGGGAGAAATTGAAATTGTAGAAAGGAAATGCAGTTTTAGTGGGAGACTAAAGTCAGACAGTGAAGATTTATTATGACCTGGGAAAAAATAGAAAGACATTAGAAAAATGACCACTAACATTTTAAATTTAAATCTTGAGTAAATCCCCTCTTTCTATATTTGGCAAACTATTTCTTATACAAAGTAAGTGTATTGAAAATGCCAACACCCAATCACGTTCTGGACCTCCCCTAAGCCCAGTGACATACACTCACTGACACAGAGATACTGACACAGAGATACTGATGCACATCTATTCCAAAAGAGAGAAAAGGGGGGAAGATAAAACATTTATTCTATACAGATAATATAATTCTGTTTCAAAGACTTAGCTCCAAAATTGCTTATAGAAATAGATTAAGTAAAAAACTAGCAAAACATCTTTTATACCACGCTTCACCGAGCCCACAAAGTGGCCAACAGAGCTGGCATGTTGGTATACCCAAAGGCGAAAATATGAAAAATCTTACATTGCTCCCAGGGAAATATTTGCTAAAATTCAAAATCAATTCCAGATTTTAAAAACAGTTAAAAACTAGGTATAGGTGAGTACTTCCTTAATTAGATAATTAGTATCTCAGACTAATAGCAAATGTTGTTTTCACGCTGAGACATTAGAGTTATTCCTGTCACCTTTAGATGCCAAGCTCTGATGTCCACTGTAATTATGTCTGATATTATTCTGGAAACTTGGCCCTTATAATATGATCTAATACTTTTGGAAAAGGTATTAAGATACTGCTGTTGGAGATTATATGATTGTTTTCCTAGAAAGTTCACAAATCCTCATCATGTCTCAATCACCATCACTGCCACTATTGTTGCTCCCATGTCCTCACCACCATCACCACCATCATCGCCACCACCATTGTGACTCCTGCCTCCTCATCACCATCACCACCACCAACACTGTGACTCCCACCTCCTCACCACCATCAACACCATCACCACCACCACCACCATTGTGACTCCCAACTCCTCACCACCATCACCACCATCATCACCACCACGATTGTGACTCCCACCTCCTCACCAACACCATCAACACTGCGACCATTGTGACTCCCACCTCCTCACCACCATCACCACCTTCATCACCACCACCATTGTGACTCCCACCTCCTCACCACCATCAACACCATCATCACCACCACCATTGTGACTCCCACCTCCTCACCACCATCAACACCACCACCACTGTGACTCCCACCTCCTCATCACCATCACCACCATCAATAATGCTATCATTGACTCAGTATTCACCATTTTCCAGGCACCATTTAAGTATATCACGTATCTTAACTCATGGTCATAAATATCCTGTGAGCTACGCAGCATCATTATCCCAATTTACAGAAAAGAAAGTGAGGCACAGAGAAGGTAAGACCCTTGCCCAAGGCCACACAACTCATACAGATGGATTCAGAGAAAGAATGAGTAACATTTCCAAACAAGGCTGGGGATTTTGAGAAACAGAAGTAAGTGTGAACTACTACATGACAGCTCAACTTCTCTTTCTGATTGTTGAGTATGACCCAGTTTGATTGACAGCTTTACTATTCCCGTAAATTAGATACACACAATCAGAGTGCTTCTGCTAATTCCAATCAAAGTAGTTTTTTTGCTTTTGTTTTTTTGGGACGGAGTTTTGCTTTTGGTGCTCAGGCTGGAGTGCAGTGATGAGATCTTGGCTCACTACAACCTCTGCCTCCTGGGTTCAAGTGATTCTCCTGCTTCAGCCTCCTGAGTAGCTGGGACTACAGATGCCTGCTACCACGCCTGTCTAATTTTTGTATTCTTAGTAGAGATGGAGTGTCACCATGTTGGCCAGACAGGTCTCGAGCTGCTGACCTCAAGTGATCTGCCTGCTTTGGCCTCCCAAAGTGCTGGGATTACAGGCGTGAGCCACTGCGTCTGGTCCAGTTAAAGTAGTTTTAATTCAAGTAGCAACAACTTAACAACCAACTAGCTTTTAAAAAGTGTCTTTAAGCAACATTCCAGGCAATGTTACCTTTTATTCATTGCAAAACAGTTAATCCCCATGCTAACCTTAGAAATCTGGAGAGATACGCAAAAGCCCCTGGAGGCAGGCCGAGGTGGCAGCTGCCAGGACCTGTGCTCTTTTTGTCCCCCTACCCTCCTGTTGCAATGTGCAGCAAAGAACAACACAGGCCCGGCCGGAGACACGGTGCACGGCAGAGAGTCATTCCCACTGCACCGAAGCCTGCCCACAATCATGTTGCTACTGCCATGGTTGTGGGGGCCAAAACACCTTAAGTAACTGACTCAAATACAAACCTCTGCAATTTGTTGCCTGAAAACTTTGGAGACATTTTCGATCTCTGAATTTGCGAGAGGAAATGTTCTGTTATCCTGCACTTTCCACTCACCCATAGGTGCAGTTTGGATGGCACAGGTGGCACACGTGGCCGGCGTCTGCGTACTTCCAGACCAGGGTGTTGTTTTCTCCCATGACTCCTGCTGGGCAGGTCTTGACGCAGTGGGGGCCGTCAATGTAGTGGGCACACTGGATACAGTTGTCTGGTCCCTGCACCGAGGTGGAGAAAAATGTTCATGCATGTCTCTTTCTTTTCTCTTTCAAAATGGAAGTAACTTTTTACTTAAAATATTTAGTGTGTGTGAGTGTGGAAAGCCAAATGATAGAAAAATTCTTAAAGAAGAAAACCAGTTCTTCTGTGATTGCACTTGCTTGATAAGGTCACTGTCAGTTGCTTAGCAGAAATTCTCCCTGTTTTTGAATGCATATAATATACACCAGCATGAACGAAATGATATTCTCTACATTATTGCATTCTGCTTAACACATTGTGGGCATCTTCCCTTGGTAAAACCATCTTCATTGGCCCATATGTGTATTTATGGTCAGACAGTCTTTCTTGCATATTATATTTGAAGCTAAAGGGAAGCTCAGAGGGAGGCAAGTTTAAGAAAACCCACATGGGTGTTTCTCCAGTGACAGGAAGGTGGCAAGTCTCTGTGCAGTGGTTGGCGTATCCAGGACTGAGTCATATGCTACCTTTGATTCTGTTTGCAAAACTTGGAATAACCTTGCAAAACTCAAATAAAAGCACTGGGACTCAAACAAAAGCATTGCTCAGGTTGTGTGCCCCACACTTCAGAAGTAGCAGAAATAAAACCAGCAGGGAAAGGCTTTCCCCTTGGCTAAGTTCTCTAATGTCGGTTTTGTCCACTCAAAGGCTGCATGTGCCCAGAGCCAGCACAACTAGATGACTACGTCAATATCGCCAATTATTTTAATGACGGAAATTTAACCCACACCATGTAAACCTATAAACCAAGGCTTTACTTTGTAACCAGTCATGCTGGCAGCCTATCCCTCAAAACACGGTCCTGTCATCTACTGCCCAATTTAGAGAATGTCTAAAAAATGTTTTCAGTTAGTAGATTTACAACTGGCTGTTTAAGCTCACATACAAACAGAGCTCCCTATACAATAACATTGAGAATTAACAACATCAGGACATTTTGTGTGAGAGAGGCATGGATTCTCACTCATATTCTTTACAAGATTATTGTAAAGAATATTGTATCTATATGTTGTTGAACATATAGATACAAAACTGTGCAGCTTAAAAAGTTTTGCTAGGAATTTCTTTAAAACTTCTTCAATTAATTATAAAGTAATGTTAAAAATTTGAGAACATTTGATGAAAGTGATAAAGCAATGCTGACTAGGTTAGGGATGGGGAAAACCAGGTGAAAACAGCCGCTGTTAAATGTGAGGATGTGATAAGCTTAGATAAGGTTGGGGTGTCAGCAGAAAGAGTGAATGTTCATCGCAGGCGGGTGTGTGCTAATGTCACAGACACTCTGCCTGGACAGCACTGTCAGAGCCTGCAGTCTCCTCTGGGAAGTGGCTCTGATGGCTGTCCTGCCCACATTGGATGCCCTGGGCCATCGTCATGGTTTTGGCTTCTGTGAAGGCCCTTCCCATGAAGTGGATGTGGATAGCAGCAAGGGGCTCTTACCCGTCCCGTGCAGGTGATGTTCATGACCTGGGGCAGGCATTCTGGGTGGCACTGTATGCACTCAGAGTTCTCCACAAACTCCCTTGGCTCACTGAGAGGAGGAAGAGGAAACCTGTCAGCCCTCCCCTGATACATTGTTGCAGGAACACAAATCACCTCTCTGAAATTCCAAATAACTTCAGGTAATGGTCAGGGAGTTGGGACTCCAGGACTATACAGTAATATAATCAGCTGATTTTGTTAACTGAATCCTGGGTCATCTTCTCTCTGAGTAAACACAGGAGCTTCATTCATAATCAAGATATCTTTTCTGCATTTTCTACAGCATAGTTTTTGCACATTGGGTAAGCAAGTCAAATGATAAAAGAAAAGACAATCCTGAAGAGGTGCTCCCTGCCTCTAATACCAGATTCATGGTTATTGAAATTAAGCTGGAAAAATGATAATTTTAGGTTAAGTGACAGAAAAAGGAAGGAGGGAGAATGAACTTGCTCAATGGTTATTACTAAAAATGGTGAGTGTGAAACACAGGTGTGCAAAACTTAGCTTGTAATATTTTGACATCCCTCAAGATGTACAGATCAATGTTAAGCAAGAAGCTGATGTTTGATTGAAAAGACAGAGTAGACGTGTGGCTGTTTGTCAGGAAGATTGGACTCTGCCTGGTTGTCAAGCATAGTTCTGTCCTCCAGCAGTGAACAAGGAGTGTTTATTCTCAAAAGCATGTGCCTTGGCCAGGCGCAGTGGCTTATGCCTATAATCCCAACACTTTGGGAGGCCGAAGCAGGCAGATCACTTGAAGTCAGGAGTTCGAGACCAGCCTGGCCAACGTGGTGAAACCCTGTCTCTATTAAAGTTATGGAAAATGAGCTGGGCGTGGTGGCGCACATCTCTAATTCCAGCTACTTGGGAGGCTGAGGCAGGAGAATCACCTGAACCAAGGGGCAGAGGTTGCAGTGAGTTGAGATCACGTCATTGCACTGTAGCCTGGGTGATGGAGTGAGACTCTGTCTCAAAATACAGCAACAAAAATGTGTGTGCCTTTCGTCCTCCCCTTTGGTCAGTGGCACCAATTAAACAAAATATGATACAGGGTTGGGGCTTCTGTGCTTCTTCTCCGGGTCACTGCCCTTGCTGAAGGGGGCTAGGCTTGCAGAGGGAGCAGGTGCTGCTGGACACCAGGCTTTTCTACACTAATGGAAGGACATGGGGCTCCCCACATGGGTATTTTCATCACCTTGCCTCTTAAAAAACACTTGAAAACTGAAAACATGAGACCACTGTCCATTTGTAGCCGTAAGGATTGCATTAATATTCCTTACTTGAAGTTGAAGCAGCACTACTGATTATGTGATTTGTTCTGAGCCTATCAGCTAAAAAATTCCTATAGAATTGAACTTGGTTCTCTTATCCTGTCCTAAATATTTCTGGATCCAAGCTGTGGTCCATGCCCAGAGAGTAAAACAGGAAGATTTCCTACAGCCTTCTGTAATTCCTATGGTGCTCACCAAATTTCCCTTTTTCTTTAAATCTTCTAAAACATGGCCTTTGGCCTCTATCCTTCAGTTTTACTTTCCTATTTATTTTTTGTCCTCATTTGTTGTTCAAAGCCTTATGTCAATATCAAGATCCTCAGAGCATCCACGAACTGCACCTTTTATTGATTGCAACTAAATTCAACAAGCATCACTATGAATTATTTCTTTGTCCATGGGTATATTTAAAGCTCCTGGTACTGTTTGATGTTCAACACATGCTGGGGGCACATAAAACAGATATTAACTTGGCAATATAATTTGTGTTAATTTATTTTCACACACTAGGAATCGGGCACTGCAAAGAAAAGCCCAAATGGCCATGGTGTTGGCCAGATGAACCATTGATGACTGTCTCATTTGTCTTAGGAACTTTTTGTAGCTTAGACAAATTGAAGATACTTCCAGGAAAAGAGATTCTATAAATTATTGGATTAAATTAGGTAATAATACTTGCTTATTTCCTATTGTGATTAACTTTGCCAAAAAATAAAGCAATCAAACAAATTCCCATCTCCCCACAGAAAACCCCAAAACCTCCAAAAGCCAAGGGCAAAGAATAAAAGGAAAAAAATCCAACAGAATGCCTGTAAAGCTATAACAACAACCTGGAGCCTTATTTTTGATCAAAGCCAGAGGATTAAAGAAATAACCTCCTACCCCTCCAGGATGTTGCACTTGTCCACGCATTCTCTGCCTCGGCTGACATTCTGGCAGGAGACGCAGTCCCTGGGCTCCGGGCCCCAGCAGCCCTCGGGGGAGCACAAGGCATGGCAGACCTGGCCTGTGGCCTCTGTGGAGACAGAGTGGGTCACAGCAGTCAGTGATGGAGCAGGGACCCAAGGGGCCAGAGGAGATGGCACCTTCCCGGGAGGGGTCCTGTGCTCCGTGACTTTGGGTGGCACAGACATGCTGGGCATCCCTGAAGGAGGAGGACACAGACTGGGCTTCCCAGAGGCCGACAGTGACTGGAAGGACAAAACAGTTGTGCTGGCTGCTGGGAAGACTGAAATATGCCTGACAGTGGAGGACAGGTCTTCCTCCTGGTGGGAGCCAGGCGCTCTGGCACCCGAGAGGGGGTGCCATGAGTCCTCCCCTTTGGCAATGGCATCAATTAAACCAGATGGGACTCCTTGTTTTCTGTGCTCCCACAGCCACCACCCCTGCTGAAGGGGCCAGGGGTGCAGAGGGGCAGGTGCTGCTGGGCACAGGGTGTGTTTTGATGGTGCCCAGGGCAGCCTGGAGCAGAGCTGGTGATGTTCTGATGACAAATCCCACAGCCGATAGGGGCCATTGGGCCATTGGCTGTGTGCTATGTGCTAGGCACCATGGATGGGTTTTACACACAGAATTTCACTGAATTCTCTCAAGCACTATGGCGTGGGAATCATTCATATCTCCATTTTATGGATGAGGAAGCCAAAACCTAAAGAGATGAAGGGAATTGACAGGGGCCTCGAAGCTAGGGAGGGCAGACCAGCACCTGACTCAAAGCTGACGCTGCCCATGGCCAAAGCCCAGCACAGGCCAGGCTCTTGCCAGCTTCAAAAGCTCTAGAGTAAGAACAGGAAGTGTTGATGTAAAGTGTTCATTCCATTCCCGTGTGTGTGTGTGTGTGTGTGTGTGTGTGTGTGTGTGTGTGTAGCTGCAATCTTTACAGGCTGAAATGAGCAGAGAGTGACCTACAGCTAAAAGGTAATATAACTAATACTAAATTTAGTTACTTAAATTACAAATAATTGGTAGCCTAAACCTCAGGGTAAATTCATCCTATTGAATGATAATGATCTGGAAAAAGTTTTAATGGAATTCACATGGTAATTTCACAATTAGGAATCTTAAGATTTTAATTTGCTTCTTAAGGAACTGAAAAAAGGATTTTAAAGGGAATAGCCCTTCAATATTCTAAATAAAAATAAAAGACCCATTAGAACCAATTCCATAAACAAAAGAGAAAGCAGTGACTTACTGCAGCTGTTTTCACCTCTGTTGCTTATAATTTTGGTTTTCTGACTGGAGGTCCCAAACAGTTTTTTCCAGTTTATTGTATTTGCATAGCACAAATTTTTGTTTCCTGAAATTATCACATCTCCATCGCTTATCTCCTTGAGGGAGCGCAATCCCAAGGATGTTATGTTCAGGCTGACGACCGCAAGAGAAAACTGACCACTACATTGGAAAGAAGAAAAATCATGTGGTGAAAATTATAAAAACAATGTATCCCTGAAAACTTTGTTTTTCCAGACCACCTTTGATTGGCTACAAACTGCTTTCCAATGAAGGTAAGTCATGCTGTGGGAGGCACACACTGCAACTTTTGAAAACTGCAGGTGTTTTTTAAGTTCCTGCAGACAAAAGCTAGTTCCTTGTTTATTTAGTATCTTTAACCCCACTGGCAGATGGGGAGGATGAATAAAATGCTTTAATGTCATTATATTTTCTCCATTTTCATTTTGCCTGGAAATTGAGAACATATTCTAAAAAAGCCTCTCAAACAGCCAAATACACTTCAAAAGTGTGGGTTTGTCCTTCTGTCCAGCACCCAACCTGTCCCTCTATCCATTCATATATTTATTGAACAAACACTTGATGTTCTGTGTCCTAAATTCTGTGCAGGTTAAATATGTTTCCTCCTCTCAAGGACCCTTGATCTGGTGGTGACACAACCCTGTAAGCAGATAATTTTGAGTTGGTGTGAAGAGCACAGTGAGTGTGGGCAACATGGAAGCAAGGAGCAGGGGCCTCTGAACAGGTCTGGGAGGGATGCCTGGGAAGCCGGGCCTTCCTCCAAAAAGCTATGCCCAAGGTTGTGAGGTCCTGAGAGCAGGAACTGTGGCATTTTCTTCACCATCCAACATGATGCTAGGACACTATTGGGTGGTCCAATGTGTATATCAGATGACTGGATGGAAGTCATTCAGACTGAAGAGGGGATGTCTTCAGTCACCTGAAGGAGCAGGAAGGCACACGTTGGACATGAGAACCACTAGCCCCTGAAGGACCACGATGGGTGTGAGAACCACTAGCCCCTCCTGGACCACGATGGGTGTGAGAACCACTAGCCCATGAAGGACCACGATGGGTGTGAGAACCACTAGCCCCTCCTGGACCACGATGGGTGTGAGAACCACTAGCCCCTCCTGGACCACGATGGGTGTGAGAACCACTAGCCCCTCCTGGACCACGATGGGTGTGAGAACCTACTAGCCCCTCCTGGACCATGATGGATATGAGAACCACTAGCCCCAGCCAGACCATGATGGGTGTGAGAATCACTAGCCCCTGCTGGATCACAATGGGTTTAAGAACCACTAAGCCCCTGCCGGACCACGATGGGTATGAGAACCACCAGCCCCACCGGACCACGATGGGTGTGAGAACCACTAGCTCCTCCTGGACCACGATGGGTATAAGAACCACTAAGCTCCTGCCGGACCACGATGGGTATGAGAACCACTAGCCCTTCCTGGACTATGATGGGTGTGAGAACCACTAGCCCCTCATGGACCACGATGGGTGTGAGAACCACTAAGCCCCTGCCGGGCCATGATGGGTGTGAGAACCACTAGCCCCACTGGACCGCGGTGGGTATGAGAACCACTAGCCCCTCCTGGACCACGATGGGTGTGAGAACCACTAGCCCCTCCTGGACCACGATAGGTGTGAGAACCTCTAGCCCCTGCAGGACCACGATGATGCAGGCTGGGAGGGCTGGGCTGGTTTGGGGAGGGAGTAAAAGGCCAGAGTGCACCTTGTGGAGGAGCTGTCTGTAATTGAGAAGGAGCCACAGGAAAGAGATCTGCATTTGCAGGAAGCTCTCATCTGACCCCAGGCTGGGGACTGGGCCAGCTGAGAGCACTGGATGAAAAGACTGATGTTCAGATGTTGGATGGCAGGGGGTTAGAGTATCATCCGGAGACTTCTCCTCTCCCTGCTGCTCTTCTTTCCCCCATCTTTTTCCTTTCTCCTACACTGATGAGTGGTCTTGCACAGGAGCCTGTAACCAATACCATTAGGAATTCTCCCCCACATATGCCCAGGGAGGCCAGACACCAGGGAAGAGCCAGATATTCCTTGCAGGGTAGGCCTGGAGCTTCAGTGAGTCATGACCTGGAACCTGTGGCCACCCTGCCTCAGTAGGAGCTGGAATCACCAGACTTCTCATTAAATGTGAGAAGTAAGTAACCCTTATCTTGTTTAAATCCCTACAGCTAAGCCAACTGGCTCATACCAGCCATCCAAGAAAATTGCTCTAAATCTCTTGTTTTTATAAGAATCTCAGGCAAAGAAGGTATTCCAGAGAATTCAGAGCAAAAAGGCTTTTCTGGGAAGCAACGGTAGCCACGTATTTAGTATCAGAGATTCAGAGCCAAGGGAGTTTATGGGAGGCAATGCATATTTCATGCACTCTTACTCTCTTTAATGTTGCACAGTATTATCTAGTGCTTTAGGAGTCAAGTAGGGGCAGCAGTTCTCATAAGGAGGCTGCTTCCAAGGCGGGTTTCACTAAGAGATTCCCATCTCCTCCTCCACACCACTAAACTGATGATTACCATTACCATATTGAAGATGCTTATGTGTGAGCACCTGCAGGTCTATTCCATTGTCAAAGCTGAAAATGTGGAAATTCTTAAAGAGTGGTGCTAAAATGTCTATCTGGTCCCTGTGATAAGATGTGCATAACCTCAACTGCGTCCTGAGAAAACACCAGCCGAACTGAAATGGTTAGACAGTCTGCAAAGTACCTGAACAACACGTTTTATAAGAGTCAAGGCCATGAAAGACAAGGAAAGACACAGGTTAGAATGGACTGAAAAGATCTGACAACTAAGTGCAATGTGGGATCTGGAGTGGACACAGAAGCAGAAGCACTGGCGAACGCTGAGAAGTCTGTGGTTCAGCGGACAGCCTGTGCCAGTGGTCCTTCAGTCTTGATCCTTGTGCCTGCTCATGTGAGATAGCATTCGGGAATGCTGGAGAGAGATACAGGAGCTCTGTGCCCTATCTTAGCAACTCTCCTGTTAAGCCTAATTTCCAACTAAAAAGGCAAAATGTAATCTACCAGGCTTTGGCTGTGGTCAACTTACTGTTGCTTGGTCCTGCCGCGTATGATTTCTAGGTTCTCAAAAGCATGAAGGTCCGTCCTGTTTTCAGGCCAAGCCTGAATCAGCAAAAACCCTGTAAGGCAGAAGAGACTCAGACACACACCACACAGGAGTTTCTTTTTTGTATGAGACATTACTCTAGACTCTCAGGGACTTTGTATTATAGGAACAGTGAGTGGGAAAATTGGATTTGCTTTCTTTTGCGTTATCATCTTCTCTGAGTGTACATGCGGATGGGCGGATGCAGGCTAGCCAGAGTTCACAGCTGCCTCTCGCCTCCCCCAGCGATTCCGCATGTCTCCCGCCGCCCCTCTGGCTGTGGCTCTGGGACCCCTGCTGCGCGGCGTATCTGATTACCCCGAAGAGGCTCCTGCTGCGATTATCTGCCAATTATGGATCTGGTAACACATACAAGGAGCTTTACAGATTTTCCTTATTTGATTCCAACCCTAAAACAGTTGTGTTATATAGGTCTAATTTTCCCATTTTAGAGAGGAAGGAAGCGGAGCTCAGGCGGCAGTCATGGACCCGAGGCTTGCCCGTGGCCCCACAGGACTCTGGCATCCAGTTTCAAAAGCCTGAGGCCCAGGCTGCCCCTCACCTACCCCTGTCCTCTCCCTCTACGCGCAGGGGTTATGGGTCACCAAGGCAGCTGGCTGGGGCCGGTAGGAGGGAGAAAGTGTGTTCACATGGGCAGTGAATGACCCAAGCCTGGGCTTAACGTGTCCCCTTTTGCCTGCAGGGGAAACTGTACTTTTGAAAAGTATCAAAACATTAGCCATTAATTGTAAAATTTCGGAAGAAATGTTTTTATTCCAAGGGAGAAGGAAATATGTCGAAAAGTTCTCGCTCTACAACACTGATTTTCCATTTATATTCATGTAATAATTCAGCTCAAACCTGTGATTTCCTTTACGGTTTTCAGAATATCCAGTTCCTGTGGATCCAGAGGCGGAGTGTGTGTGAAGGAGTCACTGAAACAAACAACAGGTGATTATTGATCACCAGTCTCTACCAGTTAAAAAGGCAGACTTAGTTTTTCTCTATACAAGTAACTGAACCTGTGACTCACCCCCTAAATGCCACCGGCAGGATGTGGAGATCGCCACTGATGGAGGTGCAGTTTTTGAAGTGTTTAATATTTGTAGCATTTATGGAGAGTGTGTCTTTAAATTCACCAATACCTATTCCGTTACACACTGCAGAGATAAGAGAGACATGTATTCCGTTCACATTTGGTGGATTAATAGCTAGGGATCCACAGGCAGAGGGAAGCAGGAAGGAATTCCAGTTGTGGGAACTGCCACTGCCACATCATCTTCATTCACTCAACAAACACTGATGGGGCTGGGGAGGGTGTGGGGGGGAGGGTGTGGGGGGCAGGGGGACACGAGGACCTATAGCACACTTTGGGGCTATGGCGGTGTAGGAGATGCCATCACTGTCACCCCACACTGACCTTGCATTCTCCTCATTATTTCCCATGGGCCGCGTGGAGCTGGACTGCTTCCAGCTCTGCCTTCCCTGGATTCTCCCCAGGGCTGGGCATCTGGCAGCTGCTGAGGGGCTGGCTCTGTGCACTGTTCTCATCAGAGCCCCCCACCCTATCACAACCTTCAGTGCCTTCCCATTGCCTAACCTGGCTTTGCAGCTCTTTATCTTTTGTTTTAAAGAAATGATATTTATAGTTGTTTTTTAATGAGAAGAAGATGTGTTCATTTGGAGGTGGCATGAAAGCCCAGCCTCAGCAGCTGAGAACAAGCCTCATCCGCACACCAGCGGGCTTCCTACCTTTGCGGCAAGGCCCTTCGCACTTCTTACACTTGCGGACGCCGTCTTCCTCCATCTCATAGCTGTCCGCCCCACAGGCTCGGACGCACGAGCCGTGATCTGTCACCACATAATTACCTGGGGAAGAGAGCATGAAAGGAAGGTGATGACGGTGGCGCCAGGTGCTCGGGCCTCACACAGACAGTCCAGGTCCTCCTCTCGAGGACTGATGGAAAGGCTCCATCCTCCTTTGGCTTTATTTACTTTAAGGACAAAGAATGAAAGGTTGCAAATAGACAAGGAATTCCGTTCAATAGTTTAATAAATTCTAGGCCACAGCGTGGATAATACAGGTGTTTCATCAGGGCAGGAAACAGGTGCCAGGGAAAAAGCATGGTGTTGCTCACTAGGTTAAAGCACCTCTGTGAGCTCATGTTCTTCCTCGTAGGATCTGTCCTCAGGGCTTATGGTTAAAGCTGGAATGCTCATTAAAAATGCATAAACCTAAAACGAGCACTCTTCCACCGAAGCAGCTATAGGTGAGGCTGCATTTTATTCTTGCAGCTGATGCCAGCTTTGCTCTCCATGGCCCTTCCTGACGTGGCCCTGGGTCCCTTGAGGGGCCAGCCGTGCTGTGTCCCAGCAGGCACCTCAGCCCTCTCCTCCACCTGCTCCCACCTTTAAAGTAATTCATTTGTGTTGATAGCTGACTTCTGTGTTATTTTTAGGAGCTCTATGTGTTCCTTTTTTGTTTGTTTGAGATGGAGTCTTGCTCTGTCACTCAGGCTGGAGTGCAGTGGTGTGATCTCAGCTCACTGCAACATCTGCCTCCTGGGTTCAAGTGATTCTCCTGCCTCAGCCTCCTGAGCAGCTGTGATTACAGGTGTGCACCACCACGCTCAGCTAATTTTTGTATTTTTAGTAGAGACGAGGTTTCACCCTGTTGGCCAGGCTGGTCCTAAACTCCTGACCTCAGGCAATCCCGCCCCCTTGGTCTCTCAAAGTGCTGGGATTACAGGCATGAGCCAATGAGCTACTGTGCCCGGCCTCTTCCTGTTTTAAGTTCCCCAAGAAGATCCTCAAAAATATTTATAGGACCTTAGTGATTGGCTCGAAGTATTTTCCTATGGATTTTAAAGCTCTATTAAATCCCATCTCAAAGACTATATCTGTGTCATCACTGTGGCACATTTTTCTTTAGCTTCGTTTGTCATTTACCTTATAATGGCTTATTATTTTGTATTTTTTTTTCCCCATACAGAGTGTAATATTTTTCATGTACACAAATCTGGCAGGGTAAAATCTACCCCTCATAATTTTTCTTTCAATTTTTTTTCTCAGTTAATCTCCCCTTCTAGAGATCAAGACTGGCTTCTAAAACTCTTTCATTAGACAAAGTTTTGCTTTCTCTATCAGGAAGTATTTTATGTCACAATTTCCCTAAACTCTGGAGTCACCAGTACAAATGTAAGTACAAACATGCAAAACTCAAACCCAAACCATTAAAACAAAACAAAATAAAAACAAAGAGAAAACCTCTGCAATACTAAGAGGCATAACTTTCACTAGAATTTTAACCACTCAAGAAGGCAGGTCTTCTGATAGACTCTCTGATTTCGGTCTATTAAATACCTGCTTGGCACAAGCACTAAATAGTGACATGCCCACGGCTTTGTGCCCAGCAGACAACTGAATACTCTCGGCTGTGGATGCTGGATGAATGGTGAGGGCTGAGCAGCAGGTGTTTCTCCTGTGAAGTGGCCTGGTCCCAAGTTCTACCCTGTGCACTGAGCAGCCCCCGTGGGTGGAGATGGCCACCACCTGCCCGCTCCTCGGGAGCAAGGCAGCCCCTCGCCTCTGTGCCTGGACGGGCACAGGGTTGCCTCCCCCTAGCGAGGCAAACACATCCACCCAAAGACTCTCCAAGACGGGATACTCCAGGGCTCAGCAGGAGACAGAGCGGGATAAAGATGCCTGATCAGTCAGAGGGCCCACAGAGGAGGACTCACGGGGACACTTCTTCACGCAGGTGGCACCAAAGCTGTATTTGCCCTCGGGGTTCACATCCATCTGGTACGTGGTGGGGTTGTAGAGCATGAGTGGGGGGCAGGTGTCCTTGCACGTGGCTTCGTCTCGGAATTTGCGGCAGACCTGTGGAGGAGAAAGGACACTCTGGGCAAGTGACGTAAGGACACTCAGCGCCACACACGGAGGAAGCGCAGCACTGTGTTGACTCCTATCAGAAAGCCCAAGTTACCATCTTCACAGCTCAGTGTTCAACTAGTGGGGAAAACCGAGCTGGTGCCCTCTGCAGAGTCAGAAAGACCCTTCTCTAAAAAGTCCATTTTTTTCTTAGGTGCACTGTCCCACCTATCATAATTTATGGATTATTATAAAAATACGTCTCTTTACTAACATACAGATGATGGAGTTCACATATTATAGCGGTGACTATGAAGTGAAACTATGTTTAAACTCAGATTACACTGGGCTTCCCTTATAAAGTACAGTTGAGGGTACATTTTATAATGTATTGCTGAATGGCAGAAAGCCTTGCTAGAACGATGCCCTGTAAAGGGGC
This sequence comes from Rhinopithecus roxellana, assembly GCF_007565055.1. NCBI lineage: Eukaryota > Metazoa > Chordata > Mammalia > Primates > Cercopithecidae > Rhinopithecus > Rhinopithecus roxellana. The sequence continues at coordinate 2,607,335 of NC_044554.1, forward strand.
CAGACCCAATGCAGCGGGGGCTCTCCCTAGGATCAACCCTACGTCTTCACAGTCTTCTCCCTGGGGCTCACATTAGAAACAGCCCAGGCCAACCAAGTCACAATTCCTGGGTCTGGGTCCAGCCTCTGGAATTTAGGAATCTTCCCTGAAACCACAGAGAGATCTGGATTTAGTCTTAGGGAGGGCTTCGTCACACCAGCTCCCACTCCAGCAGTCACATCCACCAGCCTTGGCGTCTCCAGGACTTCCAAGACACTTCTGACCTGCACCCTCCAGTGCTGCCCAGAGCCCACTGGGGCAGCAAGGCTTCTGCTGGCACTTTCTGCAGTAATGGGGCGAGAGTGAGTACTTCAGGACCCCTTGAGGGCAGGGTGCAGCTCAGGAGGTGCCTGAGCAGTGGTGGAGGAGCCGAGGGATCCGTGTCAGGAGGCCCTAATGCAGCCCCAGTCAGCAAGACCTGTGCGGTTCTCCATAGGTATCTTAGGGACCTCACAGTGTCAAGTCTCTAGAGGTATAGCCGATGTCAAACAATAAAGAGAGTGTGCTGCTGGCAACAAGGCACATTCATGCAAATACTTGCATGTAGTATTTAGTGCTTGTTCTGTGCCCAGGTCCTAATGCTGGACATCACAGGCGTCGCATCATTTAAGCATTCAACTGGGGGGGACTTTGTTATGCATCATTGTCAGGTGAGGAAATGGAGGTATGGAGGTCCTATCATTTTCCCAAGGTCTCAGTGAGTGGTGGAGGCAGGATACTAAAGATACTTTGTCACCAGGCAGAGGGCAATATCCTCTCTGTTACTACAAATGCTAATTGACAGCTCCCCCACAGGAGGTCCTCTGTCGTGGTGTGGGTGGAGAGAGTGCAGCCATAGCCTGCTCCAGGGAGGCTGCCGGAGGGGCATCTTACCAGGCAGTCGCTCTCCCGGGGGCCCGTGCAGCCCGCGGCACACTGGTTGTGGCAGCAATCACTGGGGGACTTGCCACGGCAGCGCCCGGAGCACTGCTGGGCACAGATGATTTTGGTCACTGAAAAAGAGCAAAGGTCCCCTGTGAGCTGAAGAGTGAGGGTAGGATCTTTTCCCAGGGACGTCGCAGAGTGCTTGCAGACTTTTTCACGAAAAAGTGAAGACACATTTGCTTCCAGTGAAATCACACTCAAGCTAAGTCAAACCGTGCCCTTTTCTGATTGCCTCTTTTGTCTCCTGATTTATTTTTAATCACTTAAGAGAACTGATCAGATCAAGTCTAGACTTTGAGACCTGCTAAATAATTAGATACATCTTGGGCAATGCAGGAAGCACATACAAAGAACAAAAATACCTGCTGGGAAGTAGTGTTTTTTTTTTTTTTTTTTTTTTTTTTTTTGAGACGGAGTCTCGCTCTGTCACCCAAGCTGGAGTGCACTGGCCAGATCTCAGCTCACTGCAAGCTCTGCCTCCCGGGTTCATGCCATTCTCCTGCCTCAGCCTCCCGAGTAGCTGGGACTACAGGCGCCCGCCACCTCGCCCGGCCAGTTTTTTGTATTTTTTAGTAGAGACGGGGTTTCACCGTGTTAGCCAGGATGGTCTCCATCTCCTGACCTTGTGATCCGCCCGCCTCGGCCTCCCAAAGTGCTGGGATTACAGGCTTGAGCCACCGTGCCTGGCCTGGGAAGTAGTGTTTAGAAGGGTCTAACAGCCATCCCACAATTTAGCTTAAGGACATAGGGTCCGTTTTTGAGCTCATGTCCACAGGTTCCTTGGCCACTGAGAGGCTGAGCCAGACAGCCATACCCAGGAGAATGGCCCTCTCCATCATAAAGCACGGTCCACATGGAAAAGTCCCCATGAGAAACCGTGCTCAGGCTTCTGTGTAGGTGGATACCAAAGAAAGCCAGGGAGGGAGAGGAAACAAGAAACCTGGTGACTGCTGTCAACAGGGACAAGTCTTCCATTCCCAGGAAAGTGTGCTGTGTTCAGAGGACAGGGCTGGGGTACCTGCTGATGTTCACTTATTGTTGTTGTTGTTGTTGTTTTGAGACGGAGTCTCGCTCTGTTGCCCAGGCTGGACTGCAGTGGTGCGATTTCGGCTCACTGCAAGCTCCGCCTCCCAGGTTCACGCCATTCTCCTGCCTCAGCCTCCCAAGTAGCTGGGACTACAGGCGCCCGCCACCACGCCCGGCTAATTTTTTGTATTTTTAGTAGAGATGGGGTTTCACCGTGTTAACCAGGATGATCTCAATCTCCTAACCTCGTGATCCGCCCACCTTGGCCTCCCAAAGTGCTGGGATTATAGGCGAGAACCATCGTGCCCGGCACCTGCTGGTGTTCACTTATTTGTGACAGGCTGAAGCACCCAAAATAGCCCACCCTGGATTAACCACATGCGGTGAGATTTGCAAGACTGTCCTTCACCTACCAGTTCACATCTGGCCCTGTAATAAAATAACTCTCCGGAGTCTTCAAAGGGAAAACAAATCCAATCATCTAAGTAAGTGAAGGAAGAGAGCGGCGGTCACATGTGGGTCTGAGGACTGTTCACTGACTTACGTTTCTGGCAGTTCTCCTCTCCTGCACCCCAGCAGCTCCCATTGGGACAGCCTGGATCACACTTTTGGCCTGAAATGTAAAAGTAATAGATGCATATCTCAGTGAAAGGGAAGGAATGATGAGAAACTGATGACACCCTTTCCCAGGCCTGAGTTAAACACGTTCAATAAATGAAGACAATCTTTTCAACTTATTCTCTGATTGTTTGGCTGACTGGTTTGTAGAATCACTTAAGAGACCCCGATAAGAAAAGAAGATGAACCATGAACTGCTTTTATTTACATGTCAGCTGTGGAAACTGAGGCAGAGAGTAATTACTGATACAGGCCACATAAGCGAGAATTTTTCATGAATTTGAGGTTCCTTGTTTACAATCTGCTTGGGCATGGAGCATTCCCTGGCATCTCCCGCCACAGCTAGAGTGTCTCGTCTGGCTGAGCCTTTGGCATGGACCCACTGCTTCCTTGCTGTGTCCAGTCTTGAGTGACTGCATGTGTCAGCCATTCTGGGATTGTTAAGTCATGGCCTGTAAATAAAACCTTCTAGACTCCAAACCAGAGAGAAGCATAGAATGGTACACAGAGGGTGAAATGTTAACAGTGCAGATCACTTTAATGACTGTGTAAAATCTTAGCTATCTGGTCAATTTTTGCAGTTTTTATAATTAGTTGATTACAAATTACAGCTGCAAAGGTTTTTCTCTCATCTGTCATGTTTTCTTTTTATCAGTATTGAGAAGTCTGAAGGTCGAAGTGCTATATCTATATAGAAAGAGCAGGTTAACCACCAAATTTGTTAGAGAGTCCAGTCATGCAGATATCTTTTACTGTGAAGACATAGTAAACTAGAGGAGTTCATGGGTCCCGAGGTCCCCTGCAGTCAGGAAGAATTTAGATTTCAAACAGAAAAGCTGACGATCAATCTCCCATGTGACTGTGAAGCCAGGATACCACCAGGGCGAAGGGCGCTAATGCCGCACTGGTGCTCCTTAGAGTCATGAAGGCTGGGGAGGCTGGCATCACGACAGCGACAGCGGGGGATGGACATTGTGAGGAGGGAGGCAGAGAGACTGCGACAGAGGTCTAGAGAAAGCAAGGTCATACAGAGGCATGCTAAAAGCAGCTAGGTCTGCAGCGTGCAATCCCATTCTTTCTACTTTTTACCCTGTACTCACATATAATTTTCAAATTTCTATTATAAGCACGTAATCGTTGTGTAAGAGAGAAATGTTTAAAAGAAAAATGCATCTTTTCCTAACAGGGGAAACGTTTGCCAACAAACAAACTTAAGATCTGTTTATGATTCTAGTATTGACCATCTGTTACAAAAAAGAAATGCAGGCACATCGTATAAAATATGGATAATAGAAGAAAGCAAAAAGAAGACATGAGACTCATCCAGAGTTAATCAATATAGACATATAAGTCTATGTATATACAGGAATTGGAATCCCACTAAACATTGTGTTATAACCTTAAAAACCCAGATAAAACATGACAATTTTTCCATGCCTTTAAATATGCTTCTATCTAACATGATTATCAATAGCATTGCTGCAGCATAATTTATTCAACCAATCTGTTATTTTTAGATATATAATTTGTTCAGAAAATTTATTATAAGTAAGGCTGCAAGGATTCTTGTATAAGAATATGTTTGTACATCTCTTATGATTTTCACTTTCATTATTATTTCTTTTTCTCTTATTCCTAAGTGTGATATTCATTGGTCAAAGCTATACATACTTTGAAGCTTTAGATACATATTGCAGGCATATTGCCAAGCTTGGTTTTATTAACATACATGCCCACAAGCAGAACATGAGAATTTCTGTTTCTCCACACCCCGGCTGACCCAGGTGTTTAAAAGCAAAAGGAACCCAAATACTTCACAAAGGAAGATGTGATGCTTTCTTATTTTATTTTGACCTTTTTACTACATTAGAAAGAACATCTTTCTTTATTTCTTGGCCATCTTTGTGTGTGTGTGTGTGTGTGTGTGTGTGACAGAAAGAGAGAGAGAAAGAGAGAGGGAGAAGGAGAGGCTGCTCATGTTCTGGGTCAGGTTTTTATGAAGAGATTCATCTCTTTCGTAGTCTTTTAAAGATGACTTCAGGGAGGGATATGGCAAGGACATTAACCCTCTTCATGGCAATCAGACATTGCACAATATTTTCCTGGTAGCCATTAACATATTTTACATGAAAGTTTTCTTTTATGATGTCAGATTTTGGCTTTTCTTCAACTTGATATTATAAAATATTCATCTTTACTTTATGTTTCCTTCCGGCACTTACATATATTTTAAATATTATATGTATTTAATATGCATTTGGAATTTATATTACATGGAGTAGGTGATGGATTTATTTTAATTTTCTTTCAAGTAAACTCATTCATTCTAACTTCTAATGCCCAACTTCAACATAAACATAAAAGCTGGGCACACTGTGAAATTTTTCTGAATCTTAGACATCTTGTCCATAAAACACTTAAATCATCTCATGAGATTTTTTTTTTTGGTGAAGACTAAATGAGACCCATCCTGAGCAGGAATGTGTAGCCATAAAGCACCAGTCAAGAGAGGGGCTTTGTTTACCGCAGGAGCCTGGCAGCAGTCCCAACTTGCCTCTAGATGGGAAGAAGGGAATTTCAGGTACCAGGTCGATGGTGAATTTGCACTCTCCAATGCGACTAACCCAACATACCTAGTTCTTTTTAAAAAACTCTTTATAGTTCTCTCACTGTGATATTTTCACCCCTAATAGTTAAGTCATTCCAGACAACTTACTGAACAATGAATTATTCCCTTATTGGCTTGAAATGTCAGCTCTTTATGGACTTTTAATTTTGCTAGGCTTATTCTTATTTGTCTTATTTTTATGTTTATTCTTAAAGCAATGCTATATTGGTCTATAGTTCAAAGCCCTGTAGTATTTGAGTCTTTTTACTGCACGAGCCCACCCATCATTCCCCTTTCCAGCACCTTCTTTGTGGGTCTTTCCCACAGTTGTTGTACAGAACATGGAGGCCTGCTATTGTGGGCTGCCTGACCTGATCCATGGCAAACACTGGCCCCATAACTGTTCCAGGTTCATTAAAAAAATGTGCACAATTTAACCTCCCCATTGTCCACCAGACAGCTGAAGAAATGCTAACCTTGATCTCATAATACGAAATGTTGCTATGTAAAATAAAGTTTTCAGTTTCTTGCAAACATAGTAGGTATCGGGATGGGTATCTGGTGGAATAATATATCTATAAAACAAACAGCCTCAATACTCATGTTCACAGCAGCATTATTCAAACAGTCAAAAGATGGAAACAACTCCAGTGTCTGTAGATGGGTGAATGGACGAACAAAATGTAGTGTCAACATACAATGGAATGTTATTTGGCCATGAAGAGGAAGGACATTCTTAACACATGCTACAACATGGATGAAACTTCGGGACATTTTGCTAGGTGAAATAAGCCAGACACAAAAGGACAGATACTACATGATTCCACCTGTATGAGAGCCCCAGAGCAGTCAAATTCACAGAGACATCAAGTGGACTATTGCCTGCCAGGGCCAGAGGCTGGGAAGGAAGGGAGAGCAGGGAGTTACTGTCTAATGGGTAGAGTTTCAGCTTTGCAAGATGAAAGAGTTCTGTGTGTGGATAGTGGTGATGGCCACACACCAATGTGGATGTGTAATGCCACTGACATTATAACTTACAATGATTAAGATGGAAAATCTTGTATTATGGGCATTTCATCATAATCTATCCATAAAATAAAAAATAAAACAAATATGCAAAAATCTAAAGTCCTCTAGTTGATGATTTTGAAGATTCATGTCAGATCTCTCTCTCTCTTTTTGTTTTTGTTTTTGAGGGCAGAAAATAAACAGGCATCCACTGCACAGTTGTGGAGAAACAGAGAAGCAGGAAATGGTGATCACTTCTTATTCTAAAGAACAGAAAGGCCGGGCGATCAGGAATAGGCAAAGCCCAGGGGAGCTGGGTGAGTGTGAGCTTGCGTCTCAGAGTTCCCCATCAGCGCTGGCCTCAGCCAGGGCGCCACCCTGACCTGCCCCTGATTTCCTGCCAGGCTTCCCCACAGGCTGCCTCACTGGTGAATGGGACAGGGACCAGGCCACCAGCATTCAAGGAAACATGGACAGACTTCCTCCCCATGGGCAGTGCCCAGCTGTGTGTGTGACTCTATGTGGCAGTGTTCACGCCCTCAGCTGGGGGTGGATTCAGCCCTGGTGCTTCAGGAGGGCCGGGGAGCCTCTGGAGACTCAGCAGCATGCAGGAGTCTGGCCAGTCTCAGCAGGACAGGCTGGGAGAGGCCCTGGTGCTGCCCGCCCTGTGAACAGCAGCTCTTCTCGGGACACAAGTGCTGTCCCTGCAGGGGATCTGCCTCAGGTGGCCTGCACTGCCAACCAGCTGGGCTGCCACCTGCCACAAAAAAACCATGTCTACGTCTGTGGTAAATACATGCTCTTCTAGTGGTCAGATATTTTGCTTACTTTTTGTTTCTGATTAATGTGACTTACTAAACATGGCTTCTCTCCCCCACCCCAGTGCTGTAGAGCTTCCCCGCATAGGAACTGGAGGCAGAGATAGTGTGCATGTGATACTTACAGCTGCCCAGGTGGTTCTGGAAGTCCATCGACATGTTGCTGAGAAAGTTGCTGCTGACTATGTCCCGCCACTGGATGCTCTCCACGTTGCACAGGGCAGGGTTGTTGCTGAACCGCACGGCGCCATGCAGGATTTCTGTGGGAGAATGGAACTGCTGTGAGCACCCTTTCCAGCTCCTTTAAATTCCCATGAAGGATGTACGTGCTCTTCACATTTATGTTCTGCTAAAGAGATGCCATGGTGCAAACAAGAGTCCTGCGATTAGCCCAGTGAACTTCCTGGGGGACAGCCAGATAAAATTGTTAATGATAGTGCCATGGAGAAGCTAGGGTTTTCTCTGAATTGGGCTTTGAGCAATGATTAGAAATTTAGAAATATGGGGAGGAAGGAAGAGAATAGTTTAGTCAGTGGTCACAGCATAAATGATATGCATGTGGTAAGTTGGGGGTCCTGAGGGACTGATCGGTTGGACTGGAATGGTCACATGATGTAGGGGGTAGGCAGGGCAGGGAGGCAGGTCCCGAGCACTACAGTCCTGGATGCCAGGTGAGGGGTCAGCCTCCACCTTGCATGCCCAGGCGGAGCTTTTCATTAGAGAAAAGGGTGTGAGAGTGACACGAAGCAAGAATCTGAATGTATGACAGAGACAGATAGACTCCAGGGATGCACAGGGCATTGAAACTGTACAGCTGTTTCCAAGTAAGAACTAAGAAGATGTGGAAAGGTCAGGGATGAACACATTCAAGCCTTTACAAAGTGGGAGTGTTCCATCGATGACATTAAACATGAACATTGACAGAACGACATATGTGTACAAAACACTGTGCAAGTGCTGTGGGTGCCGCAAGGATGAATTAGACCCACTGGCTTCGATCTGAGAGCTGACAGGCTTGGGGACAGATATGTCACACACTCTAACCACCTTATGCCCAGGGAGACCCTGACACACAGCGAGGCTGGGTACCTCGCTGGCTGATTTATAAGCACTATCTTCATTCATTCTCACAATGGTGCAATGACCATCTGTGATTTTAACAGAGAGAAAATCGACCTTTGATACATGAAGCAACGCCCAGCGCCCCAGGCAGGGAATGGGCGTGTGTGTGTGTGTGTGTGTACATAGTACCAATGTGGGAAAGGAGGGATTCACCCCTGGAGGCTGCTAGGAAAAAGCTTTCCCAGGAGGGGACAGGCACACATCTTAGAGGAGTGTGGAAGTGAGGGCTGAAGGCTTCCTGCAGACAGGAGACGCAGTGCAGGGAAACAGTGGAACAGGTGAACGGCTTCTTCAGTGGATGCGCAGAAGCAAGGAACCGAGGGAGGAAGCCTGGGGTCATGAGGGCTGAATCGTGGTGCTTTGTTTATCAGGTTGGAGAGGACAGCAGAACCATCCGTGAAAACACTCATGAGAAAGCCGTGCACAGGTGGATGGAACTCAGGAGAGGGCAGGGCTGGAAACACCAACAGGGCTGTCCAGGCAGCTGTGGCAGCTTGGACAACAGACCAAGGAACTGAGAGACAGCAGGGGGTGGGGTGGGGAGAACACAGAGGGAGAGTCAGAGCGGGCCTTCAGCACACCCCAGGCAGTGACTGCCAGAGGAGGGCCAGCACAGGTGAGGGAGGCTGCAGGAGCCACTTCCGGGTGGCTTAGCGGAGGAGGCAGACACCCAGGTGTAACGGAGGCTCACCCTATGGCAGGCACTAGGTTAGCTATTAATGATATCACATTAACTAATCTGTATCTATACAGTCCCAGCCTTGATTTAAAAAGCAATTATACCGAGGAAGTGGAAGGAGCTGCTGAGACCTTTTCCTACAGTCACTTAATTTTCTGTACCACCTAGGAAGTATGTCACCATTATTTTAGCAGCTATGCCATCCACATTTTTGAAGATGAGGAAACAGAGACACGGAGGGATTGGAGAATGTGGTCCGGAGCCTTCTGGCTGCTGAGGGATGGGGCGGGGCAGGAACCCAGAGGGTCTGGCTCTGAGGTCCAGGCACCCGCACAGGCTGCCTCCCTCCAAGACAGCGTGTGAGGCGCACTGTAGGAACCTGTGTACCAGGCCATCTCACAGGAAGCAGGCACAGCACAAGCATGTGCGCGGCTGCTCTGAGAAGCAGGGGGTGTGGGGGAATCACACAATTTTATAGGTGGTGAACCGAGGACCCACGCCTGGAGGTGCTGGCTTGGGTCCCAGAGCTGCACTCCTGTTGGGCTCCTGTCACTTCCGATATGACTCCCTCTGCTGGGCACCCCTTTCATCACACCCTTTTCCTACCAGCACTGCCTCCCTGTCAGAACTGCATGGCACAGGAGGGGTGTTGAGAACCCTGGGGCAGAGACTGGTGGCCATAGCTGGCTTCTCCATTCACAAGCTGGGGGCCTCAAGGGAGTTACTTGACTGCCATTTATTTATTTGTGAAATGGCAGAGCACAGCCAGTCCCTGGCTTACCATGATTTAACATAGATTTTCGACTTTGCCATGGTGTGAAGGCAATACACATTCAATCAGCCCTGAAATCCGACCTAATGACGCCTTCACCCTTGGCGGGGTCCAGCCAGATAGGATCCCATCGTAAGTCAAGGAGCATTTGTACAATGCCTACTTTGAAGAAAGGTTGTGAGCGTTAAATGAAGTCACCGATTTAACATTCCTGGCCCCAAACCTACTGCCCAGTGAGGCACAATCACTGCTGTCTCCAGTTTTTAAAAATCAACTTCCCTCTCTTCTATCATCCTTCATTGTTTCCTCTCACAGGAGCCTCATGTGTCCTACTCATAAAAATTCAAAGTTCTAGAACACCTCATTCTCTGTCCTTAACTTACACATGGTTTTCTGTGTAGCAGTGCAACTCTCGAAACTATCCTCAATGTGAGTTGATTTTTACTGCATGTATGTCTTTTATCCTTGAGGTCCAGGTAAAAAGACTGGCAGTTTATTCACTGTCTATGCACATAGATTCACGATTCCTGCCCAGCTTGTCTGCTCATACTCTCTTTTACTCAGAATCTTTACAATTTCTTACTATCTCTCCGTATTTTTTCATGTCCATGGAAACACTGGTACCCCGCTTAAATCTTCCCATTCCAGTATCTGCCATCTTCTCAGTAACTTCCCCTGCAGTATCTTACACACAGCTGGCACTCAGTGCACATGTACTGGATAAAAATAAAAGTCTTCTCCAAGGTAGAATTGAGTGACAAGCTCACTGGGAGCCGTCGGAACTGCTCTCTGCATTTATAAACCCCCAGCCTTGGCATCCCAGCCTCTCACCCTGTAAGTTTCTCATGGGCAGCTCCTTCAGTCCGGTTTTATTTGCATCATAGTTAGATAAGACTGCTAAGGCATAGGAATTTTCATAGTACATGTTTCCTCTGATGATCTGCAGGTTTTCCAAAGGAATCCGCTCCACAGTGTTGAGGGCGATGAGGACATAACCAGCCACCTCCTGGATGGTCTAAGAAGAGAAAACATAAATGCGTGATTTCTCTTTTGAGGACTCAAGAACTCAAGGTCTAAAATGGGTCCAGGGAGCCCTAGGACACTCAGTTGAACCCTAATGCCCACGAGTGCTCAACAAATGTAAAACAGGTAGATGACTGCAGTCATGGACACAGGAGGAAGCATTTCCACGATTTGCAACAATCCCTGCACGTTAGCCTTTGACGCCTGTGATAACGAGCAGTAAGCATTGTTCTGGAACGCCGTGCTCTCATGCCGCATGGGGTTCAACACTCTCCAGTGAAAATGGAAAGTAAAAAGAATTACTTTGTATCTGTCTTGCATTATTTCTTATTTAAAAAGGAAAGGAAAAAGAAAAACAGAAGGCGAAGTAAATCTCATCCAAAGTTCAATGAAACTCTGAAGCCTTCAGAGCTGGCTCCTATGGGGTCATTAGCACCTATTGTGAAGTAATAATTCTGCGACCAGCTGGGTGAAACTCTTAGTAGCTTGATATCAGCTCTGGTAGGAGTATTTACACTAAGGAAACAGGCAAATGGTGCAAAGCAGGGCTTTTAAAAAGAGTTTTTAAGAGCTAGTATGGCAACACACCATGACTGAGGCAATGGTCAGGGATAAACATCTGTGTCTATGATGACAGTGGAACTCCAGATTAGCCTGTTTCTCTTTGATATTCTTTTCTAGCTATTACTTGACACTAGCTGGTAAAATGGCTTTCTCTTAAAACTCTCATTTGGAGCTCTGTAAGACTTGTCATTGCCACAGCAAAATTAAACACACTTCAAGTGGAATTCTGCCCAGGGCTTTCTCCACTTAGATTTTCTCCAATTTTATTTGTGTAGGAAAATCAAAGTCACCAACCTTTAAGAAGGAAAGATCGTAATTCCTCTGCACATAGGTAATTTCCAAATTCCCAAGGACCACCTCACAGTTATTGAACATCCTCTGGAGGCTGAGAAAATGATCTTCAAAAGTGCCCAACTGCGTGAGTTTGTTACTAGTGCCTTGGCAAACTGGAATAAAAAGAAAGATATCACATGAAATACTGAGAAATGCAGAAAAACTAAAATAAAACAATCCCTCAACGTCTAGGTAATAAGGCTAGCAGTTTCTTCACTCCCTCCACACAGACTCGCCCATTCCTGCCCAAGTCATCTGGTCACAAAGCTTACTAACTTTGTGAGCTTTAGTGACTGATAATACAAATTCTCACTGATGGATACAGCAAAGCAAATGTGATAAAAGATCTTTATATAAGGTGCAATTCATAGTAAGCGATAGCTTGTCCCTATAATGCATGAAATTGCATTAAAATGCCAAAATAAAAAAAGTTGAAATTTAAAGGCATGGGCGGTAGATGAAAATTCTATGAAAATCTCCAAGACAAGATTAACCTGTAAGAGCTCTAGTAGGCAAAAAATAAATTTCACAACGTATTTCACTAATATAACTGCAGAGTTGAGTTAATAACTATATAATGAACTTTTTACTTCGCAAAAATATAGTATGTCACATTGTTATGTGTGCAAAGAATGTCTACAAACATAGCATACACTGGGCAGTAGTGTACACAACATTGTACACCTAAAATCAGTGACAAAAGTGTAAATTAAAAACCTAACTGGTTGGAGATTAAAAATATTATTCAAATGAATGCATCAAAGAATAAATCAAAGGTCTAATGTAGAATATTCAGAAAATAACAAACATCAAAATACAACATTTAAAAACACCCTCAGCTAGTGAGAAACCCACACATCCCTGTGTTCGTCCACACTCCGTGTTGATCCACCCAGCACAGGCGGAGGTGCAGTTACTTCCCTCACCACCAACACGCAGTCCTGTATGCTTGAGTCCTTACTGTTTCAAGGCATCAAACTTAATCCAAGAAAAAAGTTTTAAATTAAGGGAAAAAGTTGGACCATATAAATGGAAGTGGTTATCCATTTTTAAAAGCAAAGGAGAGGATTATAATAAAGTTGTATTTACAGAACTAGCTCTTTGAAAGGCATGTTTAGGCGAGCATAACAAAACAGAGTCTTGGGGCTTTTGAGGCAGAGTGTGTAAAGCGACTATAATTTGAACCCAAATTATCTTAAGAGTGAAGAAACATGGCCTCTGGCTTTGGATGTTGGATTGAGCCCTGGCCAGGTTCTTCCTCGTCTGCAAAGGCGCTCCTGCAATCACAGTAACCAGGTGGTAGAGCACAAACCATGGCCAAAATCAATACACTGGCACTTTCTTCAATGCTTTTTACATGTGCATTTCTATTTTATAGGCTTCTTTGTTCCCTCCCCATGGGAATGATTCTAAAGAGTATCATCGGACTGTCTGCCCTTGCAATGAGCCATGGAAATGAGCACATGTTCAGACAGCGCATAACCAACCCAACGCACTTACACAAACATTAAATGTGAAGCAATCTTCACATCCTCTTTAACTCTGTGGGGATTTCCCTGTTCTTCCCTTATGTGTTCTCATTCAATTTCAGTGATAACAATAACTTTCACATGGGAACCATGACAGTTGACAAGATGGAGTCCCTCTCTCCTATCTCCAGGGGCAGAATTATTCCATCATTTTTCCAACCATAACTCTGGATTGACCCAGCATCTCTGGTCTGCTTTTCTCCAGGAGTATGGGGGAAATGAATTTGTTCTGAAAGCAACCTCAAGTTGAAACAATTGTATGGTTGTCTGTTACACATGCAGATAGGGCTAAACTGATTTCCCAATTCTAAAGTCCTTAAAGATGTCAACACTGATGTAGGTACACGGTTGTGACAATAACACATGGCCTTTCGGTTAGCACACCTTGGAATAAAAGCTGCTTTCCCAGCTGACAGACTATGGCCTCTAACTCTCATTCCAACTAGACTGGCTGTGGTCCAGGTAGCCGTAAGTGTTGGTTGGGCCCCTCATGCCAAACAGGTGAACGGGGTCAACTGGAACCTAGGGCTGGAACACGTTGCAGAAGAGTTTCTTCAGGATGCAGACGGATGAAAACAGGCAGCTGCTTTCATTTTAAATAATCAAGGACATCAGCTTGCAAGTTTCTCTCAGGTGAACCGAAGAATTTTTATTATTAAATCAAAGAGTAAGTAACTTGTGTCAGTAAAGGAAAAATGCCATTTAAGATTAATCTATTACAGAAAACAATATTAAAAAAAACCTGTACTTGTGCTTCTATTCATTTATTCAAAAAGTCCTAAATGAGCCCCAAATAACCCCCCAAAAGCCCCTTCGGGGCTTATTTAGCACTTTTTGAATAAATGAATAAAAGCACAAGTATTAGAAGCACTTCATTATCAATGAAGATAATGACCCTTCATTGTCTACAATTAGCATAAGTAACTTTTATATTCAGAAAAAGATCCTGTATTTGGGAGACAGTAACAACATTACATATTCTTGATGTAAATCTTAATTCACAAAACATTTTGGGAAGCAACTGGACAATTTGTTTAAACAAGCAAGTATGCCTAAATTCTACATCATGATGATTCCACTTTGGGAGACTTATTCTGAGGAAACAGACCTTATGCAGAATGTTGTTCATTAATTTTGTTAATAATGGAAAAAACTGCAAAGAAACTTAAGTGCCCAATTACTCAACGTGTCTATTCTTGAGAATAAGAAAGCAGTTGACATACTATTTGATTCAATATAAGGCATGTCAATCTTGAATACTATCCTGGGTTAATAACAAAAGTATCAAAAGAAAACATATAAGGTTGTTTCTTCTGAGGCTTTCCCTTGTCAAACACCCAAAAGGAGACAGCAGCATTTAAGTGAAATCTAGGATGAGGATCAGAATGACTAGGTCTAGATTTTCTAATTAAAACAAGGTATGATCTTGGTTCCATCCTTATACCAAATATCTCATGTTAGAAATATAAAGCAATGAGAAAATTTAATGTGAGACCACTTGTATGAGTAAATTACTTAAAAATTACAGTAACAAATTAGGTAGATTTAAGACAAAACTGCAAAGAGCAAGAGGTTTTTAATTAATCTAAGATAAGGTTTTTGTTTAGCCACTTCCTCATTGTGTGAACTTGAAGTACCTCTCCAAGCTCTCTGTGTCATGCTTTCCTCAAATATGAAAATGGTGACAATAACATTGACTTCTGCTGTGGTTTGAATGTGTTTTCCAAAGTGCATTTATTGGAAACTTAATCACCAATGCAACAGTGTTGAGAGGTGGAACCTTTAAGAGGTATTATAATTAGGTCATGAGAGCTGTGCCCTAAGGAATGGATTAATGCCATTATTGTAAGAGTGGGTTAGCTATCATGGGAGTGGGTCCTTGATAAAAGGAGGAGTTAAACCCCCTTTTTCTCTTCCCCACCACCTCACATGCATGCTCTCTTGACCTTCCACCATAGATTGACACAGCATGAAGGCCCTCACCAGCTGCCAAGCAGATGCCAATGCCATGCCCTTGGACTTCCCAGCCACTAGAACCATGGCCCAAATACATTTATTTTCTTTATAAATTACCCAGTCTGTGATATTGGTATAGCAACATAAAATTAACTAAGACAACGTCCCAGAAATGTTTTGAAGATTGAATAAATATATAAGCTTTTGACTTTCTTTTATTAAAGTTAACTATTGAGAATGCAACAGCAGCATAACATAACATGCATCTGGACCCATGTTAGGGGATGTCAGCCACTCTATATTGTCTTAAGTTATTGTCTAAACTGAGATGTTTGGATCTGCATATGGACTTACTCAAATGTTGGCCATTAAACACAGTTACTTTATAGAATATTTATCAAATCAGAAAAGAAAGAAGAAAGAAAAAGGAATACATTGTACTCTAAGAATTACATAAAAATATTTATTTAAGACTAGGTATTTTAGTAGTTTATTCAAAGAACGAGTTATTAATTTAAGTCTATACATTTGAAAATCACATAATTAAAAGTGTTTGTATCAAGTTCCATACAAAATGCTAGTGGTTTGCCCTACCCCTTGCAAATCTGAAGACAAATTCTACTGCATCAAGAGCAGCAGGCCCTATAACTTAGGTCTTCAAGAAAGTAACTTTTTGTCCTAAAATTTTATTTTGAAGATTTATAAATGTATAGAAAAGCCGAAAGAATTGTACCGCACACATCCTTATGTTAGCATTTTACTACATTCACCTTATCACATATCTATTTATCTGTCTGCCAGATGTGGTCCTCTAGTCTGCTTTTGGATGCATTTTAAAGTAGAGATATCATTATACTTCATATTGGCATATCACTAACCAGAGTTCAATATTAGTTTTCAGTCATCATTGTTGTTTTTAAGGTAACATCCACAAACTGTGAGAGGATTAATCTTAAGTGTAGCATTTAATGAGCTTTAATGAATGCACACGCTGGAGTAATCTGAATTCCTGTCATGATCGAAACAGTTAACTGTCATCCCTAATGCCTCTCCCAGTCGATCCTGCCCCCACACACCAGAGGCAACCGCTGTCCTGATCCATTTTCACTACAGAATAGCTTTGCTTGCTTTAGGACATAGATGGACTCACACCACACTGTCTTCTTGAGCAAGGCTTATGTCACAGCACAGTAGTTTTGAGGTTCATCTCTGTTGTTGTGCACTTGGCTGTCAGGGGCTGGTTCAGGAAAGTGGATATAGGAAGTTATCTGTGCATTCTCGTTGGACATCTAGGGCAGGCCAGTGGTCTCATTATTATTTTTCTTAAGAAAATCCTCACTTTATTTTAACTGAAAAGAAAAGCAGTCTTCCTCCTTTAAGTTTTTAAATGTCTCTGGTTTTGTGGGGTAGGCCCTGTGGCCTTCCTCTGCTATTATGGGGGTGTATACCTCTCTGCCTACAAGCCTGGGCAAATCTATATTATTTATTAAGACACAGTATTAGAACAAGTTTCTCCAGATTTGCCCAAATCCACCTAGACACTTAGAATTGTCTAAGCAAAACTATAATTGTTTTAACTTGTTTTCTCAGCTATGCATTAACGGCTGCTGAGGTAGGAGCTGGGCTCTTGTCGGTCTCTCCCTTTGACCTCCAAGTTGTCTCTGCTTCCATCCCCAGCCCAGATCTTTGCATCTTTGCTTCCTTTGCATCTTCGAGGTACGAGGTACGCTTAAAGGCCTATTCCCTAGAAAAGCCTGTTCTGCAACTACATTAGCTTAAGTACTCACCATTACATTCTGTCACATTATCCTGCATTCTCTGCTCCCTAGCAGTGATCACTACTTATTATTAAGTAGGGAAACTTAATAATAATCATGAAATTATTATTTGCCTATGAATTTGTTATCCATCTTTCCCTACCAGATATACAGATGGTCCTCAATTTACTACAGGGTTATGTCCTCATAAACCCACCCTAAATTGAAAATAGCCATCGAAAATGGCATTTTGTAGACATGAAAGAATTGAAAAACACAAAACACAATATCCCCAAAATGCTGGTGACACAGTCCACTGTATAGAATTGGCTGTTTAGCCTCTTGGTTGCATGGCTGACTGGGAGCTCTGGCTCCCAGCCATTGTCTGGCATCGCAAGAAAGTAACATATCAGACATCAATTCACCCGAGAAAAGATAAAAAATTTAACATTAGAAGTATAGTTTCCATTGAATGTGCATTGCTTTCACACCATTGTAAAGTCAAAAAATCGTAAGTCCAACTGTAGTAAGCTGGGGAGTGACTGTACGGATGTGTGTGTGTGTGTGTGTGTACACATATGTGTATATATAGATAGCTTATTGGACCTACTGATATGAAATGCAAACACACATGTTGCATTTGTATATTTGTTGTGAAAGTATCAGTCATCATTGTTGTGACCAATGTCTTGGATGGATGTGACCAAAGTCTTGGATGACTTATCCTGGGTTTCTCTGCCTTTCTGGTTTCCACGTGCCTGAGGGAGACAGAGGAGGAGGTGGTCTGTATGGGAAGAGTGACAGTTCTCGCCACTTTCTGGTTGGTCATTATAAAATATTTCTAGCATAGTCACATATTTAATTAGGCTTTAAAGGCCAGAGGATTTTTTTTCCTGCTTTCTTGCTGAAAGATTTAACAAAATCTCAAATAAGGTGGATGGATAGTTCATTTATAGGATGAACTTAAAATATATAAGGAAAAGATACTCAGTGAGTTTGCCAGAGGTTTCATTGAATCAGTATTGGTCATTTCTTTTGCTATACTAAAAATCTAAAAATGAACATGTATACACATCTCAAATGTGCTCAAATGCACAGAAGCATGACAAGAGGAAGACACACCATGTTTTTAACAATGACCTTTTCTGAATGGTAAATTTCGGAGTGTTTTTCTTATTTACTCTTCATAGTTTTTGTGTTTTTAAAATTTTCCAAGCTGACCATGTATTACTTTATGCTAAAAAATTACCAAAAAGAAAATTTTAAAAATCTGTAAAAAGTTTACAAAAATCAGTGTTAAAGAAGGCTAAAGAAGAATATCTTAAAAAATACAGTCCTTAAAAATTGAGAAATAATCATGTACATCTATGAAGACACTCAATTTACCACTTAAAAACAATTTTATAAATTGTGACTATAGAACAAGACTGGTCTATGAAATTGATTCAACCCGTACAATAGTTTGTAATAATGGAAACTAGAAAACCTACAGTTGTGAGTCATAATGAAGTAATTGGTTAAACAAAAGTAAATACACTGTTTTATTTAAATTTTCATTGTGGGTTTAATCAAAACTTTTGTGGGATGGAAAAAGTCATAATTTTGAAGACAATTTTTATTCATTTAACAAATTTTATGTTTTTTCCTCAGTTCCTTATTTTACCCTATTTTATTTCACAACTAATAAATGGTTCTTAGCTGATAGGCATCTGAAGATACCTGTCAAACTGAATTTGAATCTATATGGGAACTTGAAAATGCACATGTGATATTCAAAAAGTCCTTTTGAATTTCTGACAATCTGCCACGTACATTATAATATGCCTTCTGGACTAAACATGCCAAGCTGTGGCATGCCCAACACAGCTGCAAACTAACGTGTCTCTAATTAAGTTAACAAGCAGAAGACTTGAAAATAACATCTCTTCATTTTGAGTTAGAGAGCAGAATATCCAAACTGCTGGACTTTCAACCCCATGATTCTCCTTCTAGCCATTAAAAGAATCCCAAACCAAGCTTGTGATTTGTGAAATATATACCAAGTAGAGTGAGAATACATTTGTAGTTTGTCCCACCCTCTTGGGAGTTCACTGATGCTTGTGATCACAGGAAGGCCAGTTCATGAGGGACTATGGAATATGCTTCCAGTGACATCATCAAACTTCTACTGTGTGAAGATTGTGATGGTACCATTACGGGATGATCTCCAGCTAGTTATCTCAACACGCTAGGTCTCAGTGCTCAGTGTACTCTGATTAACATGGGATCAGTTCTGTGAATTTCACAGGGCAGTTGTGAGCAGTACTGAGATTATGGACATGAAAGGGCCTCAGAAATCACAGATCTCTCTAAATATGAAGCATGACACTGAGGCTTCACATGGCAGCAACTATTGCAATCTATTTCTGCCTATGTGTCTTCAGTGATACCTGTTTTACCTCCATGGGTTTTTAAACTAATAATCTTAAATCACATTCCATTTTTTACGGGCGACTGAATGGCTAATAAATCAGAAATGAATTTGACCTGTTATTGGACTATAAGAAACAAAATTCGGCTAAAAAAGATTTCAGAAAGCAATACCCATTGATCTGTTATGTATTCAACACAATAAATTCATATTAAGTCCCTACTGTGTGCCTGGCAGTACTCTTTGCCCTGGCAGGCAGTTTCTCAGAACGTTTCCATTTTAAACACAAGGACACACAGGGAACAAGGCTCCTGGACGGAGGAAAGCAGATGATTTACCTGGAACTGAACCTGCATGTGGATGGGGTGGGCCTCACTGTGTCCTGAATCCTGGAACTGGACCTGCATGTGACTGGGGTGGGTCTCACTGAGTCCTGAGTCCTGGAACTGCACCCGTGTGTGGCTGGGGTGGACCTCACTGAATCCTGAGTCCTGAAACTGGACCTGGATGTGGCTCGGGTGGGCCTCACTGTGTCCTGAATCCTGGAACTGGACCTGCATATGGCTGGGGTGGGCCTTGCTGAGGCCTGAGTCCTGGAACTGGATCTTTGTGTGGCTGGGGTGGGCCTTGCTGAGTCCTGACTCCTGAGCAGGGGACATTGGAGAAAGGACAGGATGCTGGCTTGGATTCAAAATCCCTCTGTGTGAGAGGATAGATAGCGGTGAGTGTGCTGGGCCTGGCTTCCCTTCCTAGACAGAGCGTGAGTAAGCACCTCCTCTCGGGCCAGCATTCCGCTTGTCTAATCTCTGCGCTGGGACTTTTGCTTACTCATGTTCAGGGGCTCTCTCTCTACACACGGGCATACTTTTGAAGTGAATAATACCACTTCCCCTCCAAAAGTCTGTGGGCCAGGCCAGCACTTGCACCCTGCACCTCCCCTGTGTCCAGGGCATCTGCTTTGCTGCTTGAGAGCTGTGTGCCTCCTCCAGTGGTGCCTCAGGCCTGCAAGGGAAGGGCAGTGCAGAGCCAGGGCAGCAGGAGCCCCAGCAGAGCAGGCCTCTCCCTTCCCAGCTTGCTGGGGAGCCAACGGCACCACAGAACCTGGGGTGGGACAGAATGGGGTAGTGTGGGCGTGGGGACGATGGGGACTGCATGATTATCACCGAAGGTGAGCTCAGAGACATCTGGTAGAAGATAGGGGGAGATACAGAATTCCTAAATGGGGTTGGCCTCAAAGACCACTGCTGGAAAATTGGCTTCAAAACCCGGCCAGCTGACTTCAGGAAGCCAGCTCTTTGTTCAAACTCAAGACTGCCCTGTGCTACCTCCCTTCCCCTCTGACTTCACGCTCCTCTTTTTTTACTGGAGAGCTGGTGAGCACCAGGCAGTAGAAAGGTGCCAAGGGTTGCTGGGGGCTGCGGACTGCACAGCCCAGCCCAGCCTCCACCACCCCAGCAAGCTCACTGGGCAACTCACTCTTTCTTCCTCAGCTTTGCATGAGACAGCTCAGTGCTGCCTGCCAGGGTGCAACTCTTGTCTTCCTAGACAGGCCCTCACAACGGAAGGCATCCCAGCAAGATGTTGTGCAGGTAAAGAGAGGCAGGGCTTCCGGGAGTTCACCTCGCTGGGCGCAGTCCCACCCAGTCCACATACCTTCTCTCCTCTATCTTCTATTCAGCTCAGGCCTGTGACTCACTCCTTGATGACAAAGCCTGAGTAATATTTCCCATATGGAGCTGTTTATTTGCTGGTTGAACTGTTGTTCTAGAAGTCATGTGAATACTGAGCATGGCTGAGAAGCTCTGTGGCCAGGTGGAGTCAGCCACAGAGGTTGCACGATGACCCTTTGGCCAGGCTCACTCCACCCTGCTCTGAGATCCACATCAGGCACCAGAAGTTGCTTGTTCTTTTGTTCATTAATTCAACTACAACATATCTAGTAAAGTAGTGTGAAGGCAGCTGCTAAGGATGAATCAGAAGTACTCACTGCCCTGAAGGAATATGTGAGTCCTTTGGGAAGGCAACTTTACACATGAAACAGTCACAGGACATCTCAGAGCCATGTAGTGTAGAGGTGTGCTAAAGGAACACATGTCAGAAAGAGAAGTCACTCAGCTCGAGATCTGGGACGGAAGCACCAGTATTCCTCATTACCAAGCAAATGAAAACATAATACTTCACATTCAGATTAGAAGAATACATTGTCTACAGGTGCCAAGTGTTGGGTTTGGTAACTTCACCATACATAAAATACATAGTTCCACCATTTACCACTAAAAATAAAGTTTCTTCCATTTCTTTTTTTTAATGCCTTCCCCTTCTCTGGATCATTGCCCAAATTATAATTGGGGGGTACGAGTTATTATCCTTCCTGGTTTGTTTATAGTTATCTGTAAGAATCACATCTTCATTCATTCTTCTTATAGACAAAAATCCTGAAACAGATGTGTAATTTGCAAGGAAATAAAAGATATCTGACTCAAAAATTGGGACTGGAAATTCTTTTTGCAAATGCTTCTCTGCAGAGAGATTTTGTTTGGCTTCCATGGGGAGGTGCATATCCACCCATAGCCCAAGACGGTTTAACTGTTCTTTTAAAATTTTTCTTCAGTTTTTACCCATGTTTTTAAAAAAATCAATCTCTACTGCAGAATTGCGATTTAAAGCCGTCTCTATAAACATACACACATTTACATTGGTTTACCCATGAACATTAGGAAAAAAGCACAAAAGCCTCTCTTTAAAAAAAAAAAAAGACAACCAAAAATCTAAAGAAAAGAATAATCACTAAGATACCAGGAGAAGGCCAGTACACCAGTGTGCTTTGTTTTGTTTTGTTTTGTTTTTTTCTGAAAGCAAAGATGCTCCCTGCACTTGTCCCTTTGACCTCTGCAGCACTGGGCCACAGAATGTCCACGTCTAGCTGCTCTGCTGTTCCACGACAGCTGTTAGCCTGGGAGGCTATGCTATGTGAATGCCTCTGAATGCTGACAGCAGAGGGGTCAGCAGCAGGGACCTCAGGGCATGCTGGGACACCCAAGGGCCTCTGAACTCTTCCCCTGAGGGTCAAACATGGAACTCTCAGTACTGACAGGAGCAGGACAGCCAGTGAATTGAATTGCTGGGGGGCAGAGGGCGCTCGGTGCCTCTGGGGTAGCATGGGGAGAAGCAGCTTCGGGAGGGAGTGTCTGAGGGGCTCAAGCCACTCCGCTTGTGGTTTCCAAGCCGACCCTAAGGTCTAAGCTCCCATGGTGCTGCTTCAGGCTGGAGGTGTTCCCTGAGTCATTGTGATCCTGTCCTCTTTACTGTGGGGAACAGATGAGAAGCAGTAAAAGGAAGAAAAATAATCTTCCTAAAAAATTACTGGCTCAATTTTGCCAATGAGCAGTCCACTGCTTGCTTTTTTCAAGTTATAGAAACATGTCATGTTGTTAGCAGAACTATGGAGCCAGTAGTTCATATTCACGTCATAGTGTTTGAAGAGTGAAAAAAAAAAAAAAAAAAAAAAAAGAAAGAAAGTGGAAAGCCAGTCCCTGCCGCCAGTTTTGTGGACAGAACCACAGGCAGCTGCACTGTTACTAGCGCATGTCAGTGGGCACTGGGTTCAGTGGAGTCCACAGTTTGGAACCCTGGTGCCACCCCTATGAAAGCCACATCTTAATCATGTTGGGTCTGTTTTCTTCATTTGTAAAACAAGGACTCATGTACCTGTGACTCCTGGGAGGGGAGTGAGAGGGGAGAGAGTCCCTGGTCAAAGCGCCTGGCCCCTTAGTCAGACTTGAGTCTGCGTGAGACTGGAGGGGTCACACAGGAGGAATCCTATCCCTCTCTCCAAGCACTCAGAGGTCACCGGCCTGCCCTCCTGCTCTCACGTTGGGACCTCACCACGGAGCGGGGCAGCTGGTGCTGACCACAGCTGAGCGGCCTGCCTGGACACAGGGATGCGTCCGCGGCTTGAAAGGAAGGCAGCTGGCCCTGTGTCTAGCAGGGATCCTGTGCCGGGCACGTACAGCTGAGAATTCCCTTCAGGGAAGCCAGCGTGCTCTCAGAACAGTCTCCACCCCACCCCTGTTCTTTGTCATTTAGAAAGGGGTCTCACCTGACCCTCTGTGGTGGTTTTGTAAGTGTGGTTGGATTTGTATGCTGTGTGTGTGGGGGTTCTCATTTAATGCTTGTTTTAAAATGAACTATCTTCTCACCTCCTTCTTAACTGAAGTCCTCCTTTTAAGTTTCATTTTAAAGTGGGTGAGGGGATGTAGCAGTGTGAAGACAGACCTTGTTCCGGGGGAGGGCGTGAAGCTTTCCCTTTCCCTGGCTACCCTGTAATCCCAAACTCATTCCTGGGGTCGTTGGCGAGGAAAAACTGACTAAAAAATCACTAACGACTACCAAGTTAACTCAGGAGAAGCCCCAGCCAAGTTTCTGCCATGGAAGAATCTTAATTTTGGCTCAGGACATTCTCACAATAGGGCAGTACTCCTGTTTCTAGAATATATTAGCCCTTCCATGAGGAGAACTACTAATTAACAGACCAGTTCCTGCACGTAGGCACTTGATGTTAGATGGCTCCCCTGCCTGAAAAAATGAGTGAGTCGGGAATGCTATCCTGAGCTGGCTCTTCACTGCCCCAGGCCTGAGTCTAGAGAAGAGTAAGCCTGAAACGGCGCTTGCCATGTCTCAGAGAAGGGCTCAGCAAACCTCCTCTGAATACAACCAGAGAGTAAATGTTTTCAGCTTCACCCATCATACGGTCTCTGTCCCAATTATTCAACTCTGCTGGGATAGTGTGAACACAGTCGCAGACCGTAAGCAAATACATACAGTCATGCTCCAATAAAACTTTATTTGCAAAATCAGGCGGCAGGTTGGGCGTGACCCACAGGTTGTGCTTTGCCAGTCCCTGTTTTAGGGAAAGGCCTAGCAGGAGGTCAGGGAATACATGATGAGGAGCCCCTTCATCCTATACTTTCTAGAAGACAGACCTGGTTGGAGTGATTCATTTTCCCCCCAGGCCAAACTCCAAAAGGATTTTCTTAGTGCTAAGCTCTTCCTATTTCATCATCAGCTAAATAAAGGAATTGAAGTAAGATACGAGGTCCTGAAAATGGAGAGGGAAATGCAGGGACTGGGGATTGTTATTTGTGTGTGTTTTGTGCAGGGCAGTGTTGCAGCTCCGTTCTGGGCACAATTTACTTCTAGATTG
Organism: Rhinopithecus roxellana; assembly: GCF_007565055.1. Classification (NCBI taxonomy): domain Eukaryota; kingdom Metazoa; phylum Chordata; class Mammalia; order Primates; family Cercopithecidae; genus Rhinopithecus; species Rhinopithecus roxellana. The sequence goes on from NC_044554.1 coordinate 2,631,724, forward strand.
GGATGATCACCCCTACCCCCGCCACTCCCACTGAGGATCCCTGCCTTCCCATACTGTACCAAAATGGTTGTCCACTCCTCCTGGACCATTCTGAGTGACTAGGAGTGTGTGAAGAAGCAGTCTACTCTTGTTATTGACAACCCTATTACATAATTGTTCCTTACGTTGAGCTGAAACCAGTCCCTTGATAATTTCCTTTGGCTTAACACAGATGCAATGTATTGCTTCTCTACCTTACAGTCCTGCAGATATTTTAAGACAGTAATTGTTTCTCATCACGTTTCTCACCCCAGTGCTTTCCTGCAGATTCCCCGCCTCCACAGCCCTCCTGGGAATTCCACGTGTGTGGCCTCCCAGCACAACTACATCCTCTGCAAAGGCCTCCCCAGCCAGATCTGCTTCTTGGCTTCTGTAGTCCCCACAGCTTTCTCTCATGTATGAGCGCTCGCTCACACTTGAGTGCTGAAAGCATTCTATTATTTCACAGCACATTTTGTCCTTTAAAGAGATAATATGTCATCTGAGAACAGCACAAACTTTTGTTTTCTTTAGCTTATTATTTTGAAAAATTAGCAAGCAATAAAAAGATAAATAAAAATTGTTGAATTACTAGAATGCAAGCACGAACATCATACATAAGTTTTCAACAGACATGATTCCCTTTTCTGTACAGTGTAATAATGAATATGACAGTTGAGTAATGAAAATGGAATCTGTATTCTATCTATTAATAGTAGGGCTGACGGTAAATTGCTCTCAAGTTTGGATGAGGAAGTATTTTTCCTTGCTTTGGTCTCCCCTAGGTTTTACTTTCCTATCACATCCTACTAGCTTAATAAAATTATATTTGCTATATATAGAATCTTGTAGAAAACCCATTTTCCGATTGAATATATTTGAGATTTAACTAGAGTGATGTTTTCCAAAAACATGGAGTCTGCTAGAATACTAGATAAGAAAATATATCATTGCCATGCTTTGCTTCATTATTAATTACTATGCAAGAGAATACACACAAATAACTTACATGGGTGAGTCATAGAACACGTTTCGTATATTCTTTAAAACATTCCTACTTTCAACTTTTCTCTTAGGTTTTCTTTTGCTTATGGAAAACCTTTTGTGATTCTCTTCTTTCATTAAACTTTCTTAAATAGCTTTCATATTTAAGGGCAATGTCTAAGGTGAAGCTGCTCCGCCATGACAGTAATTTTAGACCAAATAATATTTCAGTGGATTTCTTTAACTCTTAGTGATAAACTATTTGAATTTCTCCTCCTTGGGGACAATTAGAAATGAACTGCAAGGGGACATGTCAGCTGCTTTGATCAGCAGAAGTGTCTTTCAAATGCAGGCATCGTTGGGTGGTCTAGGAGACTCGTGGTAATGAAGCAAGAAAAGGAGTGGAGCAACAGGGCTGGGGCCAAGTCCCTGGGTCCAGAAAACCACTATGAATGAATGCTGCTTGCACCCATTATAGGTCTAAGCATCAATGAAGGCTCAACCGCTCACTCCAGGAGGATGGGAAGCCTTCGTTTTGGTTCCTGTGCCAACTCTGGCTTCTCTGGCTGCTCCATTCAATCTGACAGAACATGTTGATGGAGCTAAGGTCATTACTGGCTCCTGCAATGCCCTGACCATGTGAGGTGGCTTCCAGTGGCCTTTCCTGGGGCTGAGAGCAGGGCCTGGTGAAATGGACATATTATAAGAAGTCTGTAATCTGTAATCTGAAGCAAGCTTTTGTTTTTCTTTTTAAGTTGACTGCTTGGTTATTGAGGCCAGGAACCAGAGAAGGGAAAAACTGGAAGTGTGTACTTGTGTCTCAACTAATTGATCCTGAAGTTGTTTATTCTGGCTCACTGTCAAGTCTTTATAAGGGGGGTGTTGGTGGCAGAAAGGATTGGTCCTAAAGGCTATATGAGTGCCTTCTACTCAGCTAATTTCTGTGCTGTTGAACAGCCATTCAAAGCGTATTATTTTTCCTTGAAGCCGAGAAAGTTTCTATACAAGCATTCCTTTGAAAGTGTAATTAACTTTTATAACAATTTGTGTTTTAGTTTAACAATTGCAGATGTTGTGTGGGTGGTGGGGGTGAGGGGGTGGAAAGGAGAGGATGAAGGAGTAAGGATATAGATGCCTCCCACTTGGAAAATGTGGTAACACTTCCTTTCATGGAAAAAAACGCATCAATTTTTAGAATTACTAAAACATTTAGATGGTTGATGAAACAACTGAGAAGGCCGTGGTGTTTGGTTTGGGGGAGGTTGGACTGGATCATCTCCCAGCTTCCTCTCTTTCCTAATGAGACCCAGATCTTTGTGACAGGATTATCTGGAATTGTGATTTTATGCTTGGAAACAGTCCAAAGGTTGGGTAGCAGAGCCCGGCCACTCATCAAAAATGCTAGCTCAATTTGCAAAAGAAATACAAAACCCAAAATGTCACATCATCATCGGGATGTAACTATTGATGTGTGCGGGTCAGAGGAGCTCTTATTAACTAGATCGTACATCAGTTTTCACTAGGGAATGTTTTTCACCATTAGAAATATACTTGCACTGCCCCCAAGTCTATTCCTTATTATTTAGTGTTAGTTTGAGGTTAAATTGGGGGTGTTTGGGTTTCACTGAATGTTTGTGGCTATTTCATACTATGGTATGATCCTTAGTAAACTTTCTACCTCAAAATCCACACTACGTTTTGTATAATGAATATCTCACTTATCCCCTGACAAACAAAATAACATTTATAAAATGCTTTATAGTTTGCATTTGCTAATAATCTAGAGTTTCTAATTCATGTATACCCAGTACTTAAACTATTAACAGAAATCAACCTAATAAGGAAACTATTGAGATTCAATCCCACTAGAATTAAATCCCTTTGTATATGTGTGACTTCTATGAAAGTAGCTAATCAAAGGCAGTGCAGGAACATCTCTCTCCCTGTCACTGGTGTGTGGGGATGAGGTGTGCAGTGGGGCCACCTGGCATGGTCTTTGAATGCATGGGTCCCAGCTTCACATGCCTGCGTTTGCACCCAGCTCTGCCAACACTAGTGGGGTCTCCTTGGGCAAATGACTTATCTTCACTAGCTTCACTGTCCTTGTCTGTTAAACGGGAGTAGAAGAATGCCTCCCTCATGGTTTGTTGCAAGGATTAAATTGTTAATATTTGCACAACACCCAGAAGAGCGTCTAGGTCATGTAAGTGGTTGCTGTTGTCATCGTCCTTTTAGGATTAGTGTGTGCAAAAATGAGCAGTCCTGGGACATGGCATTGACTGGAACCAATGCTGTTCCTGCCCTCAGGAAGCTTACCATCCAGTGGGGACACAGACATTCACCAAATCATCACAGCATCACAACTGTGATTATGCCATGGGGTGATCTAAGAGTGCAGAAACCTGACCTGGTCTGAGAGGTTCCGGAGGGGTTCCTTGAGGAAGCAGTTCAGCTGGGCTTCTAAGGACAAGCAGGGCCCTACCACATGTGGGGAAGAGTTGGGGGAAGGGGACCTTCCTGGCAGGGCAGGAGGAGAGGGATTGTGAAAGGCTGCCTGACTGGACAGAGCCTAGCAGAGATTAAGCTGAGAGTGTAGGGGAAGGAGGAGAGAGAGGTTCCTGCTGCAAGGCTTGTAAGGACTTTAGATTTCATTTGAAAGGCACTGAGAAGCCACTGACAGATTTCAAACAAGGAAGAACATGTGCAGATGTATGTTTTTAAGAATACCTCTGCTTTTTGGAGGGGGTCCTAGATGGCACCCAGAAGTGGGCATGTCTGTGAAAGCACAATGCGAGGGGCCCTGTAGTGGTGGAGTTGCTCTGGACTTCGCCTGGGTCAATGTCTCATCCTGGCTGTGACGCTGCAAGACGTCTCTGTGGGGGAAAGCTGGTACGCTGGATTTCTCTGCATCATTTCTTACAGCTAGTATGTGTGAATCTATACTTTTCTCAAAACAGACAGCTTACTTACATAACTTCTTGAGATGTACAAGCTGTAGGGCAGAGCTCTTGCAAAGAAATATCATCCTTAGGTATGTATTAGCTTTATGGGAGGAGCTGGCACCCCAAAGCTGGAGCACCCAGTGCTGTTGGAAATGAGCCTGGCTTCTGGCAGTGCCCTGGTGACAGGTGACTCTTTTTCTCTAACTGAGATAAATGGAGTTAGCCACAATAGCTTGTAATTTTCAAATAGTATGATTTTTTTTTCTTATAAAGATAGAAGCCATTACTTTTTAAAGCATGTGGTTTCAATGGTGCATACTTGACTTATGACTAAGAATCAGTTTTCTCAATCCCATGTTACACCTTTTAGTATTAAATAATGTCCTTCTCCCAACTTAAAACAAAAACACAAAAACAGATCTCACTGCCACGTGGAGAAGGCCCCATTAGGCCTCCAGGGAGTGTGGAGAGACCCCTAGGAGGTGACAGCAGAGCCTGGGATCCCACCACTCAGAGCTCATCTGCAGCACAGCAGCAGGGGCATCCCTGGGAGCCTGCTGGAAATGCAGCCCGAGCCCATCCCAGATTTGCTGAATCAACATCTGCACTTTATTAAGGTTCCCAGGTGATGCTCATGTATGCTGAGCTTTGCAAAACAGTGCACCAGGGAGATGGCAGGGCGAAGGGGCACAATGGACCCCCCGACAGCAGTTAAACAGGGTGAATCAACAGACTTGGGGATGGCTTAGCTACAGAAAGATAGAAGAGAGTGGCATCAAGCAGTTGTTGACATCTCCAGGTCAGAATCGGGAATGTTTGAGTGAATATGGTAGTAGGAACATCGGAGGCTCAGGTTTATAGACTGTGAGTTTGGTCTAGAGTGAGGCATGTGGGGCAGCCAGCCTGAGATAGCGTCTGGTCTTTCAGTTAGAGGAAATCAAGGCACCCAATGGACGATCAGAAGGGAACAGATCCTGACTGTTGTCATCTTGGCTGGAATCCAGTTGAACTGCCCCCGAGGGATCCATCCTTTGGGTCAGTTATGCCCCATCTAAACTTGCAGATGATGATAATGCAGATTTCATGAAAATCCTAAGATCCACAACTATTAGTATAAAGCCCTCTACAGTTTTTCAACCATAAGTTGCAATCAAAGAATATCATAAACACCACCATGGTTTTTAAATTTATAATTTTGAAAATCTGAAAATTTAAGAACTGAGTTAAGCAAGTCTCCAAGCCTTGGCCCAGGTTTGTTCATTTTTCATTTTGAATAATTTAGTCAATTCATGGCCAAAATACCTCTACAAAAACCTGGTAGAAATTTGAAATATACTGATATCAATAAAACATGTTGGAACAAAGGTTTTAGATTTGATTGAGCTAGTATGGAATGTCATAGGGACATTTTCTGCCAATAGCACTGGGAAATATATCAAGTCTGAACATTTTAAAACCATGACTGATAGGGAGCAAAGTTTTTTCCTATAATTTAAGCTATGGCTTTCTTGTTCATATCCCTATTTCTTTACGCACTTTCTCTAACTAGACTCTAGAACTACATGCATACATTAATACACACACACACATCAAGCACACATGTACATTCACACTTTCATGTGCATACACACATGCTTGCAAACAGATGCATAAAACACACATACAAGTACAGAATACATGCCCACACATGTATACACACTTGCACACACATGCACACACACAAACATCCATTTACACACATGCATGCATGCACATGCAGGCACATACACATGCACACACACACAGAGCTTTAATTCTAGTTTGAGTTAAGAAAAACTTGCTGCTTTAGTCTTTTATTACTCTCCCCTGCTGCTTGATCCCTCTAGGTTTCTTCTCCTCTAGGCTTTCCCCCTCATAAATTGTCTCTTGGATTTGAATTGACATTCATATCTGTAAGATGTTGTAGCTCTAGACCTCCTCTTGCAAAGCCTCCTGCAATAAGGCATATGATAAATGTGAGATGGAGATCCTCAAGCTGCTGCCTGCAATTACTTATGTGCACCAGTAGACTCTGAAGACATTTCATAAGGAGGTGCACTTAGCTATGAAGAAATACATTTCCTACAGACGCCACGCCAAAAAGGAAGACCAAAAAAGAGAAAAATTTATGCTTTCTGGGATACATAATCTGAAAGAGAGATATGAAGTATTTTTAGTTAAGTTTTCTTTATATTTGTTTGTAAAAGGAATGATATATCAATTACTATAAGCAAGTAAAATTTGCAAATTAATTTCTTAATTGATCGCACAGATATTTGTTTCAAAGAATGACTCTTTAATCACCTGGCTTTGACCACAATATCACCACAATTCCTTGAGTTAATCTGAAACTTACTAGGTTGCACCAGGAAAGGTTATAATCACATACCACATTTTCTTCTCCCAGACATGACAATTAAGATACGACCTGATAAAATAAAGGTTATTAGGTAGATGATTTTCAGTATCTTCTATAGCAAGCCTGTAGACGAAAAAGGAATTCCTGACCTAGTCTTGTTGATTTTTTCTTACTACAAACTAGCCTGGTCACCCTTCTAAAATATCCCACCATGTGAATTATTTGGTAAGATCTTTGCATTGAAGGTTGCACTGTACTAGTGTAAACCACTAATTAATTATTCATTTCATCAATTAATCAGCTATATACTGAATACAAGACACTGCACACTGGCCCCAGCACTGAAGGAACTCAGTCAAATGGCAGAAAAGCAAGTCAGTCATTACTCCACAATGTGACAGATGCTGTGGCAGCAATACTCACATGACATGCTGGGAAAGAAGTTGAGGCAGCTGCTAATTTTCAGCTAAGAGAGGATGAGGGTCACCTCATCAGACTGAACAACTAAGAAAAGTGTCCCAGAGGATCTGAGCTGTCCTGTGAAGGATGGCTTGGAGGTGGGCAGAGGAGAAAAGGGGAGAAAGGGGAAAGGGAACAGAGAGTGAGAAGGCACAGAGAGGGGAGGCCGTAGGAAGAGTCTCACGTCTGTGAGAGAGTGAGGATCCCGTGCAGGTTGGAAAAGCTCCTGCCAAAAGTGAGTGGAGCTCAGAAGGGCAGGAATGCACAGGCCAGTGGGGGCAGGAGGCTGTGCATTTCTTCAGCAGCACACAGCACGGCTGTGTGGTCCCCCGCACTGCTGCCAGCAGCCCAGTGAGGACACACGCTGCACTGTCCCAGGCATGGACTTTGCAGGTTGGGCAGTAAGAGGGGAGTAAGGGAACACTAATGATGTGAGGCAGTGTCATGCAGGCTGGACAAAAAGAGGGAGTGGGACCAGAGGGGAGCTGCCAGGTGAAAAATCACATTGCCAAAGGCCAAGGTCAATGGAGGACTAGGGTGCTCCATGAGCAAGGCTGAGAGTGCTGAGAAGACAGGAGGTCAGAGAGAAATGTGGCCCTGAAGACTGGAGAGGTAGAGCCTTCCCGGTTATGGTGGGGTCGCAGGGGCTCCTAGAGAGCAGATCTCTTCAGTGAATTGCCTTGTTGCACAAAGATTATCTAAATAAATTGTTATCATTTCCTTCCAGAAGTGGGCTCAGGTCTCCTCTCCAAGTCCTTTTTGGATAGTGAAGAATCAGTAAAGAGCCCCTAATGCAGATTAAAGAGAGACGCCCAGATCCACTGGACTGAACTGGGCAGCAGGGAACTGCCTTTGAAGAACAGGCCCCACATGGGACAGCTCCATTCCCAGTCAAGGTCACCGTCACACAGAGGCCATATATATTTGATAAATGACTGAATTAATTATGGTACAAACTTGACTGCATCACTTAAATGCTTTTCTATTCCGGTAAGAGGAAGTTCTTCTAATACTAACTTCAGTTTAGTGGCAGTTACCCAGGAAAGCTCAGTAATCCAAAATAGAAGACAAAGCCACCCATTACGTGGCAGAGTGCTGTGTGTGTAGGGGTCTGTTTCTTACGGTAATCCTCTGAACCAGGAGTTCCAACGGAGAGAATGCAACTGTAGTGGCGGTGGCTGGGCAGAAGGCTGAGAGGGAGACAGAGTGGAAGACAGCACAGTCACGCTGCTGGCTACTAGGACAAATGACAACTCTCGAAGGACAGTACCTCACATTCCTCTCATCACAGAAAATGAGAAGGTGTGTAGGACATTCTTCTAATGGTTGAACTCTTACCTAAGAAGGGCAACACACAATGCCACTGAAATGCCATATGGTATCTGTCAGAGGCATGGGGCTCCCATTGACTCCTCCTCTGTTGAAATGGATTCTGAAAGAGCAGCGGCAATGAGAGAAGAGAGCCGCCTTTTCCTGGGGATGTCTGCCAAAAAAGGTTTACCTTCTCTTCCATATCGGAGTTTTATCCCTCAATCTATGTATGGTTGTAAGCAGCTAAGCATTCAGAAGTTTGGATTGTATGGACTTTCTGAAGAGGACAGTGTGAGGAGCTCTTGTTTTCATACTAAATCAGAGACTTCATCCCTGCACAGTCTGACACACTTCCCTGTGTTGTAAGACTTGGATTTAGTTCATGGAATCTTCCAGGCTTTCAAAACAGATGACCTCTCACTAGAAGATCCACTTATCTCTTTCCCCTTGGCCCTGTAAACCAGCCCTGCAAAGTCCCAACTTGCAACAAACAGGCAATTCACTCTACCAGAAAACAGTTACCTAATCTCTCAAAAATGACACCTGGCCAGTTTCTAACCATAATGCCTTTGGACTCATTTCCACCAACATGTCTTCCTATGAGCAATATTAACAATGCCTTTACATCTGTAGGCACTGTAACTAGTGGAGAATACAATAAAATAATAGGAATATGCAGCCTGATGAATGCCATCCACTCCAAACGAGTGTTATGAGATGTGTGAACAACGTTCCCAGGAGAACTAATCTGTTCACCATTCAGCAAGTGCTCACTGAGCCCCGGATGCGTGCCAGGCCCTGTGTGTGCTGTGGAGATACCAACAGTATCTGCCTGGATGGAGGTGACAGTCTAGGAAGGGCGATAGATGTTAAATACACAAGTGAATATTTCTCCCACCACCACCCATTGGCTGATATAAAAGGAAAATGGGAGATGCTTTGCAGATGGTTCATTTCCATGTAAACGTTCTTGTGGTTGTAATACATTGTTTTCTCTACTAATGGGAATAACTTTCAAATGAAAAAAATGGAGTGATTATTTGTCGAACCAAAGTGTTTTCTTAATTATTAATAAAATTGCTGAACATCTCTTTAGTAAGTGAAGTCATTCACACTGGGTACCAGGAAGTGGAGATAGTCACACATCAGCCCTCTTGGGCCTTCCATGTGTAGGCGGATGAAAAGGAACCATGAATGTTGGTGGCATCCCTGAGCATTGGAGAGCAGGCTGTGTAGAGTGCTCTTGGTCATCCTGTCTGCAGTCCTCCTGCCAGGGAGGGTGGCACCTGATCACAGAGAGACACAGCAATACAACAGAAACACTGAAAAAGAGTAGCCTGTCCTGGCCCATGTCAGCGGCCTTGGGTCCATCCAGGTTTGTAAGAAACAGGAAGGTTTTCACTTGTATCTAGCTACCCAGCCAGCATACCAACCTCAGCACTATTTGTATGTCAGGAACTCATGAGACCTGTGCTTCTCAAACTCTCATGGACATAGGAGTTACCCAGGACTTTGCTAAAATGCAGATTCTGAGATTCTGGAGGACCTGGCCAACTGCATCTCTAACACACTCCAGGGATGGTTGTGCCCATGGCCCTGGGGAGGTGACACAGATTCAGAGCAGTGGTCACCTACTGCAACAGAATGTGTCCTCCAATAGAAGAGACCTTTTAAGACATTGATAAGGAGGGGTTAAGGGGAGAGGAGAACCAGGGCAGGGTGGGGTCATGCAGCCCAGGAAGATAAAAGCAGAGGACCGTGTTGTTGAATGCTGCAGAGGGGCCAGGCCACGTCAGAGTGAGGGGAATCCCACAGATGTAGCTACAAAGGGATCCTTGTGATACCTTTTTTTGAGCACTTCCTAGATCAGTTTCAGTAGAGTGGCTAAACACAGGTATTATATCCTGAATAAATTCAGGCTTTAAACAGGAGAAGACACACAGTGAGACTCTCTTCCCACAGCATTTGCTAGGGCAACACCAACTCCAATTACACTGAAATTCTAGTTTCCAAACAGTTGATGGTTGTTGGGGATGTACAGCATCGGAGCCAACATTGTCCCCTGTGTGTTTCTGAAACCACCCTGAAGGTTGTGTTGGTCTCAGGCACTATGTCATGGCTTACTGTCTTAAACCAGGAGAGTCTGACATCCAGTTCTAAGGCTATAATCCCTCTCTGTTACACCTCATGGGAAAAGGGTTTGTAGGTCATGATAGACACTGTATGGAGAAATAGGTACTCAATTCCTTAGGAGGGCACTCTCTCAAAAGGCCTGTAGTTATTGATCAAAAATTAATTTTATAGCTTTCACATACTTATCAGATCAGACGTATTAGAATATTAAGGTCTTGATGATGCCATTCTCTTCCTGCCACGATAAATTGAATGGCACTTGAACTGTAAAATGAGCAGGGGAGAGAGCAGAGTTTTAGGCTTACTTGGTCCACTGTTCACTCCTATTCTTTTCTCCTTGACTTTGGAGGAAAGGTAGGATTTGTTAATAAAAATGTTTTCAAAATTTATTTTTAAAGTTAAACTCTAGCTTTCTAGTATGAGTTTTTTAAGTAAAACAACCAATTTTCCCATGAGTTTGCTACTGAGAAAACACTGAATGGGAAGATTTGGGGGAGCATTTAAGGCTGATGGGTTGACTTCTCACCCCTCCCTGTGTAGCCCTAGGTCCCACCTGCCCTGGGATACTTCTCTGTGGTCCTGCAAGATCACAGCTCCTTTGTCAGCCCCTGGAGCTCTCACCCACGGCTCTGAATGATTAAGTGACTTGTCATGTGCCAATGGACATGACATTTCTGGAGGGCAGAAATGGTGTCTATCCAACTAGCCACAGCCAGTGCCATGTGGTGGCCTGACACATAGTGGACAGCTGACACGTGTTGAATGACTACTCCAAAGGTGGCAACCTTCCACACAGCTGGGGATTGGGGGGGAAATGTGCTCAGAGGTTGGTTCACCTGCTCCTACCGCTCTGGTCTTTGGGATGGTGCCTTCAGATAACTACTGAGCCTATCTTACTCTAGTAATATTTTAAAGCATTTGAGATTACCAGTGCTTCTCAAACTCCAATGGACATAGGAATTACTCCTGACCTTGCTAAAATGCAAAATGCAGATTCTGAGATTCTAGGAGGGCCTGACCATCTGCATCTCCAACATGCTTCAGGTGATGGTTGTGCCCACGGCCCTGGGGAGGTGACACAGATTTGGAGCAGTAGCCACCTATTGCAACAGACTGTGTCCTCCAACAGGAGGTCCCCATTAGTTTCAGAAGCACTGGCAAAATGCTCAAAAGGGTAATCTCTGTTTAAGCATTTTACGAATAAAGAATTCATTAATGAAAAATGAACTTGTACTAGGCACTTTAAAAACCACCAAAATGTCAAAGTGTAATTGTAACGCAATTCTGATTTACAGACACTGCCGAGTATGAGTGGTGTCAGGCCCTACTCTGGTCCGGATTCCCTTCCTTCTCCTTTTCCAGGGACCCAGTTCTGCACAGGTGCATGTCTCAAACTAACTCCAGTCTTCCCAGCATCAGCACTGAAGTTCTAATTGCAAATTCTCAGTTTTTTTTGGCCTATGAAATCTAATCTTTTCAAACTTCTGAAGCCTCAAATATACACTTTACCAATGCTTTTCTGCAGCCCTGACTGTCATTCACCATGACTGCAGAAACACATACACATACGCAAACCCTCGGGAGACTTGGTCTTCCTTGCTGCTTAGCTGAGGGCACTCTGCACGGGGTCTGCGGCACAGAAGGATATACCGTCTAGGACTTGCTTGCAGCAGCATGCCCTGGTGGCTGCTTTGGGATTATTTTACACAACAGAGATCTATTAAAGGGCCATGTTCCCTGGAGGAGTTCTCCCATCATTCCAGGTGGTTTCCTCCGGGGTTGCCCTGGCTCTGCTAGTATCAAATATCCTCCCAGGGCAGCAACTATGGCCAAGAGCCATTCCTCTTTGACAAGCTGCCTCGTTTTCTGCAGCTTACCTATAACACACTTACCAAATGTGGGAGTTACAGAGTGTGGGTCCCCCCACCCCCAGGAAATGCCCCTCCTTCTAGACTGCTACGTCTTTCATTGGGTACTATTATTTCTCATCGTTTCTCACCTTCATTCAACAAACATTTACTGATCTAAAAAAGTGGCAAGACAACTTTTACCCATATCCCTATTCCACTTTATATTTGAATAAAAAGAAAAAATATATTTCCCTTCAAATTTGCTGAGTAGTTAAGTAATTGATATGGAAGATGTATGCGGCAATCTTTGGGGGTTTGTTGTAAGCAATTTGAAATGTTTTCTACCGCTGGTGGAGTATAATTTGCTATAACCATGTTGGAAGATGTTTTGGCAATATCTATCAAAGCTACTAAAGTGACCAGTACCCTCTGACCCAGCAATGCGACTCTGAGGTACCCAACAGAAGTGCACACAGAAGTTCACCAGGGACACATGGCACAATATTCATAAACTTGTAACTGCAAGAAAAGGGAAAGAACCCATATGTCCATTGGCGGTAGAATGGACGAACGTGGTGTGGTATTTTCCTACGATGGAACTGTCCAGCTATGGGATGCAAGAAATACAATTTTACAGCACAGCATGGAAACATATCAACTCATAATGTTGAGTGAAAGAACCCGACCCAAAGGCGTACCTACTGGATGATTCTATGTAAGCAAAATTCAACAGCAGGCAAAGTCGGCCCATCGTGTTGGCCTTAGGATGGTGGTAGCCTTGTCCCAGGAGGCAGCACGGGGCGCTTCTAGGGTGCTGGTGTGGTCAGCTGTCCTGATCTGGGTGCCACTTACAAAGGGCTAATTGGTTTCTGATATTGGCCAAATTGCACACCTTTGACTGTTTTTTTTTTTTTTTTTTTTAATGTAATTATACTTGAAAATTTACTTGAAACATTTCTAGAAAGCTGCTCCCTCTGAGCAAAGCTGCCTGGGCAGCAGCAAATTCCCAGTCAGGAACTCATGTTTTTAGAAGGGAGTTGTGGTGAGGTTCTGAGGAGTACATAAATGGGAGGTGCAAAAAGTGGGGTGCTTGGTGCAACTGGATTTCTTGTGGAGAGCGGCCAAGGGTGGGATGTGCACATTGTGTGGGCACAGGGATCTCAATAACTGGCCCCAGAGCAGGAGCAGAGAAGGCGTGAAGGCCCGGACTCTTCTGAGCTTGAGGTCAGGGGATCTACCTGCACATTAGAGTTATTTAAATGAGGAAAATGCATGCTCTTCTTGAATCGATGTTGCCAAGCCTTTCTTTTCCTAGGAGAATCTTTCAATTCCCGGCATGGGGAAAGCATGTTTTCAGGTATTAAAATGAGTAAGGTTGTAACAGTAACCATGAACCAACATGTTGTCCCCATTCTAAATCGAGTATGGTGATAACAAACGCTATGACCCGTGCCTAGGAACACTTGTTTCAAACTTCAGACCCCTCTCGAGTTACATGGGAAGCATGGCTGTGGGCATGCATCTCCCTCCCCATAATGTGCTGTCGCTTAAAACTTAAAGTTACGGCCATCCACGTTGTCCTGATAATTATAAACTTTCCTGATGTCATTCCCCATTCCAGTTCTGCAATCCCAGGGCCAACCAGTCCAACTACCCAGCAAAGACACCTGCCTGCTGCTGCATGATGGTATTGGCTGAGTTTGAGGAGGGCACACAGGAAGTTCCAGGTGCCATCCACGGCCTCCGCGTAGGTAAGTCACTGGGTCCTGAGAGCAGATTGGGATATTTTCAGGGAGCTTGTGGATGGGAATGTGAAGCCGAATGTTTCACTATACCTTCAGGAAGGCTTCCAGGAACCCCTTGAGATTCAGAGACCTGCGAGTCACTCTCCCATACTGCCATTGATTATAGAATCTATTTTGAAGAGATGGAATAGCTAAAATCTTAGGTGATGATAAATATAACATCTTAAATCCAATAGAGGACGATAAATATATGTTAAAAGGAACTCATAAAAATAGCAGCCATTAACTGACTATTTACTTTGTGTAGGCAATGTGCTTTGTGTTTTTACAATAATCCTGGCAGGTAAAATGAAATTTAAATAATCCTTATTCACAGGACTATAGTGAGGTTAAGAGATCATGCCTGTAAAGTGCCTGGCTCACTTTTCTGATACTTTTGTCTGAACAGAGTCTTGGTGATATTTTAACTTGCGATATTTTTTGAAGCCATACTAAATTTTCATGTGAACTTAAAGAATAATACAAATAATACAAATAAAAGGTGCAGTGTTTCATTATTTCTACACAATGTCCTTCTCTCAAAAGCTGATATTTATACAAGTAACAATACATTTAAAATTTTTTGTAATGCCAGAAAAATAATAACACATAAACACATTGATTAATACTTTAAGTCTATTGGACATGGAAACTGTAGAAGAGAATGGATTCCCCAATCATCTCAAAGTCAATGGTTCCTTGTTATAAAAAGTTAGAAATACAGATTAAAAAACAATAGTTTTTAAAAAGTGCTAAATGTCTAATATTAAGAAACCGTTAAAAATTATTGCATACATAGATATAAAATTGAGTACCCTAATAATTAAACATCATGTATTTTTAAATGTTTTAATTTATTTATTATTTATTTTAGAAACAGGGTCTCACTGTGTCACCTAGGCTGGAGTGCAACGGTGCAATTACAGCTCACTGCAGCCTTGAACTCCTGGGCTCAAGTGATCCTCCAGCTTCAGCCTCCTGAGTAGCTGGGACTACGGGCATGTGCCACTACACCTGGCTAATTTTTAAGCCTCAAGTGATCCTCCTGCCTTGCCCTCCAAAGTGTTGGGATTATAGGTACGAGCTACTGTGGCCAGTGTAAACATCTTTTAAAATATTAAATGGTATAAGAAATATCTTAGGATATACCGTTAACGAGTAAAAACACATACTAATACATACTAATACATTAATAATCATTGTTTCTAGATGACAAAATTCTGTGAGCCTTTTATTTACTATACCATGCTTTTCTATATTTTTATAGTATTCCAGAGGGCCCATGTCTTACTTTTTACACTGAGGCTGTGAAATGTGAGAACACAGGGAGGAACCTGGTTTTGGCACCTCTGTGAGCAGTGCTTCCCACCCTGGCCACACGTTAGAGTCACCTGGCAGTGTCCAAACCCCTGCTACCATGGCTGTGCCCATCAAAGTGTTGGGTGGGGCCTGGCTTGGCAGCAGCTGCTCAAAACCCCCAGCAGACTCCAGGGCTGCTGCAGGAAGGCAGGCACCTACTTTCTAGAGGTCTGTGGGTTTTGGATGGGACTTGAAACCATATCAAAAACTCCCAGAGCCCAAACACAGCCCCACTTCTTATCAAATCACCTTGGCATCTTTGTCAAAGCTAAACATTCAGGGATGTTTGTATCAGTATTAAAGTTCTGTGCACTCATAGGGCAAGAGTGTTGAGCAAAAGCTAGAGTTCTAAGCTATGTTTTTGGATCAAATAGTGAATCTAATTGAGAAGACTGTCAATGATTTTTTTCCTTATCGATCCTCTATTGAAGGAGGTACATTGAAAAAACATTGGGAATGTGAAAAGAATATGGTTACTTGTCTGTGGCGGAAAACATCACATTTGTTCATATCAAAGATCGAGGAACCAAAACCACCCTCCTGCAAACACATGGGAGAGGGAAAGAACCGTTAGGTGTTTTCAACTCTATATTTCACCGGGGGAAAAAAAAAGAAGGAAACTTCCTGGGTGCCAGGTGATTTGACTAGGACATTTTTGTGGGATTACTGAGGCGTGTTTACTGGAAGTGTGCTGTGTAGCAGACACTCACATAGTCTCACGCAGTCAACACGACCATGAGGCAGAGCCGGCAGGCTTGGCAGCTTTGGGTCATTATTAGCGTGTTTAGGGAAGGGAGTTGTTTTCATTCACGGAACTTTCTATTTAACGGAAGGTTAAGGAACAAAACCTCTTTCCAAGGTGACTTTTGAAAAACTTTCTACAACATACAGCAATCGCTGCTCCCCTGGCAGACAGCCTGTCGGTGCCTGTCATCCAGTGTCCAGTACAGACGTCTCCTCCTTTTCATTCTCAAAAGTGTCCTTGTGTGGAGGGAAAATGATATGGTCACTCTGAGTCTAAGGGGATAATTTAATCTTCCTTGATGACTATCTCTGGATCATCAAGATAAGGTTGATTCCCATCATAAACGACAAAGACTGGAACCCGAGAATCGGGGGTTGCACTGGCACTTGACTGTAAGGCTGTTTGGGATAAATAAAGGTGCACAGGCCTGGAAGTCGGGGGTCTGGGATTCCAGTCCCTGCTCTACCAATGGCTACCTGGGTGACCTTGGCCAGTTACAGAAACCCTCTGACAGCAATTCTACAAACGCATGCCTACGAATGCACTGCCTGCAAATGCACTGCCTCGGTATCATAGAGCAGTGGGACTCCCATCCAGCATTTCCTTCTTGTGCATTCCAATACCGATCTCCAGAGGCTGGCAGAAAGACCTTTCCTCGCTTCACGGGAGGCTGCTGAGACTTGACCAGCCACTCCACAGGGCCTTCTGAGGGGGCAGCCATGGCCCTCAGGCCATACTTCCCATCTACCGCGAGATCAGCCTCCGGCCACACTAGGCCTGATCCTGAGGCCATGTCTAGGCGATGTGAAAACTCTTGATTGAAGGTGACCACCCTAGCTAATCATCTGTTTGTTTTGACTCCAAATTATGGGTTTGAGCAACGTGCCACCCCGCGCAGCTGCCTCAGTCACCTGGCTGCTGTGTGCTCATGGTTGGCCTGAGACTTTTCACCCACCACGCAGGGCATGAGCTTCTGGAATTTGAAATGCTTGGGCAGGGGAATGACCCTGAGCCACAGCACTCATCAAATCATTACTGAACCACCCTTAAATCATGTGGCTATCAAAGTGAGTCACGATGAGACCCAAAGGGGTGAGATGCCGACTGCAGAATCTGTTGTCTAAGCTGGGTATCGGTTTGCAATGGGGGCCTCTGTAGGGGGACCTTGCTGTCCTGCTGCCAGTGAGTTCTGTGTGTCACTTAGCGAGGGCGTCGTGGGTGAGGCTGGGTAGCCCAGGTGTCTGCCTCAGTCATGCCAGGAGTTCCAGTCTCAGCTCTGGTACCCATCAGCCGGAGACCTCAAGCCCATCATGCAATCCCATCCTGGGACCCCACCCCGGGACCCCACGCCACATCAGCCATCCGTCAGGTGGTGACTCCTGGTTAAATGAGATACTGCAAACAGTGCCGGCACACAGTGATATAGAAGCAAAGGGATATGTTTCACCTCCTTCCTGTTTCAAAAAGGTCTCCATTAATTGGCATCATCATAAGCCCTCCTAAATGTGGTATTTACAAGTCATTTATCTGGTGGGCTGCTGATACAGAAGGACGGGTCTCTACAGATGAGCTGGCTATCATAACGTCCAAACGCACCTCAGGTGGGTGTTTGCCTGTGCACCAGATATCTCATCTTAGCTTACCTAACTGAGCCCACTCACTCCCGAGCCCTCCCGAGCCCATGTCAGCTTGCTACATGTCAAGTCTAGGAATTCATTTCTATAGGATTTTATTCAGTCTAGAGAGTAGCATGATTTTTAGTGTTTTTTAGACAGCATTTTGAGCAATTTAAAACTTCTTAATATAGTCACTGCTGCGTTTTATTCAGGAAGCCTGGTGGGTTCTCCTTCGAGCCTGTCTAATCAGCGGCACAAACAGTCTCAGGGAACTGGAATCCAAGTCTGATAAATAAAAGGTGTGAGGTTTAGAAAAAAAAAAAGAAAAAAACAAAACGTCTAGCAAGCGAGATGAAACCTGCCTCGCTGGGCAGCTGCTCTGAAACCGGTTACTGTGGATTGCAAATCATACCCTGGCTGATTGAGCCCTAAACCACAAAATGTCTAAAGAATGAAGCAAAACACTTTAGTTCTAGTGCACTTTGGTGTAAGAAGGAGTCCATTAGAGTTAGAGGACTCAGCGGGCCAGGCAGACAGAGCACACACCACGCGATACCCGAACCCAGCTGGCAGGGTTTCTTGGGAAGAGTGCAGTCAGCTGTCTGCTAGCATTCAGCGATTCCAAATCCAATTTCTATGGTTTCTGAATCAGTTCCTGGGATATAAATGGAAGGGGGAAAAAGCAACAATGATGCTTCCAAGAATAAAAGCAGTTGCAAGTCTGGAAAATCCCCAAAACTCCATTCGCTGGAAGGAAGCTTTTCTGAAGGCACTTGAATCCCCTTCATTTCTGCATAGTGTCAATGGAAAATGAAATCACTCCCATCTTGGCCCTGAAATGCTTCTCCAGCGACTTCACACCTGGGCCCAAGATCTGCCAGGGGCCAGCTGGTCATTGTGCAGAGGCTGGTGGCTAATGGCCAGCGAATGGCAGGAGAAAGGAGAGCGGGGCTAAAATCGGTCCCAAATAAAGCATGAAAAGCAATATTTGAAATTCTACTTCCGGATCCGAACAGGAAACAGAATGGAAACCCAGTAAATCACAGACTGGAAAGTTGCTTTGCTCCTTAATTCCCAGTCACACAGTCTCCTATGAACTTCCTGGTTTTGGACACATGCTAATTGAGTTATAAATAATTTAATGATCGTAAGACATTTAACATGGGAAACAAAGGCCTGTAAATCATTGGGGTCAGTGCCAATGAAAATTGGGGGCTTTGCCCCGCCTCTGTCCGCCTTTCCCAGTGTGTGGGGTGGGATGGCTGCCCCATGTTTGAGGACGCCCTGCAGACTGGGCAGGCTTGGCTGCAGCAACCCGGATACACGCTTTGCTTTATTATCTTTTCGGGTTAGCAGTGATCAAGTCACAGAGACATCTAAGTCTGCAGAGACCCCTTTTCTCTCTTTTTGGCTATATTCCTTCTGGCACAGAATAAATAAATAGGAAAAGAAAACAGATATTTATATTTTCCATTATGCTGCTTTTAAATCTACTATGTCTAGAATTTTATAGCATGGGGTATATTACATACTCTTTTAAAAATAAGGTAAATTTTCTAAATTAACAAAAAGCTCAAAACTTGTTCTCCCTGGAAATTCTCATAAAATTCCTAGGAATCTCCCCGCTTCTTCCCTCCCCAGCAGTATCTCATCATGTAATGCCTCATAACAACATACACTGTGTGTTTATGCTAGTACCTTTCACATTTTTCTTTCTGTGCCTCCTCATGTACTTTCTCACTTGGTTATCCGGATAACCTTCTCAGCATGGAGAGGTCGCCTGCCAGAGGGAACACAGAGTAAATGCACAACCAGCCAGCAGCCCAGAGCTCCCTCTTCTTCTGAAGTCCAGTGGAGAACTGTTTTGGAACTCATTCAAAAGGAGATGGGCTTTATATTTTTGTTTTCATTTGCTGAAATACCAAACAGGCCCTTTTGTTACGGAAATAAATGCAATCCTAGGCCCAAAGGAATGACAGAATTTGTCCTGTGAGTCAAAAGTTTGTACCTAAATCAGGAGAGGATATCCCTTTAAGAGCAAATTTGGAATTAAGCTTCTCTGCAAAGGTAATATTCTGACTAGCAATGACTCATATGGGAAAGCAAGGAAGGCTTTGAATTACTGCTTCAGAACCTGTCTTGTCTTGCTTTCTGCTTTGTCCCTGGCAAAGAGGAGCTGGCCTAACCAGTAAGCAGCAAGCATTGCAGTCGGCTTTGTGCTTTGTAGCAGGTCCTTGATTTTTTTTGGAGAGGGCCATGAGGCCACACCTCAAGGGCCAAATCAGCCTGCAATCATTACCTGGGAACACATCCCAACACCCGATTCTTCCATTGCTGTATATATTCCTTAAAATTTTCCAAGAATAAAAGCATCTCAGTTTAACTATAGAAAGACTTGATGCTTGGGAAGAAGCTGAGGGTATCCGGACCCCTTTTGTTTAGATTGCATTAATATGTTTTATGTGGAAATAGATTTTAAATGACTTTGCAGATCACATAATTTAATCCTCTATGCACATTAATCTATTTCCTTTCTAATGTTCAAGGTTTTGGAATTTATTGCCTAAGGAGGCAATAAATTCTTCTTCCTATGGGACTATGCTGCTCATTCTACTAAATGCTGTCCCTCCTACCTTCTCCCTCCCTTGCAGCCCCCTCCAGTGTATCACTCTATTGTAGCCTCACTGAGCAATGACCTTCCTCACAATGTATCCTGCTGATTTATATGTTTACATATGCATTTCTCTTTCCCCACTAAGATGTAAGCTCCAAGAGAACAGCAACTTGCCCAGCCTGTGTCGAGGTGCTTGGTTTATGTTTGTGGAGTTCAAATCACTCCTTAGGAAGTTGCACATGAAGTCAAACTTTGGCCCTGTTTCCCTTCCACCCATTCATTGCCTCTTATTCTGCCATCTGGAGTCCTACAGATTAAATTGAATTTTGGTTTGGAGTGATTGTGCTTTGAGAATTTGAAGAGGGCCCTCTGACCTGCAACTCCCTTCCCCATCTCTCCTGTCATGACTAAATCACATCAGTTCTTTCAACTAGTGTTCATGAATCCCAGGCATGGCGACTTGCCTTCGGCCTGCTGCTGTTTCTCAACTTCTGAAAATGTAGCATGTAAAACTCACAAACCTCTGACCACAGATTTCACTTCCCAAAATTATCCCACAGAGACTCGCTCAAGTACCTAAAAATGTGTGAACAAGGATGCTCATGGCAGCCGTTTATGGAGATAACCCACATACCCGACAACAGAGGAAGAGACAGACAGCCTCAGACTCCTCCGCACACCGGCACCCTGTGTGGGCAGCTCTGGCGGAGTGACGCGGCCTCTGTGCGTGAACATGGACAGTTCTGAACATGAATTATAAGCTCTAAGTCATGACTTAGAACATGAGCATGATTCTATTTTTGTTGAAAATTCTGTGGGAATGGCCTATGGCCATTTCTTATCACTCAGGGCTTTTCTAGGCTCTTGCATGACAAATAAACTAACTCGGGGTCAGAGATTTCTGCATTTGGAATGAGTCACAGTGCAGCTAAAAATCACCTTTCAGAAGTTCTGCCAACTTAAAAAGAATAGAACTTTTGTCTCAACTTCATCTTTCAAACACAATAACTAAAGAGGAAATACAAATTTTTCTAAGGCATCCAATAGGAGTCAGAAAAAAGATGGTTCTTTTATACAGCAGTGGAGGTGTTCATGAGCTGTTCTGTGTTTCTTGACGTTTTTATACATAGTATAGTACCATTTACATGGGATTTAAATATTTTCCTTAGTTTGCAACCCATTTATTTTACAAGTGGGTCTGTCTTTTGAATAGCTTGTGCCAGATAACAGGGGAACAGGGGGAAGATAACGCAGAGTAGGCAAACTCTATATAGCATATAGGCACTTGAGCAAAAAATAATCTTCCAGTTTCAAATGCAAATATTGTTCTGTCCTCAGATCTGTGGCCTTGCGAATTTGGAAGTCAAATGTGCTCTGAACAAGTGGAATTCACTGCCGCGATCTGCTGCATGCTCTGCCTGGCAGGGCAGTGCTTGGGACATGCAAGATGCTGGAAGAGATGAACTCTGTGCAGATGTCTCACGTCCTGCAGCATCCACTCTTCACAAATTTCCTCTATTTGGGGTTATACTGCCAGTATTTCACATGAAATTCATTAGACATGAACATCTGAAATAACAGATTTTTTATATTACTTAATTCCAGAGGTGCCATGGAAAACAAAAAACGAAAAACGGAAAAACAATAGGTCTCCGTCATCAAATAACATCAAATAACAAAACCCAATGGGCATTTTTCTTGATTGAGGGAACAATATTTTTCTAGTGATCATTTTGCCTGTCATGTGGCTTACCAATGGAAACAGGAAAAAAGTATACACCTACTATCAGGAAGAAAAAAATGGGGAGGAAAAGAAGGCAAGGAACTGGGAAGAAATACATAATTGTTACCACATAAACTAGTCTGTGTGCACAATCAGAATGTTTGAGTTCCAATAAACCAAACGCTGCCAAAATATGCTGCTGCTTCTAGTTTTTCTGAGTGTGTATATGTATACACACACACATACACATACACACACACATATTTATTTATGGGCCAAACAGACTGACTTTTCCTGTATTTTAATTTTGCTTGGGAAGGCACAAATCTGGCAATATATATGTTTCTACTTACATATTTAGGATGTTTATTGTGAAAGCCAATTCAGGAATATCTGAACATTTGAACTATAAGAGTTGAAGACAATTCCATGGGTAATAAGGTAACGTCTTGACTTGATAGATTTTTACCAGGATCTCTAAATATGATTTTTTAAAACTGACTTTAAAATGTGTGGCAGTATACATTTTACAATGCAGCTTTGAGGATAAATGACAAACCACCACATTAAGGATACATGTTGATAACAGGATACATCAGACTTCCAGAGTTTAGGAGACATGTCTTAGAATTAGAGTCAGAACTAGCCTCTTGCATGAAATAATTAATTGGAATAATTTTATTTTAAGTCTCTACATCAAAGATAACATTTCCTTCAGGCCTGTGGATTGTGGAGTGCACAGGCAGTGCAGGCCTGATTTTTGGAGGGATGTGTAAAAGAAATAGAACTGAAGATTAATAAACAACCGCTGGACATACTGGTGCCCAAGGAAAACAGATCCATTTTGCATTGAATGAGCAGGGCAAAACTGATTAGGAAATGAAGGCATATTGCCACAGAATGAAGGGAAAAGGTGGGCTTGGCCCACTAGAAGGGCTTACTAGGGTTCTCAGCAAAGGGAGGAAGATGACAATGTTGGTGGCTTCTGACCCAGAATGGTTTTGTGAGTTAGGGCGAGGGGCCCTACAGACGCCTGGACACACACTATTCCATGTACTGCTGGGGGAGCAGTGACATGTGTGTACCTGACACATCCAGCTCCCCTCCGGGGTTGCAGGTACTGCACTATCAGCATTGCCCTGCACTGAGCTGCTGCTGGGTTTTTGGAATAGCGGTGGCTGTGAGTTTCTGCTGAGGTCATCCCACGTCCAGCCCTTGCCGCTAGGCTCCCAGACCTGGGTCTCTAGGTCTCCTGGGGACTCTGCACTACCTGATACACCTCGTTTACCATATTCTTAAATTTTGTTGTTTTCAAGTGAAAACCCAGAAATCTATGTGTGTCCGCCCTTCTTATTTTATGCTTGAAACTTTTATCACATTCTCCACATCTGAGTTATCTCACAGGAAAGAATAAAAATAAGTTGTTTCTAAAAGCTTATCAAATAGGACATTTGTCTTAAATTATGTCTTATCTACCGAACAGATGTGTTTTTTCTAAATCAAAACAACTAAATTAAAATAGTTGATGCATTTGGAACATTGGTTAATATAAATAATCTTGAGGATGAAATCAGAGTTCTTTTACTCTTTCTATATAGCCCTAATTAGAATGACGTTTTGTGATTCACCCTGGATGTTGTCAAACCCTGTAGAGTCAGACGTGTAGGTGGTCTCAATTTGCACTAAAGCTCCCTAAATGCTTCTCCAGTTGTGCCCATGGCTAGTTCACAAGGCTATCATTTGTGTAGAACCTGTTTCCCTGAAGAAAAGGAGGGAAACAATTAGTGTCCACATTAGGATACTGAAACTACTAGAGCCTGGTTCTCTTTGATCATAAAAGATTCTGTTTTATCAGAAAGTAATAGAGTAATTCCCTCTCTCCCAACAACAGAAAACCGTTTTAAAATATTAGCGCTGACTTTGAAAAGCACTTAGAATGAGAATAAAAAGCAACAGCAAATGATCTAGTTTCATCTCAAATATTTGAAACGATGAAGGCATAATCCTTCTGCAGTTTCCCACGTGTGCATTCCCCACTCTTCTCATCCACAAACCACACCAAAAGGTATGTGGTATATTTCTGAAGGAACCACATTATAATTGAATATATCATTCTTGCCTGAGCATTTGACATCAGGGGAAATGGCTAAAAATAAGCAATAAAGGCAGAGATGTAACAACCGCAAGCTCCTCTAATAATAATTTAGAACATTCATTACACTCCAAATCCAAAATCAAAAGCAAACATCCATTGTACAATCACTTTGTAAAGGGGCACCACTGCAGCATAAAGTGACTATATCGGCAAAAAGCTTGCTATTAATACTTCTATCCCTGGAATTCTTACTCACCCAGATTTCCCCCTTCAGTTACTTTTTCTCTTTCACTTGAGTAGCTTTCTCAGCGCAGCTGATCCGCATTGGATCAAATGAAGCCAAAGCACAAGCAATATATGACTATCACTTTTCCTGACCGTCTGCCCACTTCCTACTGCATTGTAAAACAACAGAAAAAATGCAGGGGCAGTAACATGAATTTTTGGATGAAAAGAGTCAATGCCCCTCAGAATTACTGAGGCAGCCCAGCCTCCTATGGTGAGTTGGGAGAGACGGGAGAGGGGAGAGGGGAGAGGGGGCAGTGCCTAGGCACTGGATCAAGCCAGGCAGGGCAGAGCTTTGTGACTTCACACGCCGACATATTTCCACTAAGAACATAAATCGTTCCTCATCATTTGTGAAACAGTTACTGTGTGCTGTAGACAGTGCCATATGCATTCCTGGAATCCTTCAGATAACCCCCAAAGATAGGCCCTAGGTTTTCTTAATTGAGAGATGAGACGAATGAGGCTCAAGAAAGTCAACTTGCCAAGGTCATCCAGCCAATAGGCAGCTGGGGTGGGACTGAAACCTGGCCTGTCTCAGAATCCACGGGACTCGACATCTGCATCTACCAGGTATCATCCAGTGTGGTAGTGGCGACAGAGGTGGAGTTGGGAGCCTACGGAGGAGGGTTTCAACCCAGCTTGGCAATGTGCTCGCTGCACGACCTTAGGGAATTCCACGGCACTTGCTCTCCATGCCTCGGTCTCCTCACTGAATTGCCTGCAATGCCTTTTGCCACACAGATTGTGGATGAGGGGCCAAAGCACTCAGCATAGTGCCTACGAGACAGGAGCATTCGAGAAGCTGCTCCTTTATCAGTAGCAACAGATGGTCTATCCTACTCAGTGTTGCCCAAGGCTGCTTCTAGACAGAACAGGCACACGCCCTTTATAACTCTTATAAATTGGGCTTGAGTTGGGCCTTGATTGACATTGCTGTTTCTTAATATGAGCACTGGAACTTCTATCCTTCTGGCATGGAAAAATAAAAGTTAATATAATGCAAGTAGTGAATTTTTAGAAAAAATGTCATTTCAAAACAATTTCACTCTTGTGAATTAAAAGATGTGAGCCTTCTATATAGCATCCTTTATTCTTAAAACCAGAGATGACGAAATCTCTATGAATAGTCATATGTCATGACTGGTAGGCATAGGTTCAAATATATATAAGGATGTGAAAAGGAAGAGACCGTTTCCAGAATATTTAAGAGTCTTTTACAGGACATATTTCTACAGACTTTTGTGTTTGAAAGAATGTGGCTCAATGTGGGCCATCCAATATCCAAACCCCCGCGACATGATTCTTTGGTCAGATTTAACCACCACCACCCACAGGCACATCATTCCCTCCCTAAGCATTACCCTTCTGTAGCTCTGTCTAGACCAACTTTCTTAGCTTGTGCTTTAAATGAAAAGCTGCCAGCTTTTCACTTAGTCTCTGAATGCGATGCTGCAGGTTCATAAGTGGTGGATCACATTCTGTAAGGGTATCTTTACAAAAGCATATTACAGGGTGTTAGGAAGGGAGATATATTTGAAGACTTATGGTTATGAACTTCTGCAATGAGGCTGTCTAGTTAACTAAATCATAATATTAATTAAGAAATCAGTTTAAAAAGCAACCCCTCCCAAATCCCTTTCCATGTATTAAGCACACAATTTGATTTGCTCAGAGAGGACACATACTGAAGGGCTTGCAGAGACTGGGAAAGATAATCAACTTCATAAATGGATGCTCTCAAAGTTCACCAACAGAGGATGCCTCAAAGAAGGGAAGGATATTCGGAAGCAGCTCACCCTCCTGAGGAGCAACATACTGAAACTGCACTAAGAGTTCCGATGCAAAAAGATACTTCATGGCCCACATGGGGTGTCTATTCTTATATCTTTCTCCATCTTCCCAAACTTCCTAATTTCTTCAAGGAAGAAGAAACTATACAGAAGAATTTTTAAGATCTACAGAAGTCAAAGCATGTGGCCTTTTTATTACATTGTCTGAAATGTTCCTCTTTCAAAGATGTTAAGCACTGCAAAATCTGCAGGATTTAATTTTTCCCTCTCCTCCATGCTTTAAACAAAATCTGATTTTACAGTCTAGCTAGGTATATCAACCAACAGTTACATGGCGTGCCTCCTGGTAATGTTTGTCAGGAGTTTTTAAAATAATTTTTAAAATTTCAATTTAAGATATATAAATGAACAGATACTTAGATAAACATACACATTATACATGTGGTATACAAATTTCATTACTTAATTCTGACCCTAAAGAGTTGAAAAATGTGTTTTCGAAAGGCATTTTAATACAAACATCAGGGGAAAACCAATTTTTAAATATATTGTTAACATTACTTTTGGTAAAGAAAAAGTGTTAAGTTGTTTTGCTGAAATCTTATTCTTTTGACGAGCTGGGCCACCAAGAAGCAGCAGACACTGCAGTTCAGTGTGCATGTCCAAGTCCAGTTCAACTTAGTGAGTGAGCAATATGCACAGAGCAGTGTGTTAGCTGCTTTTAAAGCCAGAGTTGAGTTAGACATAGCCCTTCACCTGGAGAGGATGGCTCGGGTAAGATGAGCCAGATAGACCAGCAGAAGTTGGAGTAGAGTGCCCTGCTGGAGCTTGAAGGTGGCTGGGGTTTCTGGAGGGGGTAAAGCCATCTGACTGAGAGATGGGGAGAGGCATTTGGAAATGTCCTTGGAGATTAATCTTGAGGGGCAGGTGGGAATCTTTCCAGTAGGGGTCTTACAGGTGGGAGTGGGGAGCTGAGGCTCTGGGTGAGGGAAGGTGGTGATGAGTGGGGGTGGGTCAGAAGTGGGCTCCTGTGGAGCACAGGGACCTGCAGGGCAGAGGCAGGGAACAGAGAGGTTTTCAGGGCCACACAGTGACAGGCTTTAATGCCAGAGTGAGGAATTTGATGGGAACTGAGGGTTTTAGTCAAGAGAATGTCATGATCTGAGCTGAGCTTTGGTACAGAGTTTCACTACATAGCACAGCCTCTTCCCTCACCACGTGATCCAAGGCTTCTGGCCTGCATGGAAAAGGGATGGGAAGAAATTAAGTCAAAGTTGTTGAACCTCCGTTGCTCAACCTTAGAAAATCCTAGAAAACACAGTAGGCTGTGGAGAACTGTTGACAGGCAAACTTGTTCTAAGTTTCAAAATGGAAAAGAAGATGGAGATACTATAAATACCTATCTCAGGAAAAAATATAGATAGTTTAAAAAAGTTGCTGTATGTGCATGTACAAACAGACTTGTTACTCCTAAATGCAGGTCACATGTTGCTAACCTGTTTCATAGCTGGGCAGTACTACAAAACGGACAGGTCAGGGCAGCAGCCTCAGCCAATGCTGTGCCCGGACGCAGCGTGTGAGGCAAGTTTCTCCTGATTCAACTGCACCTTAAAAGGAAGTATGCAGGCTGGCTGATAGGATTTCACAGATTCGTGACAGGTTAAACAAAGCACAGTGATAAGAGGATGGATTTCTCAGTAGGTGAGAATTAAAGTGGTGTTAAAATACAGAACTCAGCCTCGCTCCACATCCTCGTGGTGATTCAGTAAATAGAGCGACAGAAAGAACACAGGGAAATACTGGAGCAGAACTGTGTCGGTGGGGACGACATACCACATCTGAGTGGACCTCAGTAAGCTGGAAGGAAGTGCTGCAAACAGCACGAACTGCAAAAGGAACAAATGATGAGGACTTAGGTCCCAAAGCCCAGTGACGCAAGTGTGAAGTCTGGTGGACAGGAGAGGGCAGGCTTCCTCGAGTTTCCAGTCTTCCTGGATATCTTCTGCCCAGGCCCCTTGTTCACATCTGGCAGCCGTTGCAGAGGTTGTCAGAAGGAGCAGAGTTGTCAGAGGGTCGCTCAGAGGAGACTGCTCAGCCGTGGGAGAAGAATCAGCTGTCTGCAAGCCCAAGGCCAGCACGAGGAGAAACAGTCTTGTGTGGTGGAAAAGCACCAGGTAAAGGTGAGGCAGGGACGCCGACACTGGTATTCACAGCAGCAATCTTTTATGACAGTTTAAAGAAAAATTGTTGGAACTGTCAAAAAAATGGAGCATATTGCCTCTGGCAGTGGCAAGTTTTCTGTCATCCAAGTGTTCAATTGACTTCAGGGCCCTGCCAGCTCTCCAAGACTAACAGTGATGTGTGACGTGAGGCTTGGCAGCTGACTGTAGATAGAGCCTGTGAGTGGCTCAGGTGGCCAGCTTCCTGTCTGCGTGTCCCAGGAGCGGCCCACCCCAAGGACGGCGTGTGGAGATGACAATGAGGCCTTGGCAGGCTTGGGTCTCCAGCATGATGCTCCACCCAGGGCGGAAGCGGAGGTCCCCTTTCAAAGCCTCGGGTGACCACAGCTCTGAGCAGGGTCACTCTGCAGTAAACAGCTGCAGTAGCTCTTAGATAACTTAGAAAACAGACCTCTCGGAGGGGAAGAATTTCCTGCAGACATTTCTCCCTTGAGGGCCTCCCACCCACCTCAGAGGCTGCACCCAAATCCTGAGGATCTGGCAAGAACCATGTTTTCGAGATGTAATTAATACAACTGTTTACACACAGCATCTGCTGGGGCAGAGATGGCGGTTGTGTGCGAGCCACAGCTGTGATTGGAGCAATCTGATGACAGTGAGCTCACGGTGTCCCCAAGGAGGCCTTTGTGAAGTACTTGACATAATTAAAATTGGGAGGAAAACTAGGTCAGGCAACCCGGGGTGGTTTAGGTGAAAGGGCTTCAGAGCTCCCAGCTCTGCCCATTCCCTGGGCACTGTCATGCGTCGTAGGATGGATGTGTGCTGAAACGCAAAGTCACCACAGTCTCCGCTGAGGAGCAGCGCCTCAGAGATGCTGAGATGCCGAGAGATGCTGCTTTCCATTCAGAGTGGCCACCACTGACGTCTCTGACAAGACTGGCAGTCTGCTGGCTGGATCTCTCAGAAAAAAAAAAAAATGAAGAGGATCGAAACCATCAGATGCAGCCCCCCTTGTATTATCTGTAAACACCAGCACATTTTATGCGTCGGTTCTGTCTCAGATTTTAAGTTCAATTCATTAGCCTGTCCTTTTCCATTAAAAAGTCTCCATTTACAGTGTTGAGAATTGGACTCCTTTGTCTTTTTTTTTTTAATTGTACATCTGTTCATAGAGGTTGGCAAAAGACACTGGAAGTGATTGTGAAATCCACATTGTGATTCCTCAGGAACCAGACCCTGGGAGGGGGTGCCCAGAGCTGTCGGCACCCTGTCCCAGGAGTCTGCCTGTGCAGCTCCCAGCCAGGCAAGACGCCCTGAAGGCAGAGTCCCAGGTGGACACAGCTGGATGCCTCTCTGACGATGGTGACTCTGGTCGTGAACCCCTCGGTGTCTCCTCTGTGCCTCTCAAGGCTGCAAAGTGCCAAATACTCTTTTTCAACCAGCTCCTGAATTCCCCCCTCCATCTGGGACTGCATGTCCCGCGTAGCGATTTCAAGCAATTATTTCACCTTTTCATAGACAAGGACATTGTCCTCCTCAGGGCTTGCACCATCACTCTGATTTCCAACGCTGACAGCCAAGTGGCGGCTTTTAATTCTTAAAAGAAAGTGGCATTAAAAAGAAAAACTCACCCATCTCATGGTCTAAAATAAAGCAAAACAAGTCTGAAGGCTCTGCCTAACCCAGCACAGCATCTGTTACATAATCTGAAACTTCTGTGTAATTGAGTGAGATGTGGGAGAACTCAAGCACAGTCTTTGTAGCATTCTGGGCATAGAATCCTGATCCGCTAATTCCAGAGACTGAATCAACAGAGGAACACAGAGAAAGCCACCACAATGTGTGAAAAGGAGAGATACGAGAGAGCACACAGAGGGATGTTTTAGAAATTGATTTTCATCTCCTGTTTGAGGCCCTGGGAAAGGAGTGAGAGAGTAGAGGGAAAACATGGACACTGATGAAGAGCTGCCAGTGGCCAGGTTCTCATCACTTTCCAGGGCCTCTCAGGAGAGGCCACCTGAGGCTCTCTTCTGACTCCCCACTGCCTTGAAACCAGAAGACTCTGGGAGTCAGAATCAAATCATTTAATTTGCTCACAGACAACACTGGACACCTTTTAGGGTTTACTGGTTCACATATTATTTCAACTACTTTGTTGAATCTTTTTAACAAGTGGAGGAAACTGAAGCCTTGAGTCACAAAAGGTTGGCAGTGTGGAGGGCCAGGTTTGCCTGTTCTTACTATTGGTTTGATGGTAAGATAAATTAACTATTTTATTTTTATATTGCTGGAGGAACATGTTATTTGAAGCAAAATTAGGATTATAGGTAAGCAAACAGAAAAAATACTTAACAACAATATGCATACAGTACTTGTATTTTTCAGGATTCTTTTTATGCATAATACTAAACAGGTATATTTATTTACAAAAGTGAGATTTTACTGCACATTATTTTTGATGCCTTAAGGTTTTTTTTTTTTTTTTCATTTAACAACATATAATAAAGTTTCTTAAAGCAAATATTTATCCAAAAATACTTTTTACTGGCTGAAGAGTATTTCATCCTATGGAGTTGCCATCACATCTCTTAGCAGACGTGATATGGGACTGTGGGAAGGTCATACATGCTGTCGGGTCAGCCCACCCTCAGGACGGAGTAGTTCTCCCCAGCCCCCGAGTCCCATCCCTGCCAGTCTTGGCTGCTGAAGGCTGCAAATTAGTTGTTTGGAGAAACACAGGCTATTTAGGTTTTGAAAAAATCAATGAGGCTTCAGTTTCTAACGAAGCTACCAGTACCCTCATTTTTGCCCTGTCTTCATGGTCTGCAACCAGATGGAGGCTAAGGATAAAGATTCTTTTCTCTATCAACTACAGTGTCAGGCAAAGCAACTCTAGGGTCTGTATGAGAAGAAATACAGATTTTATTTATGTTAGCAGTAGTTACTGCTGTGAGGTACTATATGAGTATTTCTTCATTATATTTAAATTTTTTTTTCAAAATTCCTATGATAAAATCATCTATACTTTTCTAAGTAGGAAAAATAAGGGAATGAGTGCCATGTTTTTAAAACTTCGGGGAAAGATCAAGAGTACAGAAGAGCATGGGGCAAAAAAAATGTTTAGATGCATTTAGGTGACATCAATAAAGCCCAGTTCTTTTTTTTTTTTTTTTTGACAAATGGGATCATCCTATAGACACTGTTAGGCAAATTACAGAATCTATTTGCACTGTCCCTAGTTGGGCACAACACAATCCATGGCAATCTGTCTTGCTGCTGTGCAGTCCTTCCCTGGGTGGCTGCAGGGGCAGACACAGGGTTTGTAGGTCCTGGGTCTTACACAAATCAAATACAAAGCGACATGTATATTTGGAAGGAGAAATCACACAAATGAGACAAAATGTTTTTGTTATGCAAATTTCATAATATAAACTGTAGACACAGCCAGTGCACTGTCAGGACCCCCAGGGCCTTGGAAGGGGCTTCAGTATTATTGGCTTTACAATAGATCCGGTCCAGGTGAATGTGCGATGATTTACTTCTCCATTTTCTCTTTGATGGATATTTGGGCTGGTTATAGTTTTATTTTACAGTTTTATTGTTTCCTACTAAAAAACACCGGGGAATAAGTTTTATGGGGGAGGCTTTGTCAGCTGAAGTTACTATTGCGATGGCTGTGTGACTTTCCCTTCCCTTGGAGATCTCAGAGCATCCAGGCCATTAGGCAAGAAGGATGGAGGAGGCTGGGATTCTGTGTTCCAGGCAGTACCGCCTTGAAGAAGTGGTTGTCAAAGACACCACCAGAATCACCTGGGGGTGCTTGTGAAAACTGCAGATTCCTGGGCTGTGGCACTGGGGCAAGGCACAGAAATACTCATTTTGACAAACATCCTCAGTGGCTACCTCAGAGATTAGAATTCTAGAGCCAGTGACTTGGGCTTCAGAAGGAGCACAGGTATGCGGCCTTGGGCAAGCCACAATTTCAATTCAGTCTCCTTACTAGGGAAAGGGAGCCAGGGATATGCGTGTGGAGGACAGGTAAGGAGCTGGGGTAAGGAATGGACAGTATGTTCATTCCACTGCTGTAGCTGCATTCCCTGAGCACATGCGGTAGCCTCTGTATTTTAATACAGAACCTAGGCAGCACCACCCATGACTCCAGGAGGGACCCCGTGCCCTGCACTGGCTCCAGCAAGGGCACAAACCGCTCTGCGCCTGCGCCCCTGCAAGCTGGCTGGAGTTGACAGGGGCTGTGGTAGGGCCTCTGGGCAGTGTGAGGGAGCCAGGGGTGGGGAGTTTCTTTTCAATGGGACCAACACATGTCCACTTCACAAAAGTGGCCATGCGGCGGTTCCCACAGGGCTGTGTGGCTGGGAACTCCTGGTCAGTCACTATTTCAGAGTGGAAAAACATTTTGGCTTCCTTGATCCCTGAGATCCTGACGCTTCCTGTATTTCTAGAAGTAAAATGGCCATAAACAGAACTTATCACAGGTGACCTCTGGCATCGTATTCCCATTGCCTGATGTTATTTTTACAAGGGAGGTGAAAAGATAGCAGGATTTCAGATCTGGCCCTGCAGTTCCCCACTGCATGTGCAGAGGTCTAGTCCATAGGCCACCACAGAATTAACTCAGCAGCAAATTTAAACATACGGGGTACACGTCACAGGATTCTTAATCATGACCAAGCACCTGGTGAATAGAGCTGGAAAATTAAAAATCTGAGGTATGTGTATCAGTGTGCCTGAGAAGATTTCGAAAAGAAAAGGCTTAGGTGGGGTCTGGGAATGAGGTAGAAAGGAATGAGGGTGCAGTTGGAGCTAGAGCCTGGGATATGCTTTTGTGCTGAACTTACCTCGAATCAAATATTCACTTTCTCTTCTATAAAAAGTGGAGAAAAACAAGGCTTCTTTCACTCCTCCTGAACTAGCTAATATTACTTTATCTTTATCTCTTTCTCCTCCTGAACTAGCTAATATTACCTTATCTGCACGTGTATGCCTGTGTGTCTGTGTCTGTGTGTGCCCGTGTCTGTGTGTATGTCTGTCTATGTCTGTGTGTGTCTGTGTGTGTCTGTGTGTGTCTCTGTGTCTCTGTGTGCTGTGTGTATGTCTCTGTGTGTATCTCTGTATATTGTATGTATGTCTCTGTGTTGTGTGTATCTCTGTGTGTTGTAGGCATGTCTCTGTGTGTCTGTGTGTATCTCTGTGGGCTGTGTGTATGTCTCGCTGTGTGTGTCTGTGTGTTTTGTGTATGTCTCTGTGTGTGTGTTCCTGCGTGTGCCTGTGTGTCTCTGTGAGTGTGTCTCTGTGTGTGCCCGTCTGTGTGTATGTCTGTGTGTGTCTGTGTGTATATCTGTGTGCTGTGTGTGTCTATGTATATTTCTGTGTGTTGTCAGCATGTCTGTGTGTGTGCCTGTGTGTAACTCTGTGTGTTGTGTGTATGTGTGTGTATCTGTGTGTGTCTGCATGCAATCCTTTGAGTTAATAATTATCTCATTGCATATATCAGAGAATTGTGGCTCTAGAGATGAAACTGGCCTACACTCCCAAGCTGCCCTGTGTAGGGAGCCATGTGTTGAACCAGGACTGTCTTTCCCAAAGGACAGGGCCTAATTCAGGACCCACTGAAGCAACTTCAGTAAAATGACTGTGGCATGCCTGCCTGTGAGAGGGCGAATAATGACAATGACAGTAATAACTGTCAACCTCATTGAGCCACTCTCATCACTTAATCCTCACAACAGTCCAGTATTTTCCCCATTATACAGAAAAGGATGCTGAGTTTTGAGAGGTTAAGTGACTTGAGTTTTTGAATGTGGCATGGTGGAGGGCCAGTCGGACAACAGAGTTGAGGGAAGGTGACCTGGCCTGCAGGGTTGCTCTGTGTCTTGCGGGGCCTGTAGCTTTTCCAGCTTTTGCACTCAGAGCAGAGCCTTGCAGGAGTGGCCTGGGCATGAGCTGTGCTAGTGTCAGGGAGAATCTGCCTCTGTGTCCTTGTTTCTTTAAAAGATGAACCTTTTTATCACTTTTATTAGGAGAAATGAAAACCAGCGATAAGAGAGCCCTAAGATAAGGCTGTCGGTGCCACGGAGCACCTGGGTTTAGCACCTATGAAGAGGTTTATGGTTGCCGCTGCTGCACTGGGGCCTAACTGCTGAGGTCCAAAATGGTCCAACATGTTTCTGTTAAATTGTTTTGGGTCTTTCTAGGTTTTAAGAAATATTTGTTTTACCTGCCAAAGAGCAGGATCTGTCTAGAGTCTGTACAATAAACACAAGTGAAAATGTAATCCCATATCAGTTAAGATGTGTAGAAATACACCTAAAGCACTATGTATTTATTTCTTCTTACCCTACTTCTCTCAAAGTGGATCTGTGATGACCGTGTAAATGCAAAGTCTTGGAGTATCCAGCATACGTGAAAGGCGAAGTTAGAAAGGAAGTTGTTAGACTTCTCTATCATAAATTCCTCTTCCTGTTTTCACTGTGGACTCCTAGTAGAAACGCATGACCCAGATGTTCTCACTCCTTCCTCTGAGGTCACCTGTAATCTCCAACTCAAGGACTCTCCTAGAATCCGTGGAGCAACTGCCTAAATCTTAGGCCCTTGAAAACATCTGGGCAACTGGGTCTCCTGACAGGATAGGCCAGTCTCCCCAGATGACCAGTGGGTGGCAGGAGGCTGCATGGTGAGGCCCCCCTGTCCCCCGCCTGGCAGCCCACAGCTCAAGAAGAGTGCTCTGCAGACTGCACAAACTTGGCTTTTGCACCAGGCAGCTGCGTGGATGACAGACCAAGAGCTATCGCTCCCAGGATAAGAAGCTGGATGCTGGGCGAAGCCAATTCATTTTTCTCCTCATCAGTCATTGGAAACTCGCTTCCACAGATTGATTTCCAAAGGAATAAATGTTATCACCAGATGTCATCCTGTCAAGCAGCCCTGTTCCGAAAAAGACTTTTCCTTGGTAATGGGGGAAATTTGACTTCAAGGAGGCAGTACACAGTGGTGTGCAATGGGTTTCATCCTTTTACGTTACACACGCTCTACTGTGAGTTCTCAGTGGCTGCACTTCCTATCTCGTGTGCAGCTTTGCCACCATTGCAACATAACAGATGCCTTATGAGGCCAATTTCATGGTGTCTGCTGGCACCTCTTCACTCCCTGAGCTACTAGTGACAGTTACGACAGGACTGGCCAGCTAAGCACCTGTGGCATCCAGGCATGATTCAGGCAGCCACACTGCCCGAGGTCCGATGGAGGTGAGACCTTGGATCACAGACTAGTTTCATCTCCCTAAATTAAGATAACTCCATGCAAAACCAAGACAAAACAAAATGCCATCCACCAGCTAAAAGTTTCCATCAAAATTGGAATGAGTCTAAATGCAGTTTTCACCTCAAAAATGACTTCCTCATTATTTACAGTCCACAGATATGAACAGAAATGACCATTTCTATGAAAGAAGATTTTATGAGAGGAAAGGACAAGGGCTGAGGCGCATCACAGTTGGGAGAGGGTCCTCATTCTGTTTACCATCACCGAGGACTAAGACGCAGGGCAAGTGGTGGGGAGGCAGGGCATGAATTTGCTCACACGGTCACCATGCCATTCATTACTCACTGTACGATACTGATTTTTGGCTATAAATTGGCCAGGTTAGTGATTCCAAAACGAGGTAGAGTAAAAATGGTCAGCACAATTCCCAACACAAAGCAATTCCATTTTTTAAAAGCACAGAAAAATGATTTTCATCATTTCAAACACGGAAATCAGAACCAAAAAAAAAACATGGAAGGCAGTATCTATTCTCATAGGACATGACTGACAACTTGGTTCCAGCTGGAGGAGCTTACAGGCTTAGGTGCTGGAAGGAACCCAGGGGACTCCTGAGCTCATATTTTCTTCTAGATGTCGGTTAAGGAAATCAAGACAAATATAGGCTGAGTTTTCAAAGTCTCATTTCATTCTGAATTCTTTTGATTAAAATACGCTCTTGTTTTGAAAACACAGGGCAATCTAGGAAGAGGCACATAAAGTAGCCAATTACATGAACTTTGTCCACGTGGGTTTCGGACTTTAGGATCAACACTCTAATTGTTATTCTTAAAAATGCTAGCAATAAAAAGCCCTCTAAATTCCTAATGTCTAATCCAATCTTGAAATGGATAGATCTTTAGTAACATCATCAGAACCACGTTTGTTATCTGCAAATTGCTGGAGATACGGTGCTGGCCCCACACCACCCGCTGGCCCTGCCTGGAGCAGCTGATGCCAGGGCAGGCCGAGCTATCATTAGCTGGGCACAGGGATGATGTGCATCTGCCTGTCATGGTGCTCGGTGACATCTGATACTACAAGCTTGTTTTGATCTGGCAGAGAAGATATATGAAGTTGATGCCATAAAGCTATTTTGCTAAATAAAACAGCTTTCTTCAAAAACTGTCTTGACAATAATGTAATAAATAAAGAAAAGAGTTCTAGGGAATGAAAATCAGAGTCATTTTATTTGCTGAATTTGTGGGGGTGGGCAAAATGTAAGAGGGTTGGGTTCTAAGACTAGTTTTGATTGCAAATGGCCTACACTATGAAATCACCAGGAAATTGGAACCTGAATGTGGCCACTTAACTGCAGGTCTCAAGTGAGGCAGGGACTAATACCACTGATGCAAATCTTGCCACAGTAATTAAGGCAAATGTTCAACCTGATGGGGAGCCACCCAGTCTCATCCTCTAGGGCACTCCTGGGCTCCTCAAATACATTGTAGGACTCAGCATCTAATTGAATTTTCAGGCCAAATGCAAAAGGAAGGGAGGGTCGGTTTACGAAATTTCACCTGCCAATATTGTGCTACAGGGCCTGTTTTCCTCCCCCTTCTGTTCTGAGCAGAGCAGAAACCACAAGTAGCATGGAAGAACAGAGGCAGCCTGCATTACACCGTTCTCTGAAAGTTACAGCCTGCTATCCATTAAGGAGCTGTACAATCAAGTTAGTGGGCCGCATCCAGAACATATTTTTAAAGGAGATAGAGTGGACTAGGAAATGCTAGGAGTAGATTAATCATTAATAAACCTTTATTAGAGTATGCATTATTTTGCCAAACTTCAGTTCTCTCTCTTCAGTTCTCTCTCTCTCTCTCAATGTGTATGTGTGTGTGTGTACAGTGGGTCAGAGCTTGGATAAATTGCTCTATAAGATCCCCTCTTCTTTGAAATCTTCTGAGTGTGAGTCTCTCCAGCTGCACACAGCTCCTCTGAGGCTGAAGTATCCTGCCAGCGACACAAGCCTGCTATTGTTTAAGTGCTACTCCTGGGCCCCGCTTGTCACTAGTCAGGACCAGATTTTAGAACATAGTAGGGACTTGTATTGTCAAGTAATGGAACTCTTTCCACCAATAGCTTCTGCATTTCTCAACTTATTCAACTCTCCCTGGCCTTACTCTCTGGAAGGTAACCAGGAAGCCTGTACTGTCGAAAGGAGGTGGGAGGGGTGTTGATGACTATAGGCCCCACCCCCGACCCAACTGTGGCCTCCCCACACCCAGCTGTGGCCTCCCCGCCAGCTGCAGCCTCGCCTCCCATTCCCTGGCTGGTTACAAATCTTTGGCTTACACATCTTTCACTGCATTAGGAACCACTATCACCAGAACCTTTCAAGATGGTCGTTTTCATCACTTTTTACCCCATAGTAGATAATTACAGATGACAGGCTTATTTATCATATTTCATCATCATGGCGCTTTTCCTGACATGACTGATCCTTTTCATTCAAAAGGCCCATTTTGCAAAGTTGAGGGCATCCTCCTTCAGAATGCGAAATTGTGCAAAGCCAATACAAAACAAAATTAGAAATTGGGGTCTTTAAGTTAGAAATTGGGGTCAAAATATTGCCTCTATCACTTGCCAGCTCAGCGATCTCGCACACTGGTACCTCTCAGGGACAGCTGAGAAGTCAGATGAGGTCAGGACAAAGTGCTAAACACAGTGCCTGAACCCCAGAGGAACATTATATGTCTTGAAAAAGCAAAGTCGCATTTAATAACCATCCATATACAAAAGTATATTATGTACATCATAAAATACCCAAATAAGGTTGGGTCCATCAACATCAGAATGCATTTTTCAGTTCTTCATGGTTAAAATGAGGATTTCTTCCACAAGCAGGAGTATTTCACTTTTTACTAGCCTCATTCCTTAAGCCAAGATGATTGTCTTTAGAAGAAAGATGTTTTTAAAACGATAAGATATATTTTAAATTTCCAAATAGTTAGTTACATATGGCTTTCTCAGCAGACAAGCCTGGCCATTTTTTGGCATCTCGAGCTGTATGTCTGAGCTCTGATTTTCAATTAGGGTTTAGCACGGTATTTTTTAAGAACTTAGGTGAACCTTTCAGGTGATAAGATTTACGATTTTAGTAAATCATGTGCTTTCTACCCTTTTAAAGGCCTTCATGTTATACTTTATCATCTATTTTGTTATTATATCTGAATCCTAAATAATATGGCCAAGTCAAGAAAATCTGCACGTAGGACCTTGAAGACGATTCATGTGGCAGCAGAGGACCCAGGGTCTGGGAAGGGGCCCAAGGTCAGGGGCTTCTTGGCTGTGTGACCTTGGCTAGCGGCCTTTGTACTGCCAGCTTTTTCATCAGCAAACAAGCACTGTGTACCCTGGGATTATTTGAAGTTCTTTAAAAAACAGAAAAAGGACCCGATCATCAAAACTAAAAATGCACATACAGCTCCTGAAAACATGAAGCACTTTGGGAGGCCGAGGCGGGTGGATCACGAGGTCAGGAGTTCGAAACCAACCTGACCAACATGATGAAACCCCGTCTCTACTAAAACTATAAAAATTAGCTGGGCGTGGTGGCACGTGCCTGTAATCCCAGCTACTGAGGAGGCTGAGGCAGGAGAATCACTTGAACCTGGGAGGCAGAGGTTGCAGTGAGCCCAGATTACGCCACTGAACTCCAGACTGGGTGACAGAGTGAGACTCCATCTCTAAATAAATAAATAAATATATAAATAAAGTAGAAAGTATCACCTGGGCTCACAAAGGTGAATTTGAACTGAATGAGTCCTTTGAGCAGCTTGTATTGACAGGAAAGAGGGCACCCTGCATAACGGGTTAGAGGGAGGCCCCATGAAGCAAACCCCGTGTGGGGGTCTCCTAGCCTGGCTGGAACGAAACGTGGGCTCTGGCACGTCAGGGAAGGGTGAGAGGTGGGCCTAACTTTTGGATCATGTTTCAGACAAACCACAGTGGAAAACACATTTTTGAGACAACTAGAGATGTGTCAGTAGGCTGGATTTTGGGTAACAAGAGATTTATGGCTAAGTTTTAAGTTTGATGACAATATTGTGATTACGTTTTAAAAATCATACTTTTAGAGATTCATAACGTGAAATGGAGATAGTGTTGGGTGAAAGGATAGGATTTCTTGGATGAGACGTGACTGTTCGACTGTTCTTAAAATAGTTCAGATATGGAAGGACAGATGTGAAAGAAAACAATTTTGATGATTTGGGGTTCTGGATGTGTATTAAAACTTCTATGCATAACTAAAAATTTAAAAATTCCTCTATTGAAAATCCTATTTGAATGGCACCCTCTGCCAGGCCTCCCTAGCAAGCCCTCCTTTGTGTGCACAGAGAAGCACGTATGGACAGTGCCCAGTGTACGGGTTGCAAAGCCCAGAACAAGCTAAAACCCCTTTTTAGTGACAGCCTCGTGGAAGATGAGGGAGCCATTACACGCATGGGGCCAACTTACACATACTTCAGTATAAAAAGCCCTCAAGGAAAGTGAAATTAAGTTTAAATAAAAAGCAAGTGGCAAAACAATATGCATGAATGATATAAGCTCATATGTATAAAAATAGAAACAAAACCTAAATGACTGACCTTTATTTGTACACATATTTGTGTGTATGTAAAATACAAAGAAAAAATGCTGGAAGGATTCTTCCACAACTCTTGACAGTGGAGTGAAAGCATGGTTCTTGCTTTTTACCCTCTAATTTCTTGAAATCATTATACTTTTTACAAAGAGGAGTATTTTTGCATTATGTAAGTAAAATACAGTCAAATAAATAAGTAAGTAAAGACAAAAAACGATGAGGGCGTGGGAGAGGCGGCAGGGAGGCCGGCTGGCCAGTCTCCAGAGCTTGATGTTTTCATCGTCAAAGGGACAGGACTGAGATGGATAACATTTTGGTTTCATCTGTGAAGGCCTTTCATTCCAGAAAGAAAACAGTGTCAGCATTACAGCCATGGGTTGACACATGGCTAAGGTCCCATTAGGAGCATGAAGGAGGCTCCCTTGATAATCACAGGGAAAGTCAAATGACGGGAAAGGTCGCATGCCCAGAGGAACTCCCCTGTAATTTGTATTGTAATGAATTATTACCTTAACACAAGTATGTGCCAGGCATCTAATTTGCAAGTGCGGATGCCTGGCAGTTGACTTTAAAATCACTCTGGAATTATCCCTGTATAATCTGAACAACCAGAAGTGTGACCAGGGCTTTACCAAGAGAGAGCTGCACAAAAGGGTAAACTGCAGACTGGGAAGTTC
This sequence comes from Rhinopithecus roxellana, assembly GCF_007565055.1. NCBI lineage: Eukaryota > Metazoa > Chordata > Mammalia > Primates > Cercopithecidae > Rhinopithecus > Rhinopithecus roxellana. Next base: position 2,672,574 of record NC_044554.1, read on the forward strand.
CATGTGCATGGAGGCAGTGGATGCACCGCGCTCTGCTTCAGGAAGAAGTCCTACACACATTTTCTGCATCTGTTTTATAGACTGGACTGTGTACTCTTTCATGGGGCTCTTTGTGCGAAAGGGGCCTCCCCCATCCACTCCTACTTCAGTGTAGGGCCAAGTCCAAGTGGAATGCAGCCTCTGAAAACATGGCTTCTTCTCATACTCCTTGGAGCCAGACCACTGCTCCTTTCTATGTACCCCAGGATTTGTGGGGGCTTTTTATTCAGGTGGGAGAGGAATGGGCACTGGGACAGGTGTGGTAGGTGCCAAAGAAGTGTGAGTGTGTGTGTGTGTGTGTGTGTGTACCCTGCATCACATCAGAATGGAAGAAAGGAAATAGTATGTCTATCTATTACCTCCCTGTGGGCCTACCTCAATTAGCCACCAACACACATACACACCTGTGTCCCCTTTGATGAAGGAATTAAGAAGGCCCAAAGTGACTCATGTCACTTCCTTTCTGTGGCCTGCAACTCCAAAAGGAGAAGAGGAGAGGACGAGGGAGGGTGGGAAGGCCATTGCTCCTGGTTCCAGGGTGCCCCTCCCCTTGCCTGCTCAGGTTCTGTAAGCCTTGGCTGTCGGTCAGTCCTTTCCACATCTTCGAGGAGACTGTGCCTGACAGGGCTGGCTTGAAGCTGGGTGCCTGGGTGTTCATGCTCTATTAAACCCAATCGGGAAGTTTCTAACTCATCACAACATCACAAAGAGTGTGCAAGAAAATGCCGGCTCTCTTATTTCTCCTTCAAAGTTTGATTAATGCCTCTAGGAGGAACCAGAAATCATTGGTGCCAATAAAACATATTTTGCCATACCTTTTCAACATTTTACACACAACCCATGCTTCATGAAAGCATGGCTCTTACCCCTTTGGGTGCATAGAATAAGATTGCCTGATCGAATGTTTCTGAGACCTGCTCTCTAATATTCTAAGTCAGTAGGCCCCACACAGGGCCTGAGAATGTGCATTTTCAATAAGTGCCACTGCTGATGTTGATCAGTTCTCTAAGAAATTCTGGGTTAGCTGTGGGATTATAAGCATATGCTCAGAGTACAGGTTTTTTTTTTTTTTTTTTTTTTTTTTTTTTTTTTTTTTTTTAATAATTAAGAAACTTCTTAAAGTGAACCTAAAATGGTGTGAGTCTGAGGTGCTTGCTGGACAGCAGACAAGCTTTGCCAGCCTTGTGTTCCAAGTGGAAACGCAGCATCCGAGCCATCCTGTCTTCCCCCTGCTTGTGGTCAGCTCTAAATAGCATGCTCACAGTGCTGGGGGAAAATATTTTTCCCTGTTTCAAGTGGGCAGTGGAAGTAGTGAAAGCCTAAGTAAACTCTGACCGTTAGATAATGGGCCATTATAACTCTGGACGACTTCCTGAATGACCCTAAAAAATGACTTCTCATTTCCTGCCTGTAGAAAAGAGAAATATTAGGATAGTGTTGTGTGCAAAAAAATGCAAGCTTGCAATGAGAGATGCAGAGAGTGAAGGAGAGAGGCACGAGGGGGTGGAGAAAAAGGACAGAGAATTTGAGGTTGACTCACGGCTTTGAAGGGCAAACAAAAAGAGGAAGAATGTCTGTTCTCCCATGGGTCGTCAAACCCCACACTTCACACATCTTTCCCACAGGGCCGCCAGCTGCCGCCACACCACATCTGTGCTGCCACCCGAGTGTGCTGCCCCTACAGTGGAAGCGACCTCAGTGTGGCCACCTCTGCCTCTGGAGGGCCTGCCTGCTGGCCAGCAGTGGCCGCCCCAGACCCGGGTGACTGGGCAGCACAGTAGCCCGCCTGGGCAGGGCATGAAATTAACGAGGCAAAAGAAGCCACAGAGAGATGAAAGCATAGAAGAAAAAAAAGTCACCCTGCAGCTCATATTAAAACAGAGAACTCTGCTGCTATACTTGGTCTTATTCCAAGATGCTGCCAGGAAAGAATTGGCTCACAGAAAAGCCACAGCTTCATTTTTTCCCATACTCAAGTGATACGTCTTTCCAGGGCTTTTTTCCTCAAAGGGAGCAAAATAACCTCCCTTTTCTGCATTACCATAGACTATCTTAAATAATATTTTTACAGCTTGTAATGTAAAAAAAAGATACCAGCTGACAGTGTAGTGGATGAAGGCTCCGGGGTGCAAGTCCCTGGCTGTCCTGGCCAACTCTTTAACTTGAGCAAATTAGTTACTCTCTCTGAGCTTCCCTTTCCTCGGCAGTAACATGGAGGTATTGAGCAGAGAAATTGTGAAACACTGTAGACACAAGATAATTCACAAAAATTGCGTGGCACATAGTCAGCATTTGACAAACAGTGGCTCTCATAAGGTAGTTAATAGTGGTTTCAAACTAGGTATCAAATCTAAGGGAAAAGAGGGGCTTCTAGGGGGTGAGGATGGGAGGGAATGGTCCAGTACAAATCGTGGTATTGTCAAACTTGGGGCAGCATGTTCAGGAGACGAAACACGGAGGCACATCTGCACAAGCTCAAATTCTACTTCTGCCACTGCACCATTTGGGCCACTGTGGCTCCTCATTTCCTTATTTTTAGAAAAGCTGGTGTGAGAATGAGCTGATTTAATGTGTAAAATACCTAGTGCCAGCAGACGAAGGTACCCGCTACACATCAGCTCTGTACTCCGCCTTGATCCTTCACAAATTTCGTTAGCAGAATTCCACCACACACTACTGATTTTATGGTATGGCTAAAACTAGAATTCTGAATGTTCAAGGATTCTTGGGCAGTTACTTCAGCAGGAGCTTTCAGAAAGTGAGAGAAATACTATTTATGAAGCACCACCCATGTGCTTTATTCTTTCTATATTATTAGATTTTCATGATAATACTTTAGAGATAAGAACTTTCCTCATCTAATGGACAACGGAACGGGCTCTACAAGAGGGCGTGCACAGTGGACTTGGGGTCTGAAGCCCACCCTGCTCTCTGCGCCTGGAGCCCACCAGCATCCTGCTCCCCATGCTGCCTCTCCTGGAAAAAGAGACGCGTGCAAATGACGAAGCATGCAGGAGCCACATGGAGGTTTTGTAAAATTAAAAGGATTTACATGAATGCCTCGGAGAAGGGGCAACTCAGTGTCAATTCTGACACCCCAGGCATGATACCACCGACACTGTGTCTGCTGGCATTGTTTTCCAACTTGGCAAATATCCTTCACGTGATTAAACACAACATGCCTGTGACATTGTTTTTTTTTTTAGCCAGGCTGACTGTTGTCTTCTGAGGTACTGTAGGCTTCCAAAGGCTGCTGGTGCCCTGACCTTAAGCTCCTAAATGACCATCTGAAGGACAAGGACTGGGGAAGGGAAGGAGAATTTGCATTTGAGCGTACCATTTCGTAGGTCGTTCCAACAAAACTGTGCCTTCCTCCCGGTTGACTCTCCACTCACTGAGTGTGAAAATGTGCCTAACTATGGAAGATCATGGATGGGGCTGTACTCCCCTGTTACTGAGAACCTGGACAGAAGAGAGCAGGTGAGCCCCGGAGGCTGGAATGAATGGCTAAGAGCATCTCAGATTCCACTCCTCTGAAGGCAAAATCCAATATGCCAAATTCCTCTTCCTAACAAAAGCCCTTTAAATATTTGAAGACAGTTATTATAACTCCTCTTAGTTTTCTCCCAGATAAATATCCACATTCGTCTTCATCCATCACTTGACTTTTCTCAAGTGCCTTCCTCATCCTCTGACCATTCCAGTTTGTAAACATTCCTCCCAAGTGTAGCCTTGTAACTGAACACTTCTAATCAACAGAAGCTTGTTCAGCTTTATTACATCTCTTAAGGCAACTTGACCCAAATGCATGATAAATATCACTCCCATGGTTAGGTTATATGGCAAAGTTGAAGTTGCGCAGATGTAACTAAGATCCCAAAATCAGCTGGTTCTGATTTAATAAAAAATGAAGTTATCCTGAGCGGGCCTGACTTAATCAGGTAAAAGCCATGAAGAATGGATGGAGGAGGCACACGTTTTCCCACTGGGCCTGGAGAAGCAGGCGGCTGTGCTGAGAACTGCTTATGGAGAGGACGGCCTCTAGGAGCCAGGACCTCAGTCCTACAGCCTCAAGAAACTGAATTCTGCTAAGAACCCAAGAACCCTTATGAGCTTGGAAGAGGACCTGGAGCTCCAGATGAAAACATACAAAGTCCCTAAGTGCCCTGAGAACCCAGACCCTGACCCACAGAAACAGAGACAAGAACTGTGTGTTGTTTTAAGCTATGACATTTGTGGTTATGTGTGACAACCTTATAATTTGGGCTTATATCTCATTATGGTAAGCCAATCTCTATCTTTCATAGAGGCATTTGTTAAACCACCTTTCTTCCACTCAGTGTCTTTGTTACTGATTTGGCCTTGACCTTGTTATTAACAAATTCCATGATTTTGCTCCATTCATTTGGGTCTGTATTTTAGGATCCCAATCTTGCTAACCTATACATTCTAATCCCTTCCTCTTGATTTCTTATATTCCAAAAGCCTGGGGCACTCATTTAAACTGGCCGATCATTCCCAGGGTGTTACTTGACTCATTTAAGTAATCAACAGAGACATTGGGTTTCATTTTACCAAAAACTTCTCGTATATTTAAACATTAATGCATGTCTGCATTATATTAGCTCACATATTTTTAAAACACAAATTTGACTAATGAGTAGCCATTTTTTTTTCAGGAAGAAAAAGATTCACTTTCTTCAGTAGATGCAACAAAGATCTCCACTTTGCCTGAAAGTGATTTAAAACCATGATATTAATTGTACACACGTGCACACAGTGTGCCTCACCATGTGCCTGTTTTGGTTATACTGCAGACAGCCTTTCATGCCCTTCTAAGAGTGATCTACCATGTGTTTTTCTCATAAGATATTCACCAAAGATGACATTCAGCAGAGAGGTCTAGACCACCGACGTCAGGCGTCTGTTACAGTCCTGGATGGGGGAGGCCTCAGTGGAGTGAGTCAAGAAGAAAATCACAGGGAAACCCTTTTCTGGAGTTCAAGGCTGAGTTATTGTCTAAAAAATACCAAGGAAGTGAACATGATTATTAAAATACATTCTGGAGATCATATGCTTCAGGCTGTCAGCAACGCTGGTGACATTGGCATGGCTAATGATACTAAATAAAGTCAACATCTCCAAGGAGGAGTGCATAAATTACTATGTGTCATCAGTTGAATTGTTCAATAAGGTATGTTTAAGTCCTAACCTCCAGCACTTGTGAACCTTATTTGAGAATAAGGTTTTCAAATAAGAGAATATTTTGTGAATATTTGAGAATAATTTGTGAACCTTATTTGAGAATGGGATTTTTGAAGATGTAATGGAATTGAAATGAGGTCGTACTGGTATAGAGTGGGCACTGATTCAGTGATGGGTGTCCTCTTAAGGAGATGGAAACACAGACACACAGAGAGGAATGTGAAGGCACAGAGACAGACATGCAGGAGAACGCACTGTGAGGACAGGGGTGGAGATCAGAGTTTTGCATCTATAAGGCAAGGAATGCCAAGGGCTGCTGGGAACACCAGAGGCTGGGGAGAGGCCAGGGGCATCCTCCTTGGCAGGTTTCAGAGAGAGAGGCCCTGCTGACACCTCCATTTTTGACTTCTGGCCTCCAGAGCTGTAAGTAAATAAATCTGCAGCTTCTTAAGCCATGGCAAGGATGGTGATCTGTTAGAGCAGCCCTGGGGAAGCCACACACTAAGGCTGCCCTGCACCAGATGTCTCAGGAGGGTCTCAGATAAGGCCGCTGCCCAGAGCCGCAGGGATGAGTGGTCTATTGTATGTCTACACTGGAGCGAAAATGAATCATGACATGAAAACAATGAAAACCCTGGATAACAATCCTCATGAAACAGGAAGAAACAAGAAATAATCATAGTAGGATGCGGTCCTGCTTTCTCCTGTGGGTGGTTTTGTGTCTGGGCAATCTCCTTTTTAGCCTTGGATGCCACCCACTGAGTTTAAATACAACTATTGCTGTGAATCTCCAAAACGCTATAAAGTCACAGGTAGGAGACAAGGAAAACAAACAAACCAAAACACCAAAGCTGCTTATGAAGAAAATGTGGGCAGAAGTAGGGTGCAGAGGGGAGGAAAGGAAAGGGGGGGCATGTAGGATCGTGCATCCTTTACAAGTAGGTGGCGTTCAAGGACTACCTTTTTTCTCTTTGAGGTATCAGAAATGACCCAAGTCCCTTCATATATCCGACAGTCCAACAGCTTTCTCATCCTGACGCCACTTGGTAAGATCAAATAACTTTGGTTTGATCACTGATCCACTAATGTCCCCAGTTACCTACTTTGTACAGTGAGAGGAAGGCCCTAGATTGGGGTTTCAAACTGTGGGCCCCCACCCAGCCTGCATTGCGAAATCACTGGAGTGGGTAGCAACCAGCATAACAAGGGACAGAAAGAAAAGTAAACAGAAAAGAATAGACAATATCAGAGTGATATCGTAAAGGCAGAAATTTAGATACAGCTGTATGTGTGCCATGATATTAAAATGCATCTGTTACTTTGGTAAGGTCAAAAATGTTTGAAAGCCACTGAAATAGATGTTATCTGGGAAACTTTCCTGTGCTGACTTTTTGTGAGCATATGTTTGGCTCCAGAATTCCTTACAGAGTAAACTAGAACACACTGAAAGCATGTTTTGGAAAGAGAAAAAAAGCTTGCAAATTAAAAAAAAAAAATACCACTCTCAAACAATCACTGACGAACGGTGCAGTGATGGCTCTTCCTCTCCCAGGGTTAGTGGGAGATTTGGTAATAGCCTACTTGTCCTGGGAGCATGGAAGGATGGTTTTGCTTTAGCTATAGAGAGACTGAGGGGCAGAATTCAGGGGCTGATCCCACCTCTGCACGATGGCAGGTGGCTGAGAACAGGTCAGCTCAGGCATCTCAGGCTCTTGCTCACCCATGCCCCACTTTACCACCTGGCCTTTGTTGGGAGTCTGCAACACTCATTGAGAAGAAGAAAGGAAGGTCCAGTCTAAACAAGACTCCTTCATGGCAACAGTGTGAACAGCCCAGGAAAAGATGCAGTTCCCTTGCTCAGCACAGCCCCCTCCAACCGTCCACAGAATCAAGTATCTCAGTTAGGGTGCGTGGCCCTGGCCCAGACTGCTAAATGATACCATTCCTTCTGCTGCCAAAAGTCCATGATTGATAATTCCCCTGTTAATCATTTCCACTCTATCTGCAAAAGTGTGTTTCAAAATGCTTTCTGTTCAAATTAAATTGCTGTTGTTTTACATGAGGAAAAATTCTACCTGGGAAAATGTTTGACAAAAATGTGGCAATTAAGTGCACTTTTGAAGCACTTAAAATCCAGGATTGAACCTTCAATCTTTGATGTGCACCTTTTGCAGGGCATTTCTAAGTAGTGTAGTGGCCAAAAGGAAGCTTTATCATCCTGACTGGCACCCATACCTCCTGATAAATGGCCAATGTCACTAGATCACCCTTAGGTCCTAGTTCTACAGGGAAGGCTGTTCCACACCTGTCCCTACCACATCCACGACACAGGGAATAACATGTATTTTATCTTATTTTAAAATTTACATGAAGAGACAGTATATATTTATGGTATACAACATGATGTTTTGATATATGTATCCATTGTGGAATGGCTACATCAAGCTAATTAATGACTGTATTACTGCACATACCTTTTTTTGGTGTGGTGAGAACACTTAAAATCTACTCTCTTAGCAATTTCCATGTATATAATACATTGTCACTAACTACAGTTACCACGATGTGTAATAGATCTCTTTAACTTATTCCTCCTATCTAACTGAGATTCTGTGTCCTTTCACCAAATCTCCCCAAGCTCACACCTTCCCAGCCCCTGGTAACCACCATTCTACTCTCTGCTTCTCCGAATACAATTTTTTAGATTCCACGAAGGAGTGAGATCATGCAATGTTTTTCTTCTGGTGCCTGGCCTATTTCACTTAACATAATGTCCTCCAGGTTTGCAAATGACAGGATTTCCTTCTTTTTTTTTTTAAGACTGAATAGTATTCCATTGTGTATGTATACCACAAGCAGTGACTGGCAGTTACTAAAAACAAAACAAAAAGAAACAAAAGTTCCTGATTATTATAACGATTAAGCCTTGACATTGGCTATCATGTTTTCAACAAATGGTGCCAGAGCCACTGAACATCACAGGCAAAAAAAAAAGAGCCTTGACCTCAACCCTTGTGCAAAAACTAACTCAAAATGGGTCACAGATTTACATCTAAACACAAAACTATGAAACTTGTGGAAGATGACCTAAGAGAAAAACACAGGACATACTTTGGTGCAGACTTCTCAAACCTGACACAAAAAGTATGATCCATAAAATAAAAAAAAAATTGAAATATATTAGACTTCAAAATTTAAAACTTTTGTTCAGCAAAAGAGCCTGGTAAGAGGTTGGAAAGATAAGCTATAGACTGGGAGTAAAGATTTGCAAACCACATATCTTTCAAAGGCGTCATATTGAGAATATAAGGAATGCTCAGAACATACAGATGCCCCTCCTGGCAACAGCCTACATGTGTTCAGCTCTGCTGCAGACACCTGTGGTGGGGAGACCCCAGATTTTCATACAACTGCGCTTGTTTCCTTCCTTTCTGTCCTCAGGTCTTAAGGTTCCATGGCAGTGATGAGAGCTCTGAATCCAGCAGGCCCAGGCCTAGGGTGGGGCATGTTCTTGGGCACAAAACTTAAGGGGGCAGCAAAGGACTCTGTTATCACGATAAACGATGCAGTATTTAGAAAACAAAATCCTCCATAAAATCCATGCTGAACAAAATATTAAAATGTAAATACGGACAAGACCCAGTGAGTGCCTGTCTCAACCATCACTCCAATCCTGGCCCTGGAAGGAAAAAATTCAAAGAACACGTATTTGGGAGAAACAAAGGAAAATGTGCAATCCTAACACCGTCCATTTCTTTTCGTAAGTGCTTGTCACCACACCTTCAGCACCCACAGAGCAGGCCGCAACTCCTGCATCTTTAGCAGCACGCCAACCCGCCCCTCTTCCCTGCTGCACAGGCCACCTACTCCGAGTGTGCATGCCTGGCTCTGGGCAGAGCACCTGCTCCAGCTCTGCAGGCCTCCCACACCCCGTGCCTGGCCGCTCCGCTTCTGATCTTTCCTTGTATATCTCGAGCCCCCTGGTGGGAAGCTTTCCCACCACCCCCCTCCCCTCCAGCCTTAGCTGGTCTTTCCCTCCAGCCTCAGCCCATGCCTGCCTCATTCCAGGGCCTCGCAGCTCAGGCCCCTCCTGGTTCCTGGAGGCTGTCCCTGCTGCCCGTCCGGCCCACGGGAGAGGAATGGACGAGAACTCCCCGAACTTAGGTTCTCTTTTCCCTTCTGAAGCCAAACGGAATAGAAGCATCCTCCTGCTCCCGGGGGTGGGGAAAGAGGACTGGAGGGCCCCGGGCACCTGGAGTCTCCACCGAAGACGCGTGCCCGGCCAGAGACAGGGGAGTAGGGGCTGCATGGGGAGTAGAACCTTAACCGTCTGTCTCAGCAACGCCGCTCCACTCCTCCACGGAGAAGGTGCAGGCTCTGGGGACATGCACAGGAGCCGCGGGCTGCCCCAACTGTCTCAGGATGTCCCTTCTCTGTCCTCCTGAGCACAGCCACAGGCCGTGGAGTCACCACAGCGTCCACTCTCTCATCCAAGGGACTGGTCCCTGCGCATGGGACCTGCATGGGCAGTGACTCGACGCCGCAGATGATCAGTGGTGTTGCCCGTGTGGCCCCCACACTGACCAGTGCACGTGGACATCTTCCTGCACATGCAGAAGGACGCAGGTCGGTCTGGGCAGCGGTTCCCCAGGGGGGACCAGCTCAGAGGGAAGAAGGAGAACGCACACAAACCCTATGCACCGAGGCATCCCAGGGTTGGTGCAGCCGGCACACATGCTTTAGGAGTGACGAACACAAAGTGAAAAATAGTGTCTCTACATGGCATGGTACCCTTGGGATGGTGCTGGAGCCTCAAGACACGGTTGTGTCGAGGGGGCTTCCTGGCACCGCTCTGAGCTGTAGGGGGTCCCAGGACAGTGCGGATGCGGGACGCGGGGCCCAGGGCCTGTACCACTGACAGGGCGGTCCTCATCCCTTCGCCGAGGCTCTGATCCTTCTCGCCTCCGCGCACGCCACAATACTGCACACACCCAAATACCCCAGGACAGGAACATGGCACGGTGGACAGGAGAAACCCTGCACAGTGCCCAGAAGGTCTGCAGGAGCTTCTTCTTCCCTTTGACTCGCGCACGTTATTCTAAACTGTTCCTGGGCGTACTTTACCCCAAGAAAGCCAGCCACTGCCTCCCCCTCCACACCCACGACGCCACCGGTCCTTGCAGATAGCGTCTCCCTGGTGCAGCATTACACCCTTGCAAAGCCCCGCTCGCCAAACAAAGTCGCGCTGATGGCCTCCAGTTCCTGCTCAGGGTTCAATGTCCAGCTCTTCGGTGCTGCCTCTGTTTAAAATAAAAGACGGGCCTGCATCCGGAAACTACCTCTGCCAGGGTTTCTTTTTTATGAGTATTTAACCCATTTTTTCTCCCCAAGCACCAAAGAGTTTCTGCAGCCCCCTGGAAACCTCCCGCTCTTCCATGAGGGTCTGGAGTTCTTGCACCACCTGTTTCCTAGTTCTTTAGCAGTCTTGGTCTTTCGGTGCAAGCAGCTGCCCTACCCTGAGTTACGCTGGCTTAGTTCCACTTGGAAGTAAACATTTCTTCGTTTAATTATATCATAATCATGCTGGAAGGAAAGACCAGCAAGTGTGAGGCAGGGTGTGCAAAAGGACACGCAACACACACACACTTTTCACTATCAGAGAAAAAGCGGAGGACACATTTTTATTTCCAATGTAAAATGACAAGGCCACGATCAGAAAATTAAGTGATGACATTTTAGTATGATTTATATTGTGCTGAATTTTATTCTATTTTAGCCATACAGGAAGATAATTTCACAGCCTTAAGATGATATTTTTTGCTGAAATTTTATTTAATGATTATCAAGGAATTTTTCTGTGTGCTTGAAGCCCCGTGCTAGGCACACTGATGTCTCAGTTTAAAAATACCACACCCAGCACAGAATATAGGTCAATAAAACTGCCATATTTTCTGCTAGGCTTACAAAGGATGAAGATCTGACTGAAATATCGTCTTTGGAATTTTTGGGGTCTAAATAATAATCTGTAATTGACCTCACCAAGACATTGAATGATTTACCAACTCATCCATTAGTACATGGTGTTCAATAGTTGTACTCACCTATTGGGATTGACATGGATTTTTGTATGACTTACATTCTGCCTTTGTATATCTTATGACTGTAGTGAACTCAGTTTTCGACTGTCCAAGCAGAGGATGGCGTAGGTCCTTGACTGCTAGTCAATTTCCCTCATTCCCTCACTGTTTTATTTATCATATATTTATTGAAAGCCTGTATGACAGCAGCTAATGATGGAGTGGCAGGCATTATGAAAACAGATAAGGGGGTGGTCAGAGCTCTGATGGAAATTATGTCCTAGTATATATATATTCTCACATAGGAAGAACTCTTCACCAGTGAATGAACTATGTGCTCTACTAATGAAGTTCAAAGGGAAAGAAACTACAGTATTCCTCAGTGGGGGTGGGTGCCATGCACACTAAGTAGGTTTTATTGCAATGAGCATTGAAAGTCACCTAGATGATAATAGGTGAAGGGGTGTGAGTATGTATGTTTTGTTTGCTTGGCTACTTTTGGTTGGTGTGTGTGTGTGTAAAAATAGGCCTATCAGATGATGGAATAAAAAAAGGAGTCTTTTTCTGGACATTAGTTGTGTTCCTAAGTCTAGGTCACACAGTGTCCTAAAAATTGTAATCATTAAAGTTAATATGCCTAACAGTGCTTATCGGGATTTTTTTCCCAATGAATGAAACTAGATTTTACTGGTGCCCTTCAGTCTTGATAACAAAACTCAAGGACAACAGTTCTGTATTTGCCTGCATTTCCCATTAGATTGAAGGAAGCTACAAGGCTTTCTTTGGTTTTAAGAATATTTGACCTGCATTACCATTTCTGTTGATTTAATCATCTGTACTGAGAATCACAATTTCATTCAGAATTTCAGCAAGGTGCAGTGCTTGAAAAAGTAATAAAGGCCTCATGCAGCTTGGGTTTAGTACTAATACATCTCAAGCTGGTACAACACTACTAACAAAATGTTATAATAAACCATACCAGTATCCCAAAAGAGATGCTTTAATACCAAATGTCTCATTTATAACAAATTACTAATGGACAATTGCTAAGCTGGACAAGTGAACAAGGACAATTAATTGAGGTAAACAGGCTTGGACATTTCCAGTTGAATGGAAATTTCCACGCGATGTGCTTGCTTGTCTCTTTGTAAAGAACTGTTGTGCAGAGTTCCACTATTGCACCCCCACCACTTGAAAGCCAGCCCATCTAATTTAATGCTCTTTTTAGCTCAGCAAATTCTGATTTGGAGAGTTGATGTGCATGGATTTTTGTGCAATCCTATTTACAAATCAACTGAAAAAAAAATAAAGAGTTCCAATCCCAGAGTACACTGTGTAGCTCCAAGCGTGCCAGAGAAGGCAGCTGTGGTGCACTTGCGATGGCCTCTGAGGGCTCTGGACGCTGTCCTCACTACGGTGGTAGGTTCCGCTGCCTGAGTATATCCATTACAGGAACTCGAGCTTCAGGTGGCCCATTATAACCCAGCTCAAGAGGATGTGTCTCCAAGTTTCAGAAGGAACATAGCTGTGCATCAGCTGTGATGTTCCTGTGACCTAATCTCGGGGGAAATTCAGATTGGTAAATTTGTTCCAAAACATATTGTTGCGTTGTTGTGGTAGTGGTTGCTAAGTCCCTTCCCCAGTGAATATATTCTGAAATTAGATATAAACTATCTATATTATAAAAGCCCCTAAAACAGGACATTCTGTTGTGGTGGTCACAGCTCAATTGATAAAATGACCTCCATACAAAGAAGGGATCAGAGTGAATGAAAAGTAGCCACCGGTATGGAGGAAGCTGGAGGCCTTCACAGACAAGGGAGGACCAAACTGTCCTAGGTAGTATCCTCTGGTTGGTGGAATTATTTGAAACACTTGTTTTGTTTTTTAGCTCCTGCTTCAATTTTAATTTGCTCTGCCCCTTAGAAGAATGCGGACTGCAACCGTGGCCCCTGCCCTGGCCCTGACTGCCCACTGATGGTCTGAGTTACCTACACACCCTTTGGCCTTGTATTCAGTGACTTACAAATGCTCTTTAAAAGTCTTAAGAAGATGACAAAGTGATTTTACTGGTATTGTGAGTTCTTTTAGTTGCTCTTATACTGATTTTCCATGAATGTGATTGTTTTAATAGTAACCTTTGCCAAAGATTTCTAAAATAGATTTCTAAAATACCATACAATCTCAAGGTTCAAATTCTGGATGAAAATAATGTTTTGTTGAAATGACCTTCCAAAGAGAACACTGTGCTTGGTAATTAGAATGACAGGTTAAGCATTATTCTTCAACTACCATAAGGAAAAATAATCTTGACTTTGCCAGCTAATTGATTTGCTTACTAATTGATTTAAAATGTCCTTTCACTTTAATGAATCTGTCTATTTACAGTAGTCATTTATAAGGTTAAAGTATGCATTCCCAAATATTAGATATTCAGATATTCCTTAATCATGTCATATATCCAAGTTGAAAACACCTACGTATTTGGGGAACAGGCAAGACAATATTGGGTATTTTTAAGAAATTCATATTATTCTCAAAAATAATTCTGGAAAGATTTCAGCGGCCTTTCACATTGAAGGAGAGAATATGATGTCACCACTTACACTTTCTGTTTCTATTTCATGTACACAAACCAGGCCAGGGGGCCAGCTGTAAACCCGCATTCTATTTTGATGACATTGTCATAACTTTCAGTTCTAACTGGAGAAAGCCAGAATTTAAATCTAGTGAGAGTATTAATGCTGCTCAACAGGAGGGAAATGAAAGTGGGATCTCAGAGTGAACATGTGGTCCTTCCGAATTTCCTCCTGGACCTGGACAGGGCTCATGGTCAAAACAGAGATCCTGAAATGTTTTCACCATGACTCAAGAGTGAGCAGGAAGGGTGGGGCTGGCCTCTTTGTTTTCTCACAAGGTTGATAGCGTGTACCTTAGAACCAGCCAGGGCGCAGCAGGAGTAACAGAACGTGGCTTAGCCATCGCGAGGCAGATGTGGTGAACGAGCCGTGAGACCGCCCCTGACCACGTCAGGCTGTTTGCAGTACCCATGGGCCTCGCCCTCTCCAGACCAGGGGAAGGGTGTGGCTCCAACGCAATCTAAGAAATGATCATTCTTTAAATTCTAAAGGTGAAGAGATATAAACAGCATTTTAATTATAATATGCCTAAAATGTATTTCTTGTAGAGGATAGGCATCCCTGTGCGTATGCAAAGTCTTGGAAGAAAAATATATGTTGAGAAGGCTTGACTAAGGGACAGAACAAATAGCACACTGGTTTTCTGTTTTCCTTAACGCTGATAACGTCTGAAGAGCTGTGAATGTCTCTATGTAATTAACAGGGTGGCAAAAGAACAGGAACGAGATTCAGGGGACTCCAGAAAGAACTTTAATTTCTGTTCCTTAGTTTCCTCATGGGACACATGGGACGAAGTATCAATAGCTATGCCCATAACAACTGAGATTTGATAGTAAATTCAAAATTAAGTTCATGCTTGAACTTTTTAAAAAATACACACTTCATTTCCCTATGGGCCATATACAAAATGTGAGCTGCAATCAAAGTCCTGGCCAGGGAGTTTCTGGTAACGTGTCTCTATTATGGGATGTACACACTGGGAACAGCATTGATCACTGCATCTGCAGAAGCCTTTCCAGTGTGTGCCTCATGTGCATACTGAGTGAAAGTTTTTCTGATAATCATTCTATTCTCACAAAAAAGTCCTCCTGGGAAGGTCCTACACTCATACCTATTTTACAGATTGAGGAAGTGGGTTGAGAAGCTTGATAACCTGTGCAAGGCGGCATGGCTGGTAAGCAGGCCCTCTTAACCATCGCACTATGCTATCTGCAGTATCCAACTGCCCTCTCCTTGATCCGGCACATAGTTTGAATTGAGGGAAGTCCTTCAGTATTTAGAAAAATCACAGATGACTACATGGTGAAATAGCAGAAACAATGAGTGAGAAGTTAGATATTTGCTTCATTCCAAGGGAAGAGAAATGACAAGGTGGGTCAGGTAGTGAGCCAAAAGCTCAGCCTCCAAGAGCAGTCAGATATAACAAAGCCTGAGAATTCCTTATCTAAAAGTAGTGAGATGTGAGATGCTAACATGAGAAATTTCAGCCTGATTATAAGGAAATTTTCCAGACAGTGGAAATTCACAGTGAAGTGAATTGAACTGTAACCATGTACCTAAAAAGAAATCATGAAAGTCCTTTGTGGATGGCATTTTAGAAACTGACAAGCACACCGGAAAGAAGGCAGGTTCACTGACTCCAGACATCTTTCCATCTGCACTGTCATCTTTTTAAGGATTACTTTAAGGACCTCAAAAGGAGACAAAACAGCAGACTGTTAAAAGCAGCCGTCAATATTTATCTAAACACAATGAAGCACCTGCTTGTGGTACGACCAGCAGTCATAAAATGATGGGACGATCACTGTTGGTCCTATTAGTGGAAATAATTAATAGAAAAATGGGCCAACATGCAACTGTTGCTGCCTCTGCAAGGGAAAGTCACCTCCCTAAAAAAAGGGAACACCATCAGCACCACCACTCGTGAGAGCAATGCTTGACACTTCACATCCACCAGCAAACCTCACCCAGCCCGCAGCCCTCTGAGGAAAGCACTGCTGATAGCTCCATGGTGCCCACCAGAAAATGCAGGTGCAGCTGCTTCAGGAGCTTACTCAAGCCCACAGCTGGTAAGTGGGACAGCTGGGATTTGCACCACATTCCTCTGACTCTGATGAACATGCTTTTGTCTGTGATATAATGCCACAAATAGAGCTCTAAAATCCACCTTGAGTAGGCGGTATGCTCCAAAGTCTGTGCAGAGTACAGACTAGTGATAGCTACAATTGCTAGTAATAGCTATAACACTTAAACTGATGTTACATACATTTAAAATTAAGTTTGCATTTGAACTTGATAAAATGTGTGCATTTAACTTACTTCCCTGCAGGTCACATATGAAATGAGAGCTGGATTCCAAGGCCTGGCCAGGGAGTTTCTAGTATTACTGTGGCACTCACTGGACACTGCACTGACCACCATGAGTGGGAAAGTATTTCAGATCTCTCTACACCATTTTCTCCGTAGTACTCTCTGACTTAATCCAAGAGAAAAATGTGCTGCAATATTGGCTGTCTTCTGTTGGTGTTGCTAAGTTACTGAATATTTTGCCTTGCCTTGCCCAGAAACTGTGTTAATTGTCTTTAAAGAGATAAGCTACATTCTGGAACATCTTCGCATGTGTCCTAAATGTACTGAGTATTTTTGTAAAATAAATTTTGTTCTTTTCTTTCTTTCTCAAATACAATTTGGAGAGAAGCATGTGATTCTGTACTGAATTGAAACATAAATCTCTAACATATTATTAGGATATAAGTGGGAAAATATCTTTTTTAGAGTCCTTGGGAGCTGCGTGTGTGCATGCACAGGCACACCCATGCATCCCGGTAAGACTGCCTAGAAAGGAAGAGCCACATGCTCTGAAAGGGGTGATGACATTGAACAGAGAACATGACGGATCACAATCCTGCCAATGAAGGCAGGGCGGGTGGAGAGGTGGGTGCTGGTCTGGTCCCTGTGTTTAACATAGTCAGGCCATCTGTTTTAGTCCTCTTCAAAAAACACAGTTCTGAGAGAACTTAATTTATTTCTTGAAGGTTCTGAATAATGAAAAAAGAATAGAGAAAACACAATGTTATATAACAGAAGGCAAATTGAAACATATATTCCAAATGCTAGCTTCTTTTCTTTTGCCCCTAAAGTCTTCATGTGAAAATATACAAAGGCAATTTTGGAAATAAGCATATGTGTTCCTATCTTCTATGAGTTCTCTACCTCACACAATTAATGGAATGGGAATGGGGTTAGGAGCCTTCCAGCTCCTGAACAGTAACACCAACCCTCCAAATTCCTTTCTACTTCTTCCTCACAGCAGCGGAACCTTGCTCCGTGTCAGGGCTGGGCTTTAGGGAGGTCCTGAGACACCGGAGCCACAGAAGAGCCAAGGTTCTACCTCTGGGGCTGTCTCCACGTTCCTCCTGCTAGTGGCGTTTGGCACAAGTCTAACCTGCTCTGAGCCACTGAAACATCCGGTGGGATGTGTATACCCATGTTGCCATGGAATAAAGCAAAACTTCACAAAGCTGGAATTAAGATTCTCCTAGGATCTGTCGGCTTTATTAATTTCTTTTTCTTTTCTCCACTTCCTTTCCTTTTTCAAGACTGGTATGGGGGAAGGAGACAAATTCAACAGCTCAGCAATGGTTCTGTCTACGGATAGAAATAGCAAGAGAGGAGGACATCCAGGCTCTAGGATGTGTGATTTCTTCTTGCACATGTTTGCAAATTTGCTTCTACAATCAGCACTGGCTGTGAATTAAGACATAAACTGGGGGACTCAGGGCCGTTTGCAAATAATCACCTGTGCACATCCCAGTCCTCTAATCTGTGACAGGAAGCTTTGGACTGGAGGACTGCAAAGTCCTCTTCCAACTCCAGGTCTTGTCAGTGTTTCACAGGCTGCTACTGCTATTATGTATGTATGTTTGCATGTATCTATTCATTTATTTATATCCCAGAACTAAATAAAAATTAGATAAATAGTCCAACACATTGGTTTTTTTCCCACTGTAGTTGGGGCAATTCCTCTGAAAATGAATGACCTCACTATATTTTAGGCAGTGGAGGTTTGCTGAGGCATGAAAGTTAGTGATTTTTGTGAACATTTAACAGAGAATAAGTAAGCTGATGATACCAGGGGACTCAGAACCTATCCTGTCTAATCAGGAAGAAAGGGAAGTAGTGTGTCCTGAAAAGCCGGGGAAACCCAGAACTTTCACTGTTTGGAAAAGATAGATAGCATATTCCCTTTGAGTTTTCTTGGCTGCAGCCTGGGATTGGGGAGAAAACGTAACATTCAGAGAAAGGTGGGATACAGCATATAGCATTGTTCTCCTTTTTAAATTAATTAAAGTTTTTATTTCCTGAGTATATTTGTATTCATGTACTTTTCAAGTGTGATGTTCAAAAAATAATGCAACTTTTTACTAAATCTAAAGATATTTCAGGTAATTTCTCAGTTTTGTACATGATGTATTCTTGAAGGCTTTTCTGAAAGTAGACTCTCTAAAAATTAAGCAACAAGGTCGTTTGTATGTGTGTGTAAGTGTGTATGAGAGAGACAGAGAGAGAATGATGATTAGTGGGTTATCACACTTCTGTGACCAGTGGAGACAGCAGTTAGGTAACTATGGAGGTGCCCTGTAAGAATTCTGTCTTTAACACTACAGTCTATGCAGGCACCTTCCTGAGTTCACTGCATCTACCAGTCCTGCTGTGGGTGGTCTGCTATTTAAATGCCTGCTGACACTGTCAAAGGGACCTGAAGCTGGGAGGATGGAGAGGAGTGTATCTTTGCCTGTCACAGCATCATGACCTAGGAGGTCACCAATCCTGGAGAGGAGGACAAAAGCCAAGTTGGAGTCTGGTCTTGAGGGCAAAGTACGTGCTGGGTTCTGTGGCCCCCAGGACTGAGCAAGAACCAAGTCTGATGTTGCTGGTCACCAAGACCTGTGAGGCCCCATGGTGGGGAGCTGGGATGCAGTGGAATGAGGGGTCTTTTTAAGCATGATCTTGTGCCACAGATTGTGGCAAGTGCCCACTGTCTTTCCACCTGAGGCTGTTTATTATTAGCTCAGCAGGTACTTGCTGGACATATCCAGGATGCAGCAGTCACCACATGAGCTAAAAAGTATCTGTTGCTGGAGGATCATCAAAGACTCATTTTGCAGCTGAGTACAGGCTGTTTGGCACTCAAGGACCATCTCGATAAAATGTTTCTTTTTACATGAACAGCAGTTTCAGGAGAATGAATTGTCTTAATTATCTGAATTTTAGAAAAAAAATAACCATAGAGCATTTGCTAGTTTATTTGCATTTAGTGAATTTCACTTAAAAAATACTACAATAATGCTTCATAGTCGTCTCTGTAATCAATCTGGTACTCAAAGCCTCAAACTGCTTTGTAAGAAGACTTAAGTCTCATGACTTTTCTCTGAAGAAATGGTTGCAAAAAGAAGTGAACACTCTTCCCAAAGTGTCGCTGCAATTCAACAGTAAAGCAAGACCTCCTACTCCAAATACATGACCAGATGCCTTTTCCCTGTGCCCCCCAACTGCTCTGCCCACCATTTCACCCCTGCCCCTGACCCTTCTTTCTACACATTCCTAAAGTTGGTGTGGATGAGGCCTTTTCCTGGGAAAAGTCATAGGAGTTTGATAACCCAGTAACCATGCATTCTCTCTCTCTCTCTCTCTCTCTCTCTCTCTCCTCTAAGGTTTATCCAAGTGTGTTCTTAGATGTGGACAGACTATTGCCTCCTGGTCACTGGAGTGTTCTCAATGCTTCAGCAATCTGTGGATGATGCAGACAGCAGGAATTGAATTGAGCCAGTTGGTAACAGCTTCAGCAAAGGCTGCAGGGAACATACAGAATAGAAACGACCAGGAGCAGATCCTCACGGAGCCCCGGCTAGTGATGAGGATCACCGTGCCCTGGACACACAGACGCAAGCAATCTTCGCATTGACCTTGTTCTGGGGCTTACTCTAAGCTATCTCTGAAGAAAACCATTGCCTAATCTGGAGCTGCTACTACCAGAAATAACCACAGTCAAGGAAAACTCTACGCCCAAGTAAACTCAAGGTATCAGGAAATAAGATTAAAAAGGAGTGTGGGACTGCCACTGACATTTAAAAATCTCCTCTTTGTATTCTCTATTTTCAGAAAACAATTTCAACATCAGGCATGAAGTTTATGATGAATATAGGAAACAGAAGGATGGTGGGATTGAGGATTTTGTCTACGGGAAATTATTATTGTTCTGATATTTCAAAACAGAAGAGCCAAACCAAAACAACTGTTCTTTTGACTAAAAAGATGATAAGAGATATTTTTAGTGCCCCCACCACACATGCACACACACGCACACACACAGGCACACACACCTGTGCACATACACACACATATGCACACATGTACACACATACACATATACACATACACACAGGCACACCTGTGCACACAGACACACATATACACACATGCACACACACGTACACACATACCCATATACATGTATACACACGCTCACAGACACACATACACAGGACACACATGTACACACATGTACACACATACACATATACACAGAGACACACACAGGTGCACACGTGCACACACACACACACGCACGCACATATGCACACACACAATGGCAACTATGGGTGGGTTGGATGTATTAATTTCTTTGATTGTGGTAATAAGTATACAATGTCCATGCATATGAAATCATGTTTTACACCTTGAATAGACACAATTTTTATTTGTCAATTAAATATTTTAAAATTTAAAAATATTTCCCTTCAGGAAAAAATTAATAAACAAAGGTAGCAGATTGGTTCCTTAGCAAAGTGAATATACTTCACACTACCGAACTGTACACTTAAAAATGGTTACGATAGTAAATCTTATGTGTATTTTACCATAATTCAAAACTGAAATGTTTTTAAAGTGGGAAAGAGGCAGCATTGGGGTTCTCCCTTTAAGTTTCTCACCTCATTTGCCAGTAAGCAACCTGTTGGGGCTTTCCCAGTCATTCTGCGTGTCTATGCAGGCAACTATTTGCTTGAATGTTTGTTTTCCAACAGACACCTTCCTCTAATATGCGGAACACTCTGGAGTCATTTCCCCACGGGCTCCGGCTCTCCCTTCACACTGTGCTTCTGAGTAGTCTCGAAAGCATTGCAGGAGATGACAGCACTTTCCTGCAGACACAACCACCTTCAGGGTTTCTTCTGAGCTTTGTTCCTGAAATCGCAGCTGTGCTCACGCAGGAGCTTTGTTCCTGAAATCGCAGCTGTGCTCACGCAGGTGTAGCCTGGATGGTTTTCTGAAACCACACCCTTCCTCCCTCATCCTCACAGCAGTGCTGCAGGAGAGATGTCACTGCTCTACCAGACAGGTGAGGAGCTGATGATGCAGGATTGGCCTAGGTCACCTGGCCAGCCACTGCGCGGTGGGGCTGAGGCGTAAACCGATGGCAAGGACGCCTGCCTCCCAAGTGACCAGCTCAGCATCCAGTTCTGTAATTCCGTGTCTCTGTGAATGCATGGTTTACTTTTACATTTTGGAATATCTATATGAAATCATGGGTTTTTATGTAGCTGTATCATTGTCAGGTTGAGAAATGCAAACATCATAGTCTTTGTTCCCGTCTACCTCAGAGGAGGAGAAGCTAGGCAGCTGACCTCAGGGAGCAGCCAGAGGCTTCACCTGAGGAGCCTCTCGCTTACTTGGGAATCCACAGCATCCCTGGTGACAAAAGAGAATCTGCGTGAGCCCCACCCCAACATCAGCACGGTGGGAGGAATTCAGCTGACTTTCACAATAGCAACCTAAGAACCAAAGCTTTTGAACTGCCCTTTTTGTAACAAAGCAAACCAAACTCAGTGAAAAGAGATGCCTTTGTGATGTGCGAAAGATAATTCGTTACAATGAGTTAGAAACTGATTTGCTTATAGAAGTCTTGGTTTTATATTTTATTTACTTGTGTGCTGCAGGCTGACAGTAGCCCTGGCCAGGAGGAATTCGAGGCTACAACTCGAGCTCCCTTGCCCTGTCGCCTCTGCTTGCACCCACTCCCAGGGAACATTTCACACCAAATATTTCTTTGTATTGAAAAAAGGACTGTAAATGTCTGAAAATAATAGGTGGCATGACAATGCCTCATTATCTATCAAATGCCTCACTATTATGACCACAGTGTTAATGTTTTAGTTTTCACTTACTGGATTTTTAAAAAATGTAGGCTGTAGTGTTCAGAAATGTCAACTGCCAAAACACCCCCTGCTGACAGGGAAAGAGGCTTTGCAAACGCGGGAGGAAAGGACGCAGAAGGGGAGTGCGGCCGCCGTCCTGTACAGGGGACTCTGTCACATACCATGAGCACCTCAGTCAGACACCTCCTCTGCATGGCACTTTCATCACGTAGTCACTGCGAGGAAAAACTATGCTAGAAAAACATGCAGCTTTTTGGAAAAGTTTATCTTTGTCAGGATACATAATAATAGGGCCAGGCTTCAGGCCGCCCTCTCCAGGGTTCTAAAGGAAGGCAAGAGCGAAAGGAATGCAGCCGTAGAGAATAGTTTTGGAATGACAGAGGCCATATGACTCAGCTTCACTTGGCAAAAAAAAAAAAAAAAGCCACTTAGTCACTTACTACATTGTCCCCTTCCCCTTGCCTTGAGCTCTGCCATGCACGTCAAAAGCATGTTAGTGAAGAGGGAAAGTAAAATGACCACTTTTCTCTGGGGAAACACAGCCATGTCCCTAATTCCCCCAACACCTTCTGGGGACGTTTGATCTCATCACTGGTTGAATTCACAGCCAGAGCTAACATGTTTACAATATGATTCACTGTGTCATGATCTCAAGCCATTTCTTATTCCTTCTGCACCCAGAACCTTTTAATAAATACTCTTGAAAATGGGAAACTGGCTGTCAGTTTTTAGTGACTTTCCAACTCTTGCTTTATATTTTTAATCTTAAAATAAAACTGATCTTTTCAAGGACACAAATGTGTTAGTAGCCACCCAGATACTTCTAGTGAGTAAATTACTCTTCCGGAATAACAAATTAGAGGCTTTTGAAAGTACATTAACCCTTTAGACTCACCCTGTACAGCTCACTTGTGCAGGGAGTTTCCACTCAGCACATGAGTCACCAGCAAAGCTTACTCCTCGTCCACCCCTCTCCTCCCTAGGGAGTAATCTCCTTAGAACATCTCAGTGTTTATGCATTAAAGACCTAGAATGCAGCAGGAATCTCCAGTAAGACTAAGAAATTCCAGAGTTGCACATCTGAGGAAGTAGGGAGGAATCTTCATCTGGCTCTCCCAGTATCAAGCGAGCAATCATCGAAAGTGTCACTTTTCAGATAACTCAAGTTGACTTCTGGAAGCTTCGAGAAAGCTTTTTGAGATGCTTTTCAATACATGCTCTAAAAAATTCACTATAGTGTGCCTTCTGATTTTATTATATTTGATTTCTCGTATGGTGCATGGTAGACCTTTTCCAGGAGCATGCAGTGTGGTCACCTTGACCAGGAAATGCAGGGACATGCCCATCTCTTGGGCTACTGGTATGTGTGGCAGGTTATTTGCTATAACAGAAAATGATAAAGCCAGTAGGTTTGTGTCTACTTGCCATTCTTTATTCCCTGACTTTTCCTTTGTTTTAGACTTTGAAATGGCAATTTCTAAAATTCGGAAGGCTACGTCAACGAGAAAATCCATCCTTGTATTGTTAAGAAGTCTTTATCTTGTTATATAATTATTCCACTATCTTTTCTTGGGGCTGTCATAATCCTTTGTGGAAATACAAGAGATTTTGGTTTCTAATTAGGTTTAAACTGTATCTAAATTAAGAGTAAATGGGCACTGACTGAGAGTTTGAAGAACGAAAGAGAAAAAAGAAGTGCATAAATGTCATTGGAATCACTTT
The DNA here is from genome assembly GCF_007565055.1 of Rhinopithecus roxellana. Taxonomy (NCBI): domain Eukaryota; kingdom Metazoa; phylum Chordata; class Mammalia; order Primates; family Cercopithecidae; genus Rhinopithecus; species Rhinopithecus roxellana. Next base: position 2,696,472 of record NC_044554.1, read on the forward strand.
ACAATCTCTGTTTGGTTTGCATGAATGGGTGTTTGTGTGTGTATTTCAAAAGCGGGGAAAATGGACTCTGAAACAGTAAAGGATCCTTTCTGGATGTCTGGATACTAACATATTCTCCTTAACAAGGCAAGACAAGCTGCTCTGAGAACAACAGCCAATTCTGGATAAGTGAAATTGCAATGAGTACTCCATTAAATTATTTTCCATGTGTGAATGGTGAAGCTTGCATAATTGGCTTCTAGTGGGGAAGAACATGACACAATTATTGTGAATTAAAATGACATCTATTTGACAGTCAAACATGACCTGTGGATACTACATACAACCTATTTTTAAGCATTAATCTATAACTGCATATAAACTGCAGGTATTTTTTAATTAAAATTCTAGTATCAAGATCATAGTTTAAGGAAATGTATCATTTTATATAACAAAAATTGAGGTTCTCTTAGGTTTAGAAGTTTTCTTTTAGTCCATGGAAGACTTAATGTGCTTTTAAAAATATCCTATTATGTTCAGGCTAATAAATCTATAAGACTTTATATAATTCTTTTCTATTAGATTTTTACCACCTGAGGGTTTCGTGTGGCGATGAGAAGCCAAGAAGAAACATACGCAGTATCAAGCGAGTAATCCTAAGAATGACTGTACTCATTTCACTGGAATTTTTTGTTTCAGAAGTGAGCAGCTGGCATTTGCCCTCCAGGACGGTCCTCAAGCTGTGGGGTGCACTGATGGCCTTCCTTTTTATTTCCGCCTCCCTTCTGAACAGCGTACCTTCACCTGCCACTCCATCCTCTTGCTCCGCTCCTCTCGAGGCGCAGACCTAGTGTTGACACCAGTATTTATGTCCATGCCCATGACATCCTTTGTGTTAGTCTGGCTGATGTTGTGTGTTGTCTGCTGGATTCAAGATGGCCCCATCTCAGAAGACTGAGAAAAACTGCGTGTGCTGATGGTAAAATGCTTTGCGAGAACCTCATGGGAAGAGAACTTTTTCCATGAGTGCAAGTTTAGTATTCACTTAAAATACCATTTTTTGTTCATTATATTCCCTCCCCTACACCTGGTCTTTTAATCTTAAACACACACACTAACCCCTCCATAATTCTCATAATCTCTGTCCAGAGAATTCCACGTCGTTTCAATCACATCAGCACATGTGGTTCAATCTAAATTACGGACCAAAGTAAAATAAGAGCCTGAACCTAAATGACTTCACCAGGGAAGAGGATTCAAACGAGATCAAGGAGGAAATGCGGGGGAGAGAAAACTTGGCCAAAAGGCAGAAAAAGATGTGAGAGGAGGTGAATGGAGCCAGTTTAATGAGGTCAGTCATTCTTGCTTCCGGGCACATATTTCTTAATTTCTCTTATTTTCTGAAACTTGACCCCCATGTGTTCTTTCCATTTGACTCTCAGTGAAGAGAATGGAGACGCAACATGAGGTCCTAGAGCAGGCAGACTTTGGAAGCTAACAACCCTGAGCTTGCGTTTGGGGTCTGTGAGTTTGTGGAGAAAGACTCTCCATCTCTGATCCTCTGGCGTTTCCTCTCCTGCAAAAAGGGAACGGTGGTGCCTCTCTCAAAAGCCAATTTCAAGCACTGAAATAAACCGATGGGCTTAGAGCACAGTGCCTGGCATGAGACGGGCATCCACCACATGGTAGGATTCATCTCGTATGGGCAGCAAGAGCTGCACAAACTTTGTATTAAAAGCACATTTTCAAGTTCAGAGCACAGCAGCACATTTTAAGTAGCTTTTCAAAGATGCCACAAGTCCGTTTCTGATATTTTCAAAGAACTGGGGAGGGGAAGAAAGGCAACTGAGGATTCAGAACAGCCCCCAGCACCACGTTCACGTAAAATAGTAATGGGAACATGCAGTAATATGGGGCTCTTTGGTTGCTTATCAGATATGATCCAAACGGCACAAATATAATGGAAGCAAGCACCATGGAATTATACTCAGAAACCCATACACACATTTCCATGCAGAAGAGCATCAGTGAAAGAGAAAACATGCTCACAGAAGCACTAAGGTATACATAATCAATAGTTTTGCAAGTTATTTCTAGGGCTATGATCTTAATTAAAGGGTTAAGAAAGGGGTACATTGGGGTCGGGAGTCCTCCATGTCTCTACTATTTAACCTTTTCAGTGCTCATGTGTTACTCTAATTTTAATCTCTGTGCCTCCGAAGCCAACACTTCTGCCTCCAACACAGTGGACTATGATGCGAGAGAGAGTGTGCCGAAATCCCTGCCATGCCGTTGAAGACTAATTTAAATTCAGAAGTTAAGTTTCCTTCTCTAGAAAGTCTTGAGAGCTGCCAGTGCTGAGATCGAGACCCACTTCCAGAACCTTTCCACCCCCCTTCCCCGTCTTTCTAGCCTTGGACATCTCTTATTTCTAAAGATATACTTCTTACTCTTCACTTATCTCCCGGGGATTGAGTTTCTCTCCCAGTTAATTGGAGTTTTGGTTTCTGCTCCAGGGTCCCAAATTTCCCTGAAACTGACAGTGAAGTCCCATGGCCTTACACAGTTAAATGGCCCTCCCCACTCTGCCCTCAAGCAATGAGCAAACCTCAAGCGCTTGGTCCTTTGGTGAACAGTCAGCCTAAGCTGTTCACCTCCAACAACGCTGCTCACTTAGCGGCTGAGACAGGCTTGTTTCAGCTGCTCACTTAGCCGTACTGAGACAGGCTTGTTTCTGGGTGCTGCAAAAATTAGGCCATCAAGTTATAAATTGCCTGGTAGGTTAAGTAGATTAGGTCAGAGTCAGTCTACCTTTTCCAATCTTTTAGCTAAGTTCCATTTGTCTCAGTTCGAAAAATTCACATATGGAAAATGAAGTTTCACACAGATATATGTTTACAGTCTCTCTCTCACACACACACACACACACACACACACAGGACATCCCTGGAGACCATCATCCATGGGAGGGAAAACTTTTCCTTTCACACAGCAAATGTGGCTTATAAAATGCTCGTTTAATCAGAGCAAAGAAATGTATGCAAGACAAGAGGTGCGAGACGAGGAGAGCTGAATGAAAGCATATTCTCTGTCCCCTTTCCCTCTGTGGCTTAAAATTCACATTGACATGGGAGAATTGTACTGATACAGACACAAACTGGGATTATGTATATGGGGGCTAATTGGAAGCAGCTGACAACAGTGGGAAGAAAAGCTACCCACATTTGGACAATTGCTTTCCTTCTCGTGGGTGGGCCAGTTTGTGAAGGCCAGGAGCCTCCCCGGGGCTGGGGCCTGAAAGCTGAATTGCAGCACATATCTTACATAAAAGGCAGAATCCTCATCCACACAAGAGACCTGTCTATTAATAAGTGGCCAGTTACATAAAAGGAATGAAATCCATTGAATTCTCCTTAAGTAGTTCCCACTGGGGCATGTGATTTGCCAATACAAATATTGCTGGTACAGATACAGTTATGAAGAGCAGGCACATGGGCTGTGTTTGCACCTCATCTAAGCAGATGAGGAGCATCTCCCAATATGTGGTTCACCTTCTGTGGCGTCACTTTCAGACTGGTAGGTAGCAGAGCATAAAGTGTAGTCAACTTGGCCTTGTCCGAGTAACTATTAAAAATAATAATTTGTTGAGCTCCCACTCTGTGTTAACCAGAGCACATCCATGATTTTTGATGTTCACATGGTTACATGGTTGGACACAGGCAGAGTTGGCATTGAGCCCTTGTCTCTTCAGGCCACACGGCATCCAGGGCCCCAAAACCTACTCATACCCTTTCACAGGGAACTGCATCGTTATGCTGGGAGCAAGGCCAAATAGACATCTACATGCTGGGTCTATCCAGAGACAGTCTCCTGCCCAGAACCATCTATGGCTCCCGAAACACAAGATGAAAAGTCATTTCTTGAAGGGGAGGTAAAATAATGAGAAACTCACTGTGGCCATACTTAAGAAGGATACTGATTATATTTTGGGTTCATGCAATAGTCTGGTATTCTACAAACAAAGACAGAATGAAAAGACACTAAGAAAAAATCAACTTAAGATGTTTGTTGTTTGTTTTGCCTCATTATACTTTCTTAGAATGTGAAACTTTGAAAAACATCAGTATTATACTGTGAAATTCAAAATTTACCATGAGAATCCAGCGATTTCACTTCTTGAACCAGATACTAAGGAAATAATCCAGAAGGGAAACATAATTATGTATAAAACTACTGAGGCACTACTAAAAACAAAAATGTCAGGAAACCACACAAATTCACCCATTAAGAATAGCTGAACAAACTAGAATATATTAATGAAATATAATCATATAATCCCACATGACAATTTGGCAGTTAAATGCATATAAAACTGTATCCTTGGGAGAAGTCAGCAAATGTAGAGTGACAGAAATAAATTAGAATTAAATTGTTCTTTTAGGGGCAGAGGGTGTCCCTGCAAGCCTTTCTCGGAATCGTCTGTAGGTTTTCCCCACATGGCATAACACACATCAGCCTTGTGCCCACCGTTGGCTGCCAGCAGAGGCCCAGTCCACACTGAGAGGACCTCTCTGCCTTCAGTTCTTCTCACGCTCAGTGGTCCTGGAAGTCGGCACTGGCTCTCTGTGTCTCCAGCCCAACTTCCACCCAGCCCTCAGCTGGGTCAGAACGTGTACAGTGTCCACTCATCGCATCTCAGTGAGAATGACTGCTTTCTCATAAGGACGATGTAATGCATAAGAAATCCTGTAAGACTGACTGATTGTTCCTGCATCCATGCAAGTATTTATTCACTGAATATTTATGGAAGCCTACTATGGACTATTCTTTTATATTGTTAAAATATGGTGTACATATAGTAAGGCAGAATAAGAATAAATCCATTCGGTCAAAAGTTAAGTGGTTGCCACAGTTTGGGGAGGGTGGGAAGGAGGAACGAGCAGGTGGGGAAGGAGGGGACCTGGAGGGCCAGGAGATGACTCTGCATGATACAGTAATGGTGAATGCTTATTATTATAGATTTGTCCAGACCTGAAGAATGTGCGCCACCAAGAGTGACCCCTAACGCAACTTGTGGGCTTTAGTGAATAATGTATCAATATTGGCTCATTAATTGTAACAAATGTGCCATGCTAATGCCAGATGTTAATAATAGGGGAAACCTGCTGGGACCATGAGGAAGAAACAGGGGCCGTGCAGGAACTCCCTGAACCTGCCACTCAATTTTTCTGTAAGCCTAAAACAGCTCAAACAATAAAGTTTATTAAGTAATAAGAGAGAAAGTTCTTTCACTCTTTATTTCAACTTTATCTAGCATTGAGGATGAATACCAGCTGGTGCCAAGGAGATAAAAGAGACCTGAGATCTGCTTCCTGGTGTGTTTTTACTTGGAAATCTGAGTTGCACATTCTGTGGCTGGAAGTCTTGTTGCCCAGAATTTTAGAGGTGACATTTAATCCTTTGTTCAGTTCAGTCTTTTGTGCTGGTGCTCACAGGAGGCCCACATTCACCCACAAGTGTGAAATCTCAACACCAAGTCCAACAGAAAAAGGATTACAATTCAGATTTTCCCCCATTTATTTCAGCCGTACCATTGCTGAGAAACTTATTATTTATTTATTTTTTGCTAGAGCTGTCCAGACACATATTTTTATATCATTAAATGAACATTTACCAAGTTAAATTCTTAATTGACAATTTTATTGCATAGCATCTTTTAAAAAAATTTTTAAGTTCAGGGGTACATGTGCAGGTTTGTTACACAAGTAAACTTGTGTCATGGTGGTTTGTTGTACAGATTATTTTGTCACCCTGGTATTAAGCCTAGTACCCAATAGTTATTTTTTCTGCTCCTCTCCCTTCAACCCTCTATCCTCAACTAGGCCCCAGTGTATCCATGTGTTCTCATCATTTACCTCCCACTTATAAGGGAGAACATGTGGTATTTTGTTTTCTTTTCTTGTATTAGTTTGCTAAGTATAATCACCTGCAATTCCATCCATGTCCCTGCAAAGGACATGATCTCGTTCTTTGTTATGGCTGCATAGTATTCCATGGTGTGTATGTACCACATTTTCTTTATCCAGTCTACCATTGATGGGCATTTAGGTTGATTCCATGTCTTTGCTATTGTGAATAGTGCTGCACTGAACACATATGCATGTGGTTTTTTTTTTTTTTTTTTTGAGACAGAGTCTCTCTCTGTTGCCTAGGCTGGAGTGCAGTGGCATGATCTTGGCTACACTGCAACCTGTGCCTCCTGAGTTCAAGCGATTCGCCTGCCTCAGCCTTCTGAGTAGCTGGGCTTACAAGTGCCTGCCACTGCGCTCAGCTAACTTTTGTATTTTTAGTAGAGATGAGGTTTCACCATCTTGGCCAGGCTGGTCTTGAACTTCTGACCTCGTGATCCACCCGCCTCGGCCTCCCAAAGTACTGCGATTGAGGCGTGAGCCACTGTGCCCAGCCATGTGTTTGTATAATAGAATGATTTCTATTCCTTTGGGTATATATCCAGTAATGAGATTGGTGGGTCGAATAGTGTTTTGAATAACATCTTAATTGAGGTGTGACTTTAAATATACTACATTTAATCATCTCTTGATTTGGCTAATAACAAAAACTAACACTTTCTTTTGAAAGTAACTTTGATCAACCATTTAAAAATACCACATTGCTTTTGTGAAATGAACTTAGTGCTTCAGTGTCACAGATCTCACAGTCTAGCATTTCCCTGAAAACAGAGGCTATCTTCAGGCCCGAGAGTCCTCTACCTCCGCTAACCTCACTTAAATGTGAGAACAATACTACACAGATAATGAGCTGTCAGAATGTAGAGGACAGACCATGGGAACTTCAAAACTGCCCTCTCAATCCCATTTTATGTTAGAAAATCAAGTACTGAGAATGTTAAGTTAAATTATGTGACCAAAACAAGGAAGGAGGCTGGTAAAATTGCATTTTGCACAAAAGTGTTGATTCAACATGAAGTCAAATAATACGTTCTAATGAAACTACACCTCTCACACACATATCTTTTCTCTCAAACTTCAGTGTTATTCTAGCCAAAAGTCTTAGGTTTCTTGAAGTGTTTGTGGAAGAGTAGATGGAGTTTTATTTAACATTACCAAGAAATCCAAGGTGCAGACCCGCACATAAATAAAGTGACTTCTTTGAAGTGCTGAGCTTTGTTCACTCATAAGATGCTTAATTAAGAGGCGCTCAGTGTCAGGGAAGTACACGTTTCTGGTGATTGTGGGTATGCATTGGAAAGGAGATTACTCACAACTGCCCGTCCCAACTTTGCTTAAGCAATTCCAGGGTGAGGCGTTCGCAACTTTATAAAGAGCAAATTCCATTTTAGGATTGCTCTAGCTGTTTATAAAATTCTTATTAAAGTTGATCCAAAATCGGCCTCCCTGTAAGCTTCTGACCGTTTGTCTGAGTTCTGTACTCTGGAGCCAGGAGGGTCAATCTCCTTCTTCTCTCCACGATAGCACCTTCAGTACAGGAGGATGGCAGTCACACCACCTATAAGTCTGTCTTCCGTGCTGCATGTCATTGTGTCTTCAATGGCTCTGCAGGGATTCTGAATCTCTGCTTTGTTGGCTGCACTCCACCTTACAAACTGTAGCTCCCTGTGGACGCCTGAAATGTGCCCTGGGCTATGTACTGCACTGCACACACCATCTGACCTGCACAGGGCATGGGTAGAGCATTACCTCCTGAATTCAGGACACTGTTCTTATTAATGTGCTCCAGCCTCCACACCACGCTGTTGTTGGCTCATGTGGAATTTGGATCCAACGAAAACACCCAGATCTTTTTCACACTTACGCAACTGGCGTTTTTCATTCCGTCAGTCACTCAACAAATATTGCCTTCAAGAAAATTATTTCCATACCAAAAGCTGACAATTTTCCATGAGATGATTGAGAGACAAATAGACTAACAAAACACATAGACTTCTGACCTGTGGTTGAACCTGAAATTATATTTTTCCACAAATTTAAAAGCTAACTACATCATTTATCAGTTAGTGGCTAAAGAGCAAAGCTACCATGCAGAATTCTAACTATATGTGAAATGGGAACTGCAGTTGGCAAATCAGTAAAATGTTTTGATCATATTTTCAAATGAGTTTGTTGAGAAGAGCAGAAAGTATATTTCTGAGGAAAAAAATCAGACCTAATACTATTTTGAAAATCAGTAGAAACAAAATCTTCAGTTTCTGTAAATTCTATAAATAGTATTTATTAGAATTTAATACTAATAAATTAGTATTTAGTAATACTGCTTTCCTGACTAGAATGCATCAGACAGGTTCCTTCATGTTCCAGATGTGGGCCTACACATACATAGAGGCTCACTCTCCATTTTACTTAAATTCCAGAAATACTGATGAGTTTTCCATAGAGTACTTAAACCACCAAAATTGCTGCAGAATCATAAGAGGCCTTTCATTCAATCTTCCCTCACCTATCTGGTTTTTCAGATTTTGAGGAGCACCTGCTGGGAGCCAAGGATGCTCACCTTTTGTACCCTCTCTTTAATTGGTGAAGTGTTGTGGAACAAATGAATCACAGAGCAAATGCACTCTCAGAGCCGGAAGAAACCAGGTGGACCCACCAACTCAATGCCTTATTACCCAGATGAGGAGACTGAGGCTCTGAGAAGTCACCATCCATGCATTCAGGCATGTTGAGTACTGTAGTGAACATGGCAAGTGGAAGACGCTCAAGGAACTGACTTCAAGCAGGTGAACATCTCGAGAAGAGAAAGCAGAGGTGCACAAAAGAGTAATGACTCACACTCAAAGAAGTTCAAGATGAAGTCCAGGGTAGATGGCATCGATCTTGGTGTGTGTGTGTGTGTGTGTGTGTGTGTGTGTGTGTGAGGGGCACAGCTGCAGAGAAAGAGGACAAGACCCTGAGAGAGGAAGTTGGACAATCGGTGTGGGTCAGTTTGTGGAAGGACTCACATCTCATACATTTTGAAGAAAACAATAACCTATGCCATTATGCATACGACATGTTATATACAACTGCAGAAAAGGGTTCATAAATCTTGCCGGTGGGCTGAATGCATTAACGCACAGTTGAAAATGTGTGCACTGCATGTGCACATGTTCAGTTTTGAACTTTAGATAGAGAAAGCCAAAGAAGGCCACCTAAAAGGCTGGTAACATGACCAGATCGGCACATTAGAACAGCGATACTCAACTCTAGCTATGCATTACTAACTGGAGAGCTTTAAAAAAATACCTGTAGGACCCCATCCCAGTCTGATTGTAATAGAATTATTGGACCAAGTGTTAAGATTTTTTAAGGGCCCCAGGTGATTCTCAATGTGCAGCTGAGGTTGAGAATCACTGATTTAGAGATTCTTTCAGCAGCACTGTAGAGAAACCTTAAGATGAGCAGTGGGTGGGAGGACAGTTAAAGTCCTTCTCATAGGGGCTGGTAAGGGCCAACCCATGTCAGTCATTATCGGGACCCAAAAGACAGGATGGATGAAGTCAGGGAAACGAGGCAGTCCAGGATGGCTCTGGATGTGTGACTCAGGTGCCACTGTGAACAGGAGGGCAGCTCCCCAGTGAAGGGCAGGAGAGTGCATCTCGCCACACAGAGCTTGGAGTGGTTCTAGGGCCTGCAAGTGCAAACATGGGTGCACGACGAGGCTGGGCTGCTGGTGAGTGCTCTGCCTTTGCAGGTCAGAGAGACTTTTATCCACAAACACAGGGAAGAGCCTCTGAGGGAGATTGTTGAGACCTGGGGGAGAAGCAGCCATGCCAGGAGGAAGTAGAGGCACGGCCATGTGAGGGGTGTGAACGGAGGCATGGTGCTGCCCACTGCCCTGCAAGGGGTGCAGACCTTCCCGGCAGGTTTCATACATTCTGCAGTCTCTGTGGGGCCATGGTTCAGAGAGAGTGTCCTGCTTTTGAACACAAAAGACACAGTCAGTGTTTAATGAACATCCTGAGTTCCATGTTTGCTAACCTGTCTGGAGCAACCGTTGAGAGACGAGGGAGCACTCCCCGCTTTCTGAGCTCCAGGCCCCGCAGGCGCGCCAGGAAAAAGTGGCATTAAAGGAGCTGCTGCCATGGCATGGCTAAGTTAGAGCCGTGCTCTGTCCAGACCCACTCCACTCCTGTCTGAACAAATAGCTTTTCCCACTGTGTTAAAAGTGGTTTTCAAGCCTCAAGTGATGTTTTCCAGGGAAGCTTAACTTAGTACTGCACATCCCAAAGGGAGAGTGACTTGGAGGTGGAATTCTGAGAAACTTGCTCAAGGTCACTCAGGGTCAAGTTAGAGGTGGAATGATAGGCTGAGACACTGGGCATGATGGTGAGGAGATCAGAGGGAGCGAAGCCAGCAGTGCCAGGTATAAGCAGGAGCCTTTAGACCTTCCAGAAAGAAGGCGGGTGGGGAGCCCGGGGCAGGGAGTGAACAAGAACGGGCAGACCATTAGGCAGGGCTTTCCTCTTTGAGGGTTGACAGAAATTCCTGGCATCTACTACGCTCAGCCATTGTTAACACACATGGAAAATATTCTACAGAGAGGGAGGGAGGGACCTGAGTTTTTTTTTTTTTTTTTTTTTTTTTGCTAGTTGTGGAAAATGAAAACTCTTCCTCAGAGATTGAAGAAATCATCACTGTCTCCTGAGAATCGGGTTTGTCTGCTTCAAGCAAAACTGGTTCATTGCAAAGCAGATTGGCTAAGAGTTTAAAAAATAAAAGAAAAAAGAATGTGAGCTCAGGTGATTCACTGAAGGGAATGGCTGGGAATCAAACGTCCTCCTAGGAAACACCCTGCCCTATTGAGGTTCCTGCAACAAAGCGACAAAGTGGCAGCTGTGCTGGGGAGCAGAGCGCTGCGGGCCTGGCCCAGCAAGGGCTGGAAGCCTTGGATTCACCAGCCTTCACTTTGTGTGGTGTTGGCTCTGGGAGCTGTGTGTCCTCCTGGTCCACAGTGTTGTTTCCAAGTGGAGGACACAGCAAATTCAGCTCTCATGAAACAGGCATTGCTCTGCAATGTCTTGGAGGAACTCTGGGAGTAGAACATGGACAAAGGCGGGATGGCAGCTCCACTGACGAGCCAACTTAGAAAATCTAAGAGAAGACCCGGAGACACCAAAGTCACAGAATGGTCTTCACAAGTTGCCACAGGAAAATGATTTCCCATGGCTCCGGCTTGGACCAGGCCCCATCCTTTGGACCTGAGATCACACATGTTTATGCAGACAACATCAGTGACATCCTTAGCCTTATTTCTAGAGATTCACCCTCCTTTCTAGGGGTCTAGGACATCTCCCCAGCCCCCTGAATTGAATCGGCTGTGAGTCAGAATACTGAAGCATGTCAAGAAACCACAGGGGTTTTCCTTAACTAAGCAAAACATACATTAAACTAGTAATAATTAAAAGAGTCTGCCCTGAAGAATGTGCAGTGGGCAGCATTTTCTTCCTGACCTGAGAAAGACAAATCTCTCCTAAGAATCTAAAAGCCAGAATAACATCTCTTCATCAAACCTGGATCCCCAAAACATTTGAAGGGCGCTATTTTCCGAGACTCAGGGCAGTGGGAAGTCTCCCAAAGCTGGGAATCAAGGTCTTCTTTTCTGTGCTCCCCTCCCACTCATGACTTCACTCTGTCTCTGAGATCACGAGAGAGTCGACCTGCTTGGATGAAGCAGGAACAGGAAGTCAAGATAAGTCAAGAGTTGTGCGAGCTCCTGCCTTCTGCTTTTTCAGAATGGCTCCTTCACCTTTCTCAGTCACGTTACGGTATCCCAGAAGCCAGCATCAACCCCCAGCTCCATTCCCACCAGGAGCCCCACGACTCCCCTCTCCCACGGGGCCCTTGCTCCTTGACCGTGTCAACCACTGTGAGCAAAAGCCCGGCCGGCTCTTCACAGCTGTAGATGCGAGTGATGGCAGAAGCATTTCTCTACCTGGCTGCATCCTTTCCTCATTCCACCGGGCATTCATGCACCTGAGCTTCGCAAGCTTCCTGAGGCTTCTGGGGAGGGCAGCACTTAGTGTGCCTTCAGCAGGACACAGCCAGCACGGGGCAGGGGCTCATTCATTGATTATTATCATTGTTAATTGGTTGATTGATTGATTGATTACTAAAACTATTGAAAGAAAAGTCTGAACAAAGCCCTTGAAGAACAAAAGGGCTCTAAAGTGGGGGACTCAGGGAGGGACATCAAAGACAGAGGCATACCAACAATACTGTGGATTCATCATCTGCTGAGAACCCACTTCTCAGTGCATATTTAACTCATGAACAACCGTGCATGAAGAAGGGAATGTGTATCTCATGCAAGGCAGGAAGCTGACCCTTCCTGGTCATAGGTGTGCTGCACTGGCTCAGTGCCTTTTCCATGAGTCTCCCAGAACACCCAGGAGAGGGGAACTTTTCTCATATTTTACAGAAGAGAAAAGTAAAGCCCAGGAAGAATAAAGGATTTGACCAAAATCACACAGCTGAAGTAAGAGTCTATGAGGCTGGGATCCAGGGTCCTCTCATCCTTCACCCTGTGGACTTTGTCAATCAAACTGCTATACAGTCCTGGACTCAGTGGGCACATGGGTGAAGGAAGCAGAGAAGAACTCTGCCCTCCTGCAGTTGATAGTCTAGCTGGAGAGACATTTAAAGAGCAAACTAATAATCCTGCAAGATGAGAAGGAACCTACAACTAAAGATTTGAGGGGGAAGTTTTTGAGGCAAAGAAAAAGTTGTGAAAAAGCCCTGAGGAGGAAATAAACTTCAATTTGAGAAATTAAGCAGTGGTCAGCGTCTGTATGAAACAGTGGCTGATAGGGTGGCATGACCCTGGAGAGTAGCTGAGGGCCAGATCTTGTTTGGTCTGCTCTTGAAAAGTTTCCTTTAACCTTGGACTGGCAGTGTTTAAAGTTTGGGACCCTAACCTGATTAAAGAAGATTGTCTTAGTCCATTTTGTGTTTCTATAACAGAATACCACAGACTGAGTAATTTATAAAGAAAAGAAATTTGTCTGGCTCGTGGTTCTGAAGGCCAGGAAGTCCCAGGGCATGGTGCCGGCATCTGGGGAGGGTCTTCTTGCTGTGTCACCCCACAGGACAGCATGGTAGCCAGCAAGCAAGAGGGGGAGAGGGACCTGCACTCAATTTTCTAACAAGCCCACTCTCACAATAGCTAACCCACTGCCTCACTAACCATGTTCATCCATCCATGAGGGTGGAGCCTTAGGACTGAATCACCTATGATTAGGCACCACCTCCTAACACTATTGCATCTGGAATAAGTTTCCAACACATAACCTTGAGGGACAAATTCAAACCATAGCCCCAAAGATTCAACCGCTTCGTTATGAAAAAACTTCCCTGGGCCATGCCTGCCACACATGTCACTTCACTGGTGACTAGAAGAAACTTGTACAAGGAGCAGCAACCTCAGCAGCAACTGGAATCTGTAAAACTATGCCTTACCAACAGCTCTCCCATGGGCCAGCACCAAAGGCACTCACTTGGAGAAGAGCACAGTGCCGACCAGGATTCCCAGAATGAATGGATGCTGTGCCCACCCTCCAGGAAGGAGCTCAGGTCCTGGAAGGGGCACACTCACACACACAGCCCACCCGAGGACAGCCATGTGGGCACACAAGAGGTACTGCAAGAACAGTGAGGAGTGATTCTGCTTATGGAGGAGGGGCCATGGAGAGGGTGTGTGCTGAAGACTATGCAGACACCAGGACACTTGGGATCTCTGGATCTTTTGGTTTTTTGATTTTTTGAAAGAAGAAATGAGAGTTCACTGGGTTGAGATGATGGAAGGCTCATGCTCCAAGATGACAGAGTGTGAACAGAGGCAGAGGGCTATGGCAATGCAGGGCCTAGGCAAGGATGACGAGCAAGAAGACTAAGCAGGGCTAGCAGGAGAGACCTACAGGGGAGACTGGCCCTTATCCCACTGCTGGGGAGCAGTGGAAGGTTTTAAGCTGGGGAGTGACTTGATCAGATTTGGGCTTTAAAAGACAAAGGCATACATCTATGTTCATAGCAGCGTTATTCAAAATAGCCAAAAAGCAGAAGCAACCCAAGTGCCCTCCCGTGCCCGTGGATGGATGGATAAATGAGACGTGGTCCATGGCTACCATGAAAGTCTATTAACTGAAAAACTGACAAAAACACTTTGAAAGCATCATGGAAGGCCCTATCAGGGTAAAAAAGATGCATGTATGCATCTCTAAAGGTAAAGTTCAGTGATGTCCAAGGTCACCCAGAGGCCATGGGGCAGTCACAGCTGTGTTTACCTAAACCTCACCAACCTCACCAGCACTTGTAACTCTGTAAGAATCAGTAAGGCCTACATTCTGGTCCATATGTACAAAGGAGTACTATTCAGCCTGGAAATGGACACATGTTGCTACGTGGATGAACCTTGAAGACATCATGGAAAGTGAAACAAGCCAGTCACAAAAAGACAGATACATTGTATGATCCACTTATAAGAGGTGCTTAGAGTAATCAAACTCACAAAGACAGAAAACTGAGGATGGTGGCCAGGGGCTGGGGGAACCGGGGAATACAGAGCCAATGGGGACAGAGTTTCAGCTTTGCAAGATAAAAGGAGCTCTGGAAATGAATGGTGTTTATGGCTATAGAACAGCGTGAATGTACTTAATGCAACTGAACTCTACTTTTGTACATGATTCAGATGATAAATTTTATGTTATGTGTGTTTTGCCACAATGAAAAATACGTTCAAAAAGAGAGAGAAAAGGAAGAGCTGAGAAGAGGAGGTTTGGCAGAAGAGTGAAGAGGTTGTCATGACTACCTACCTGCAGGGAGATGAGGCTCTGAGGGTGGGGGTGAAGAGGATGCCAGATGCCATGTGTGTTTTGGAAGACAATGTGGGAGCCCACAGATGTGAGGTCATGAGTGGAAATTCTGAACTTAAAGATGATTCTCAGTCTAGAGTCTAGATCAGGGACTAATTTTAAAGGATGTGCCCCCTGCCCCGCCCACCGTGCAATCTGTAAGCATGGGATTTGTGCTCCTCTGATCTTGGGGACACATAGTCTAGATTTTGCTTGAGTTTATAATTTTATAAATAAAAGAGCACAATCATCCCCCCATTGGCTGTTCCTGCAATAGGCTGTGCTGGCAGTTCTCGGGTGGAAGGAGCATGAAACAGTCATCAGAGAGCTGGAGAGGGGAGGGGAGGAGAGGGTCTGCAGTGGGAGGAGGAGAGCAGAAAGCAAGGTCCCCCAGATACAGAACACCTAATCCCCATCTGTCAAAAATGAATTACCAAAGAAGGATCCCATTCTCTTCTCCAGAGATGTTTAAGGGCTGATACAAGCACTGGTCTGCTTGAAAAGCGTAGGCCTAACCCTTTCACTGCTGAGTGGGGTGGGAGAGACTGGGCAGTTGAGTTCTCTATAGATTTGTGCTTCAGGAGAAATAACAAAGAAAGAGGTGGTTTGGTAATGAAATGCATAGGGGCAGGAGATTACGGTCATTTCAAGTTGTATCCACATTCTCTTCTTTTTGTGTCTCCTGCAGGAGCTTATAAACAGGGGGTAGAGCTTTCTGTGCAGATACCAGTGGTCATTATTCCTATGTCCAATCTAGGTGGTATTGTAATTTATAATTTGGATGGAATACAGAATTTCACTAATTTGAGTACAAAAAGTCCTGTAAAACTGTATTGCATCAGCAAAATTGAAGTGGCATCTGTGCTTCTGTTACAAAAGTGCACCCACTCCTTTGAGTCTGCGCCATATGACTATCTCCATGCTGAGAACTGAGCTAGTTGGGCTCTGTTACCCTTTCAGAGCCATCAACACTCACATGCTCTTTAAATTCTCAGAGTCATTCAAAAGAAGAAAACTTTTCTAAGTTATTCGGTTTATTTTACTCCTCAGCTGAAATTTGAATCAGTGGTTACTGTATTTTATCTAGCTGTGCCACAGACAGTACCATACAAGAGCAATGAACACCTGTACTAAGCTGCCAGCACTCTCTCATTCAATACTCCTGGCAGCCCTGGAAGGGAAAGGCTCTGTCCTCATTTTGAAATTGAGTAATCTGACACTTGGATCCTACCCAAGGTCACACAGCCAGGGAGCCAGGGAGAGCCAGTCTGTGTATAAAGAGATGCCTTTAACCACCATATTCAATTGTCAACCATGAAAGTCTATTAACCGAAAAACTGACAAAAACACTTTGAAAGCATCATGGAAGGCCCTATCAGGGTAAAAAAGATGCATGTATGCATCTCTAAAGGTAAAGTTCAGTGATGTCCAAGGTCACCCAGAGGCCATGGGGCAGTCCCAGCTGTGTTTACCTAAACCTCACCAACCTCACAAGCGCTTGTAACCCTGTAAGAATCAGTAAGGCCTACATTCTGAGCAGGGCCCTGGAAACGCTGGGAGCCTGTACACACAACACATATGTGTCTGCCAAATACCCCTAATTACTAACTGAAAACAAGACCAGGGGGTCTAAGGATTTTTTTTATCGTCATCTCTTATTAGCAAAACACACAAGCACATCCTTCTGCTAAATGATTAGTTACTCAATTATAATGTACATATACTAGTGCACTAATATATTTGAACACTATAAAATATTCACAAAAGATGTAGAAAGTGGTGAGATAACCATTATTTCATTTTATTTATATTTATATATTTTTTCACATATATATTTATATGTGAAACTGAATTCACATTTGCCTAGATATAGAGGTTATAGTATTACTTTTCTGCTCACTCCCCAGTGAAATACTTTCCTAGTTTATGAATATGTTGGAAATTTTTATTTGCATGATTCTCTAGCTGTGTCATGAAATGTGGTTAGGTGATACAGCACAGAGATTTCTTTGGCCCCAGGTTTTTTTTTTTTTTTTTTTGAGATGGAGTTTTCACTCTTGTTGCCCAGGCTGGAGTATGATGATGTGATCTCAGCTCACTGCAACCTCCGGCTCCCAGGTTCAAGTCATTCCACTGCCTCAGCCTCCCAACTAACTGGGATTACAAGCATGCACCACCAAGCCCGGCTAACTTTTTGCATTTTTAGTAGGCATGGGGTTTCACCATCTTGGTCAGGCTGGTCTCCAACTCCTGACCTCAGGTGATCCACCCGCCTATGCCTCCCAAAGTGCTGGGATTACAGGCGTGAGTCACTGTGCCCAGTCCCAGTTTTAATCTTTTAAAAGCAGCAGGCCAGATCAAGTACACACAATATGTTTTCCACTTAAAAACATTTTGATTGAATGCATTAGGCTACTCTCTTTTCAGGGCATTTTTAGGAAGAAGTTTTTCTGCATAACAATACTCCAGTAATGCTTCATCCTCTAAATTAAAATTTGTGTACTAGGTGTTCTGGGTGATACCCCCAGGGCTGGCCTTGGGTAACCACCACTCAAGGCAGCAAATGGCCTGGAATCAGGACCATGAACCTGCAGAGGCCTTGCCTGCAGCCATGAGACTCAGAGCTGGTTTCTGGGCCACATTTTCTCCCAGAGCTATCTCTTCTTCTTTATGACTGTGTTATCACCACTTTACAGCTTTGCTGGAATGGCCCTATCATACTGGTAACTTTTACAAGGTGTCTCAACTATTTTCAGGAAATAGACTAGCTATAAATAAATATAAATCTAAGGCATACATTTTGGGGTTTTTATGTTACTTATCTAAACAAGGCACATTAATTTTTAATATCACCAGTCCTACCAAGAGTAAGAACCATACTGTTAGTTAGACGTGGACACACTTGGAAAACAGTAAGTGCCCTGCTTTCCCCTGCCGTGGTTTGAATGTCCCTTCCAAAACTCATGTGGAAATCTAATCACCATGGTGACAGCATTGGGAGGTGGGGCCTAAAGAGGTGATCTGAATGTAAATAAACTCAAATCTATTTAAATTTGAGCAATTATGGGTTGCGGCAATGTTAGACAGGGCTCTGTATTGCGGGGCTTTCCAAAATATTGAATATAAACTGCGCACAAGAAGCGTAGTGCACATTCCGAGCTTTCTGAGCATCCTTGACCTCAGAATGCTGTTTTTTTGTTTTTTGTTTTTTGTTTTTTTCAAGAACATCTACTACCACTAACACGAGTCTAAGGAACAGAGCCGAGAAACACTGGCTTAGGACATACCAGGCCAAATGCTGCCCTTTATAATGATTCCCAGAGCCATGAAGGGCAGCCCATAGGCAGGGTCAGTGACACTTCCGCAGTGAGCTCTCTGAAGAGTAAGGAATTAGGCCTCACTTCATTATTTTGGAAGTAGGTTTATGCGCACATAATATCCCGTTGTTGAGAGCAGAATGTCGGAAAGAAAGTGAATTCACATTTCCCTAGATGGTTATTCTTTTCAATCTACTAATGCCTATCCTTCAGAGAAACACAGCCACTAAAGTAAAAAGACCGAGGCCCAAGAGCCAAGGGCTGGAAGTGGAGGAGACCAGGAATGCTTTAAGGTTCTAAAAGAGCATGTGGCATGTTTCTGAGAACCTCCCCACAGATGCCACCCATAGTACTGTCCAGAGCGCTGCTGTCCAATAGAAATGTAAGATGAGATGCATATATAATGTCACATTTTTGAGTAGCCACACTAATTTAAAAAAGTAAAAAGAAACAGAAGAAATTAATTTCCTGTTTTATTTAACTCAATGTATCCCAAATATTTTCATTTCGGCATGTAATTAATTTAAAAATTATAAATGAGATTTTATTAACATTGTTTTCCTTGTCCTAAGTCTTCACAATCCAGTGTATATTTTAGACTCACAACACATCTTACTTTAGACTAACCGTATGTGAAACACCCAACGGCCAACAAATGTGGCCCATGGCTACCCTATTAGAAGGCAATATTCTAGAAATCACATCTATAAGAATAGTTGTAGCAATAAAATAGTTAGTATTTATTGAGTGCTTCCTGGATGCCAAGCACTTTTCACTTTTCACACATTACCTTCCCAAAGCCTCAACAGCTTTAGGTGCTATCATGTTGACACTTGACAGGTGAGGAAACTGAGGCACAAACAGATTGAGGTGTCTCCACTCAATCACACAGTCACTTAAATTATGGAGCTGACTCTGAGGTTCCAAGAATCCACCATGAATATGGTCTAGAAGCCTCTCTTCAGGCCATTTTTGTTAGAGATGGAAGGAAACTTAGCTATCATGAAGTCTAACCCCTTCTTTTTACAGGCCATTTTTGTTAGAGATGGAAGGTAACTTAGCTATCATGAAGTCTAACCCCTTCTTTTTACAAGTGAAAAAACTGGGGTCTTTTATTAAAAAACCTATCATAGAAAATCAAGTGAAGTTCAATCAATTATTTAGCTGGATATAGTCAAATTAAACTTGATTAAAATACATGTAATTTATTTTAAAATTCTCATTTTGGGTCTCTAAAACTTATTAATTTACACAGAGAGGAACAACTGCATTACAGACATATAGAGACAGCAATAACTCATAATATATGATTAATAAACTTTACTAAATGTAATGAAGTCAAACATTTAAAAATGTTGATTTCACTATTTTAAAACTAGTGGTTAAGCTGGGGTCTCCAACTCCATAACTTATTTATTCTCTTGAGTTTCTCAACTGGAGGTGATGCAGGTTTTGTGCAGTCAAAGCTTAAGCAGTTTTTGGAAGCTCTTTTAAAGAAAGCTGGACTCAGGATCATGCCAGCTGGATGCCTTGTCTGCATGCCTTTCTAGATGGCCGGAGTGTCTGCATCAGGACATTCATGGAGCCAAGAGAATCACAGGGCCACGTAAACAACTAGGCCATGAACACAGCCTTCTTTCTTAGACAATCGGGGAACCTCTATGGACCTCGTTAAATAAGACAGTTGGACTAAGATTCCATCTAATTCAGAAAGAATTCATTCACTTAACAAACATTTATTGTGCCCCTGTTGTATGTTTGCTTGTAGGCATAAGTGACTGAAGTTCAAGAAATTATTGTGTTTCAGGCCACACACGAGTTATGGGTAGAGGGGGGTTAGGTGGGAAACAAGTGTTACTGGACTCTCACAACCAGATTTGCTTTTCAAGTTAGACTTCAATTCCAACAAGACCCTTGGTCACCTGCCCTGCCCAAATGCCAAGGGGGCACCTCACAGGTATGCTGCTCTGTTCCAGGACTTTGGTAACTCGCTTGAAGCACCACAAATGCATGGTGACTTCACTTCTCAGTCCTCTGGGGATCTGGGCAGCTGCTGAGTCAGGTGCCCAGCTCCAGGCCCACAGTTACCTCTGCCTAGCAGAAGGCTTCCTTTCCATTTCTTTTTCTAGGTCGTTAGGTGTAGTAATCTAAAACTTTGGCACAAACAACATTATTTCAAAGTCCCATAAAGTAGAAACAGGCATACATTTACTGTTCACTTGTGTAATTCAAAGTATTAAACACACTTTCACCCTTGGGCAGGCTGCTACCAAAAGAAAGAATAGTTCAGAATGGAGCAGCTGCCTTCTCTCCATGACAAAGCTGGGCTAGAACAAGCTGGTTTCTCTTCTGGCTCTGCAGGATTAGTGTGGTGAAGGATTTCTTTACCTAATGGCGTCCTTGCATTGCCAAGACAGGAAAAAGTAAGAAGAAAAAAGAAAAGCATGTGTTCTATGTTAAATTTATGTTGTTTCCACAGCAGTGAAGGAGCCAGTTTCTAAGGCCAGGGCCCCACTGATTCCTTTCTGAGCAAGTGTATGGGTAGGTGCATATAACTAAGGCGTCTTCACGTGGCTCTTGCTTTCACTTGGTAGGTTTTCAGGTTGAACAAGTTGGGGCAGGTGAGGTTGGAATGCTGGGCCAAGTGCAGCTGGTCAGGAATGCCAACCTGCATGCTGGTTGTTGCACTTCTGGGCACTTAGAAAGTCCAGGCAAAGGATCAATAACTGCAAAGCAAGAGGAATGAAGAACAGGACTGCATTCTTATGCAACATTAAATAAGATAGATAAGTTGATTTGGCTTAACCTTGGGTTTCTCAACCTTAGAACTATTAGCATTCTGGGCTGGGGATTCCTCTTTGTGGTAGGGGCTGTCCTATGCATTAAAGAATGTTAGTCTGGGCACAGTGGCTCACACCCGTAATCTCAGCATATTGGGAGGCCAGGAAGGGGGCGGATCTCTTGAGGCCAGGAGTTCAAGACCAACCTGGCCAACATGGCAAAACCCCATCTCTACTAAAAATACAAAAATTAGCCTAGTGTAGTGGTGCACACCTGTAATCCCAGCTACTACTTGGGAGGCTGAGGCATGGGAATTGCTTGAACTTAGGAGGCAGAGGTTGCAGTGAGTTGAGATCACACCATTGCACTCCAGCCTGGGTGACAGAGGAGACTCTGTCTCAAAAAAAAAAAAAAAAAAAAATTGTTTACCACCATCCCTGACCTCTACTCACTAGAAGCCCCAGTGTGACAACCTTTTGGAGAACCAAAAGGTTCTCCAAACATTGCCAAATGTCTCCCGGGTGAGATGAGGACAGGATTGTCTCGGTTAAGAGCTACTGGCTTAGACCTTCACATTCCCAAAATCTATTAACTTGATTCACAACTCAGCTCGTAGGCCATATTTCAGGTACTAACACTGAGTCTACGGCCACATCACCTTGAACGTTAGTACTCATCAAGTACTAACATTGAGAGCAGTGTCTTGAATGTAGCAGACAGTCATTAAATCGCAGTTTGAAGGATAGGTACCATCTGATTGGAAAGAGGTGGAATATATATACTCATAGAGGGCTGTGCTTTATATCTTCAAGAGATGCCAATTTCTCATAATACATGACACATCTAGATGTGAGAGTCTATCATAAACACAGCAAAAGGAAATTTACAGATAGCTTCTACCTCCTCATGAAGTCTCTTGCAATGCTAATTTCCATTTCCAGAGGTAAACTGAGAAAGAATCATCTGTTAAACTTGTACATGCAAAGTCAAGACAATATGCATCTCCAGCCTCACATGAGACAGCAAAGTGTGACCTGTTATTATTTTATTCAGAGATTTCTTTTGATTCCCCTATACATTATGTCTTCCGGTTGGATAAGTTAAAAAATCACCTGGTTGGTGAGTCCATATTTTCAAGCTTTATAATGACCTTGTGCACATATGTAGAGTGACCTGCATTAACCCCCTTTGCAGAGAAGACTTTTTACCACATCCATCTGCATGGAACTGTAAGTAGAAAACAGGAGCAATCTTGCAACCATGTACCAAGTGTAAAAAAGCACAGGATACATAGGATATGGGTCACAGAACCAAATGGGGCATGGCTTTTCTTGTCCTTGAAATTCCATTTTATTTCCTTAAGTAGTTCCTCATTTAGCACCTATGGTCTTCCCAGCCTTGTGCCAGCTCTGAGAAGCTTCGATCAGACAGCAAGGATGTGACTTCTACCTCTTGTCATTACTGGATAACCACCAGTTATTTGACTTTTCCAAGACACGTGTGGAGCGAACTCACTTTTCATGGTGTTTCTTGAGGTTACCAGTTAATAGAAGTTTCCAGGGTAAATGAGAGTCAAACTTATTTTTCTTTGATGTAATCTTTAATGGTTGTTATGGTTAAAACTTTTTATCAGGCACTTAAAATCACTTTATCATATTTCATGCAAAAATAATCATTTCTTTTCATTACTAAGGAGATTCAGAAGATCATATATTACGCTGACCTGCCGTCAATTTATACTAACTTGAAGTTAAAATATATATACAGAGAAAGAAATATGTGTCTCTGAGCTTTTTGGTGCTGGTGAATGCTGCAGAAAATTCTTAGATCCTTCTATATGAAGAGGTTTAATTGTGATTACACGAAATTAAGGTATACTTTTCCTTAACAATGATTCAACTCTTAATCCAACTACTATTTCCTTAAAAGTACTTTTAAACTAATGTACTTTAAAGATGAATTATCTGAAAAGTAAAATAAGTAAGAAAATACTTGTCACACCCACCTGTTTTCAGATAAGGCCTATTCACTCCTTTGGACATAACTGTTTTTCTAGGTATTACAATTCAAGTATAAAAAAAGCCAATGAGAAAATTTATGAATTAAGATCATTATAATCTAATCATCCACTAGTTTAAAAATGTCTTTTCTTGTTTGTTTTTAAATACATTGATGCTTGTTAGCAAATAAAGATGTGTTAGGACTGCACATGTCTATTTGAATGCAATGGTGCCTGCATATGTTTGCGGCATGCAGTCAGTGTATTTATCTGGTGTCCACTCTGTACATGGTACGATGCGTATGGGCTGGATGAATGGTGCCTTGGGCTCACTCCACGTTTTTTGTAGAACTTCTTTGTTTTTGAGATGGAGTGTCGCTCTGTTGCCTAGGCTGGAATGCAATGGTGTGATCTCGGCCCACTGTAACCTCCGCCTCCCGGGTTCAAGAGGTTCTCCTGCCTCGGCCTCCTGAGTAGCTGGGATTACAGGCATGTGCCACCATCCAGCTAATTTTTGTGTTTTTAGTAGAGATGAGGTTTTGCCACGTTGGCTAGGCTGGTCTTGAACTCCTGACCTCAGGCGATCCACCCACCTCGGACTCTCAAAGTGCTGGGATTAGAGGCGTGAGACAGTAAGCCTGGATTTTATATAGAACTTCTATCCATCATCACTGACTCTGACACCACCTCTGTACTGCTAAAGCACTTGTTTACAGAAGACACACAGATTAAATTTACAGAGACCTCTACTGCTGTGATCCAGAGTGATATTTTTAACTTGGGGAAAGATCAACAAGTTGTCAGGGTTTCTGTCACTGAGTGAAGAGATTTCCACATAGGACTCCACATACAATTTCTTGCATAGCGAATTTTATTCTTAAATGAATTACAAACATCTTCTGATGTAGATGCAGTAGATTTCACCTGATAATTATTGAAATGTAGAGTGGAATTCTAAATGTTTCAATGACCTCTTACCTAGTTAACTGAGTAAAGTATATACAAGGTTAAAATTTTCTTGTGCTTCTATAAACAAGATCAGATAAACATCCAGTGCCTATTTAATGTTAACCTGAGATTTTCTGGGAAAAAGGCATGTTGTCACAAAAACAGTAGTTCAAAAAACATGTTTACAAGTAGACACTGAGAAATAAAAGCAAGAAAAGTTTTTCTCCAGTCGTTTCGTAACCCAATGATAAAACGCAGAGTGAAGAATTTAGATAAGCACTTTAAAATATTACTTTGTAATATTTTCAACCAGCTCTGAAATAAAAATACAGCAATGAGTAAAATAAATTGTATAGGTCTAATCTGCCCAGTTTATATTAACCAAAGCTTCTTGCTAATGGAAAGAAGTTTCCAGTTATATCAGAGGACTGTAATCATGCAGATCTTCCAACCCCACCTTTCTCCTATTAATTATCCCTAAATTCTACTTGACTTTAGCTGCAGGTCTCAGGATTAATATTGCTTTGAAAAAATGTAGTATATGAATACAGTAATTCTGCAGAAAGTTTATAGGCAATATAACTACAGAGGCATAATCCACTTTTCATATTTTTCTTGAGGCTGTGGGTGGGGAATCCTCCTTCTGACATCCACAGAGCCCACTTCCAAGCCTGATGCAGAAGACTCAGGGCTCACTGCAGCAAAACTTTCCAATAAGCAACTTTCCTTGTTGGAACAAGACTCAACTGTCTGATCCTAATCCACAGCAAAGCACAGCGGCTTTCAAACCGGGACACATGCAGGGAATTCTGAATTTCTGTTTCACCATCAGTGTATAGTAAGAGAACAGTCAGTGAAGAGAACAGTAAGAGAACTATGACTACCAGTATATAATAAGAGAGCTATACTGCTTCAGTGTTTAATTAGCTGTTTTAATAAAGAGAAAGGTATCGGCAGAGAGGAAACTCAAAAAGGACCCCATTTCTCTTCCCAGTGCTCCCTCATTTTCAACAGCTGAGAAGAGATTCCTGGTGTGCTTGCCTGTCTGGGATCACAGTTCAGATCACTGACTGCTTTCTTTGAAGCCACTGTGACAGCCCAGGAAAATGTGGAAAGAAATGGGATGTACACAATTTCTTTCTTTCTTTTTTTTTTGAGATGGAGTCTTGCTCTGTTGCCCAGGCTGGAGTGCAGTGGCGCGATCTTGGCTCACTGCAAGCTCCACCTCCCGGGTTCACGCCGTTCTCCTGCCTCAGCCTCCTGAACAGCTGGGACTACAGGCGCCTGCCACCACGACAGGCTAATTTTTGTATTTTTAGTAGAGACGGGGTTTCACCTTGTTAGCCAGGATGGTCTCGATCTTCTGACCTCGTGATCTGCCCGCCTCGGCCTCCCAAAGTGCTGGGATTACAGGCGTGAGCCACTGCGCCTGGCCTATTTATTTCTTATTTACTGATATACTCAAGTATCCACAGACCTTCTCTTCTCACTCCCTTTATAAATGAACCTCACTCTAATCACAAACCCACAAGTGACTGCCTGATCTCTGAACGCCTCCAGCCATGGAGGAGCTCTCCCTCACCCAAGCACATTCCTCTTGGGATTTGGGACCTGAAATGCTTTGTGCCTCCTGTGCCTTTTACCACCTTTTCTTATCATAAACCCTCTTCTCTCTGCCAGCCTTGAGCAGCAGATATGGACGTTAAAGGTCCTGCTCTTCCCACTGAATGTCCTCAGGTGTTCAGATCTCCTGCAGGCTTCCACTGTCCTAGTCATCTCTGTGCTCCTCCACCTGGAGGTTCGAGGCTCCCTTTACAGCATCACAGGACAGAGCTTAGAATCCTTAGTTTATCTTTGCTCCCCAAATGTCAACCAAGCATTGAAGGAGCAGGTCATAGAAAGCCTTACTGATGCCCTTAGTAAAATATGTCGAGCAAGGCGACCAACTGATTTGCTCTTCTGAGCTCCCACTGTATCCAGGGTCTACATTCATTTATAGTGATGGATCTCAAATTTCATAATGCGTGGGCACTTTTCACAGAAAAATCGTTTCCATGGGTTCCAGTGTGAATAGCATTAACTGTGGAACTAAGGTTCCATGCTATACAAATTTCAACCACAGACTTCTACCTCTGGCCATTACCAACTGGTACCAGATCTACCCTCCTCTGCCACTGTAAACAACCAGAAAACTGAGCAAAATATTGGAGGCAACCATTTTCAGGCAAGGGACAACAGGCAGTGCAGAACCAGAGCACCTGCCAGCAGGGAAGCACCCGGTAAATATGTGAATACATATAAAACAGCAGCTTTTCTTTTGTCCTAATTTCCTTAAGATGCAAGTAACTATTTAAAATAATAATATTGTAAGGTGAGGTTTATCATACACACACACACACAAGGACTGATTTATTGCTATCAAATGGTGAAATCTATACATAAGTTCAAAATAATTTAGATTCTCCTCAATGTGAATAAATAAAAATTAAAAATCTTATAAAATTCTCAGTCTTTGCCCAGTGGATATATTTGTCACTCCCAGCTTGAGAAAATGACTTTAGAGCAGTTTCATAACTGTTCCACCCCTACCTATTAACCTGAGGGCAGGGCCCACACGCATGTTTTCATCCCACAAGCACGTAGCAGATGCTCAATGAAACAAGCGAGCCTCTGGTGGGACAAGCTCCATCCAGCAGCGGTCACCGAACCTGGCTCCTCAACAGTCCACATCTTCTCTCTTTGGGAGGCTGCACTGTTGTAGGGGCCACGTGCTCCAGGCAGGGTGAGACTCCTCCAAAGTTTCCTCACACGTCTTTTGCACACTACCACCTTGCTGGTGTCCTTGGAATCAAGTTAGCAGCCTTCAAACTGGGACGAGTGTGTCTCTGTGGGTCCACAAGGACTTAGCACGAAGTATGGGAACGACAGAGCAACTTCCAGGTTTTCACCTCCAATTTGTACTATTTCCAAAAACTGACCCACCTGAATGTACCGTGGCTCCACCCTCCCCTTCTCTATCTCCCTTCTGTGGCTTTTCAGAATCAAGATTTTGGAAATCCTGCCCCCTATCTGCAATCATTAAGCGTTTTAGAATTCTAGTATAGGGACAGCCTGGAGTACACAGCAACTAACTGGGCACTGGAACACTGGGAGTGCAGAGGTACCCGACTAACTGGAAATGCTGGCATGGAATCACGGCATGCCTCAGTACCCCTCTTCCCAGTATGTAACAAAATATCCATCTTAGTTAGAATCAGCATTCAGAACTGAGATCTCCTGAGGAAGGAATTAAGTTTTTTAATCAGAAAAAAAGAAGTCAAAATCTATTATCTGGGAGAAAGTAAACCTGAGTTGACTAATTGCTTTGACAATGAAGGTCAGCTTTACCAAATAATTGAAATTACATCTCTTCAGGCTTAGGCTTTTATAATAACCGATTTTTGATGTCAACTTAGAAATGCAAAGAGATCATACAGATTTTCAAGGCGAATTTGGTCCTCCGTGAGCATAGAAATGTGGGGCTTGCTGTTTACTGCATCACTCCATGAAGAGCTCACTGAGGGGAATGAGGCTATCCTCACAGAAGTATTCAAATGAGACACCATGTGTGGAACGCTCTGAGGAAGCTGTGAAGTGTGCTGCAAAGCTACATCACACTTAATTATATAGACACATTTTAGTGAACCCATTCTGGTTTCTCCGGACCACCTTTTCAGCTCTTAAATTCTCTCAAACCACATTAGGTAAATTCTTGCTTGCGGGAATGGGATGGAAAGAATGGGGATCTGGATTACAGGCTCCTAAGGGGGCAGAGGCTATGTTTTCTATCCATGTAACCCTGTACCCAGCAGCTTTTCGGTGCGCAGTCTGCAGTAGACATTTGACGCATGCCTGTCGAGTTGAACTGAGCTAAAAATCCAAGATGAAACATGCAGATAAGATTCTGCCAAGTTATACCAATCTATTAAAATAAACTGTCCCTGCTGGTACCGCAAACATCACTTACGGTTGCATAATACAAATGGTGTAAGGATCAGGGCTCAGAATGCTGGGTGAGCTGGGAGGCCCCGGGAGCTCCCACAAACAAGAGTACCCATGTTTGCTCAGTGAATTGGGAACTTTCCTTCACCAAGGGGTTTATTTTCTCTTCCCTCTCCCTACGTTGCTCTGAATATGGCTCCACAGAAGCCTGAGGATGGGAGGGAACAGACAAGGAAGGGAGCTGTGGTTATTCCCAAATAGCCCTGTCCTTCTGCAGTTTCTGCAGTTGGTTGATGCCTGTTAAGAGAGGAGGCGTTCCTTAGAGGTTTTATCTGTGTAATGGAGCAGGGGTATGTTACTTTGTTGCTACAGTATTTCAAACCCTATTTTTTATATAATTTGTAATTAAGAGTAAATTGCAGTAACAGTAAGAGGAGGGCCACTTTGAATTTAAGAGATCTTTTAGCTACTAGTTATATCAAAAGAAAGAATAGATGCTTTGCCTTGACTTTAAAGTCCAATACCTCCGTCGAGAAGCTGAATTTTCTAATAAAATCTTAGCCTCCTCTGTAGGTTTTCTATCTTCTCTACCGAATGGTTGGGAGTTCAGGGGAACCATATATATATTGTTAAGATTTTTATAATGGTATCATATACACATAGGAAAGTGTACAAAAGGGTACACTCCCTGAATTTTTTAAGAAATGAATACATTTGAACACAGAGCACCTGAAATGGGAAATATGGCATCATCAGCTTTCCAAAGACCCTCATTTAGGACACCTATCCTGAAAATAAAGAAGGCAGAACAGACCAAATACAGGGCAATAAATACAGGATGGGTAGAGTGGTACATACACACACACAAACTTGACCATTTGTGATCTGAACAGAATATACACTTAGCTCATGTAAGTTAATCCAAAAACTATAAGGAAGTATCTGGTTTGTTCAACCAGATCTCTGTCTGTTTATCTATCTTAGCTCTCTCTCCCTCCTCCCATTTCTCCTCATGCCTCCATGGCCTCCAAACCTTAAAGACCAAAAACATTTCCCTTAAGAAAATTAACTTCCAAATAATATTGTGAAAGGCTATGAGTTCTATAACACTGCATCACGAGGTAATTAAAATAGTGGGCTTTTGGCTTAGGTTAATATTATGATGTCAAACTTAGATAATGATATCAAAATAAATACACGAAACTTTGCTACTAAGACGTTACTAATGGAAGAGGTTGGGGGAAGGGTACATAGGACCTCCCAGTAGATTTTTTGCAACTTCCTGTGAATGTGCAATTCTTTAAAAATAAAAAGTTAACAAGAAAATTTGTTATCACAGCAAACCACTATTTATATTTCTATAAGGTGGTCAGCATTCTGTTTTGTTTTTAGTATGATTTCTTTATTCTTTTGACAGAGTCTTGCTCTGTCACCCAGGCTGGAGTGCAATGGTGCAATCTCTGCTCACTGCAACCTCTGCTTCCTGGGTTCCAGTGACTCTCGTGTCTCACTCTCCCTAGTAGATGGGGTTACAGGCACCTGCCACCTTGTGTGGCTAGTTTTTTTTTTTTTTTTGTTGTTGTTGTTGTTTTTAGTGGAGACAGGATTTTGCCATGTTGGCCAGGCTGGTCTTGAACTCCCGACCTCAAGTGATCCACCCACCTCGGCCTCCCAAAGTGCTGGGATTACAGGTGTGAGCCACCACACTCGGCCATTTTTAGTATAATTTCTAAGTAATACGACTGTAAAAAACTCTTCCTGTCTGTTAAAAGAAATTGAAAAAATAAGATCAAAATATTAAGTTCAAATAAATAAAATGTTTTGAAAATGAATAACAATGCTTAAAAACATTACCTAGGGAATGTACAACAGTTAACTTTCTTCTTTCTTCCTTCCTAACCACACATTTTTCCCTGTTCCTAGCACCTAAAAAATGCTTATCCTAAAGTGAATATTTAAAGATAATAAAAAGTTTTGCCTCCCAAGGCGTATATGTTAAGCTCAAAGGCCACTTCCCTTCATAGCTTCCAGGTTTCCAAACAGAACAGGCACTCTCAAGTGTGTCACATGTCACTACTGTGCTCTACAACCTCTAGGATCTCATGGAAGGTGAACACAGGACAAAGGTTAGACCACCCTTTATCCCATTTGCAAATTAAATATCTAATAAATCCTCTCACTGTTTAAGGCAACTATGCCACTAGCAATGTCCATAAGATAAATGACCAACTTTGAACCGTTAGCTTTTCCATTTTTGGTGTTTCTTGCAGCAAAGCGATTTATTTTTACTCACAGATTTAAAACAACTTTAAAAATAACTTTTATATGCTGCTAGTAGGAAACAGCAAGTCTCCAGCATGCATTAATTTATGATCAGTCTATTAATTTGCAAATTAGAGAACAATGATAAATAATCAGATAAAGAGAAAGGACAGATGGTCGACGCATTTCTTTACAGTTCCATATAACACGTGCAGGCCTTATTATATACTAGGTGAAGAGACAGGAATTTCTGAGGATGGACCCCAGATGACAGCCACAGTCCTTGGGTGTGGGTGTGGACTGGCTCAACACCAGTCATCAGTGAATCAAGCAATTCCTGCAGTAGCTCAATTAATTCCAGATCAAATAATAATGGGCACCCGGCCAACATGGTGAAACCCCGTCTCTACAAAACATACAAAACTTAGTTGGGCGTGGTAGCAGGCACCTGTAGTCCCAGCTACTCAGGGGGCTGAGACAGGAGAATCACTTGAACCCGGGAGGTGAAAGTTGCAGTGAGCCGAGGTGAGGTCGCACCACTACACTACAGCCTGGGGAACAAAGTGAAACTCTGTCTCAAAACAAAACAAAACAAAACAAAACAAAACAAAACAAAAAACAAACAAAGCAAAAACAATAACGGAGAGGGGGAATACAAATCCATTCTTTTCTCACTTGAGGAAGCTGAAACATTGCCGAAAGGGCCAGGTAGGGTGTGTTTGCCCCCCTCCTCGTGAGATGGTCCAGGCACCTGGGGAACCATGAGGATATACAGCTGGACCCTTGGAAAGTGTGCATGGCCATCACTGCCATGTTTGCTTTAGTGATGATGGGGGAAAAAGCAGAGCAAGAGAAAAAAACAAGAAATGGGCCATTCACAGTCGTCACAGTAAAAGTCCTAAGGCAAAAAGAGCACAGGAAGAAAGCATCAGGGTTTCTGAAACGAAATGAAGAGGGTTATCAAAACTGGCCCAGGACTATGTAGGAAACAAAAAAGCAACAATCTTGAGGGAAAGTGAGACCCACCAGGGAAGGAAAGTGAGGGTTGCTGGGATGTCATCTGAGAGTCCAGCCATGGAGGCAAGGGATGATCACCAAAGAGGTGAGCCAAGTGGAGCCTTTCTCCTGTCTGGCTCTTGGCGACTTCCTAGGGTCCAGACCACGGGAAGGACGTCTGGGGAACAGTCACGTAGCCATGGAGAACACAGGCTCACTGGTGAGAGTCCAGGTCTGCCTCCCCTAGTCGGAGGGCTGTTGTGCACACATGGGGCGTGCTCCAGCCTCTACACCACCCTGTCACTGAATCCCCTCTGCAACCCTATGAGATAAGCACCAAGCCTACCCTCATTCTGCAGATGAGGAAACCAATACGCACAGGCATTGCTCAGCATGACCAGTTTCCCCTGCAGCCCCCAGTGGGGCCTGAGTTCAAGGCTAGGGCATGTGGCAGAGTCTGCCCTGCGCAAGTCACATCACCTCCCTGTGCTCCACAGGGAGTGAGAGGCTAACAAGTCACTTTAATTAAAACAAAAACAAAAACAAAACACCACAAGGCAGGTCTTAAGATTTTTTTGGTACATTTGCTCTGTGTATTCATATGTTAGTCCCATGTCCACATTTTGCTTTTTCTACTTACAGAGAATTTACCATCAAAATAGAGAGTAAATAGAAAGTTGCTGGTTTTTCTAGACAAAAAAGTCATCTATTGAATGTTAATGATTCGTCCTAGAATCACTGACCTACCCCATTGTTTAGCCTGTCATAAAAATTTTCAGATTGAGAAAATCATTCATAGACACGACAGTTTGGGACACACTGAGAACCAGTGGAAGTTTTCAAGCATTGAAGACTTTGTTTTAAGAGTATTACGATTCTAAGGGCTTTGAACACTTGGCACTGGTGGCTTATTTTGACTTCCAGCATGGTGAGTCCCCTTAACCCTACGAAGGTGGTAAATTCCTGGCTGAAAAAGTGCCCTGAGTATCCCTTTTCCCTCTCTGAGTCAAGAAACTCCTGAACATTTTCTCCATTTTTAATAAATGACATATATATTCTATCTTATGACCAGAAAAAAATACAAAGGGACACTGATTCGTTAGGAGAATCAACTCTATACCATCCAGGATGCATATATGATTGACAATGAGCAGAAATATCTGCTACAAAATAATAATAATAACAGAAAGCATGAGACAGTCAGAGAACCAGGTAAAGATGGAATCATCAGCTTAACCAGCCAGCAGAGTTAGCGGTCACTGATCTGGGAGTCAGATGCGTCCAACTGTGAACACATCCTGGTCATCTGCGTCCTCATTCAGTTCCCCAGGACGCTGGCACTGACCTGAATCTTGCCAGGCCGCTACTTGCCACACATGCAGAGGCCCAGGAAAAGTGTGCGCTGGTGCCAATCTACATAGAGAGTGAAACTTCACAGGAGCAAACTCTTTTTGAAATAAAATGCATCTTCAGACATCATTTTTTCCCTTAAGGCCCATTTAGCCTCCATCATGCTGTGCTAAGCTGCTTCCTCAGACAGAGATGGGATGAATGATTTAATCATCCTCTGTCTACCTATAAGGACGGCTTGGCAGAACATCTTGTGAATGGGACATAGGGCAATTGTGAGATCAGTACTACTGTTATCACATTACATGGTACCTAGAGGTTCTCTCAACTAAAAGTCAACCTCGAAAACAGTGTTCAGAAGTCACCAAGCCTATAAAACTTCTACTAGGTGACCAATGTGCACTCAACATGCCTGTGCTCACAACAGCCCCTCTCACCTGTGACCACCACCTCTTGCTACCTCTTCCCTTGTCACCTAGTGAAAGAAGACAATTGTGGGAGGAAAAAGAGTGCCCAATGTCTGCCCCGTATCAAGTCAGAGGAATGCTAATATTTTCCTTCTCCAAAATGGGAATAAAAACACAAAACCCCAAAGAATACAATATTGGCAAGTCTCCTTGCTTTAGCACCCAATTCTCATTGGCTCCATCAGCAGAGTTTAGGCCTTGAGTTCATGACTACTTATCTCCCTGGCTATAGTTTGAATGTCTTGTTTTTGCAACTGAGCAACATTTTGAACATTTAGTAGCCATTGCCCAACAAATCTAAAAGCCTAGCATTTCTAGCCAAGACTTTAAGAACTCTGTCCAGCGATAAGGAACGATGGACTCAGATAATCACCCAAGTCTTCTGCCCTTCTGGGACTTTTCTCATTCAACTATCTCTCCCCGACACCAGGCATGTCACTACTCTGCATCTAAACAAGAATCTCTAAAGGTGGAAAATGAAGTGAAAAAGTAGGCAACTCACCTGATTCTTCATGTTGTCCTTCATGTTGCTGGACTTTCTGTTCTGCCTTGGCTAGGTAGATTTTTGTTGACTGAAGGTAAAATAATGACGCTTTTGCCCAAGTAACCTTTGCAAGACTTAGAGGTTCAGTGACTAAAGCCACCCTGAAATCAATATACTCACTGTCTATTTACTGGAAGGGTTTACTTATTCAACAAGAGACACGTCATCACAGGCCTGAAAAATCGATGTGTTCTCCTGGCAGTACTCTCTAAACCTACAGCACCTAGATAACAACTGGAGATCCATTGCTCAGCTGGAATGCAGGACTTTTTCCTTTGCCACTTTATAATCATGAAATAGAAAATTGCTTTTTGGAAATTTCTGCCAGAGTATGGAAAAGTTTCCACTATGTTAGGAATAAACAATAACAAAACAGTTTCTTCCTTTCTTGTGGAGGAAAACGAACACTGCATTTTAAAATTTCTTCTGTGAGAGGCACATCACCATCACTGATAGATCTACTCACTGCCACACTCTCCCTTCCATTCCTTCAACCCAGAAAGTGCCTCCAAGTGAATAATTTGATGTGTGTAACCATCTCTTCTTAAAAGCCAATGCTTGCAAGTAAATTCCAGCCAGAATGGCTTATTATAATGGTATGATATGGAAAATGAACACTCTTGGAGGGCCACACTGTTACTTAAGTTTGTCTCTTTTTGTAAAAGCTATTTCACACCCTAATGAGGTTAAGTGTATGCCTTCATTTAAATCACAGAAATGAGTCTTACAGATCTATGTAAGGGAATTACTACAGTTTGCCATAAGCATTGCTAACTGACCCAACTGCTAAGTCAAGTTGCCTTCTCCCCTCATTTTGTTTTCCCTGCAAGTATTTATAGGTCTGGAAAATTTACAGAAGTTGATGACACAACGTTGAAAAGTCGTACTTCTCATTTCTAAAGTAAATATTTTCAAGGCTCACAAATTCACTGCCCTGTATCTTATGGAATGGGCAGTTATAACACACGCAGAAGAGACTTGAGTCTAAAAACTACTTCATAACAAAAAAGAAAACTGGGAAAGGAGCCAAAACAGAGCAGAAATACACAGAAACATACAGAAATTGTGAGGGGCATTAAGCATTAGTAATAGAAGTATAACAAATTTTGAGGAATACTTTATTTAGCCTTTGATTCACAAATAAACTGAAAGTGATAGGGGCATCAATAGCTAAAAAACCCAGTGATGTCTTGAAGGAGGAATAAGGAACTTTGACCTGCATGTTGAGAGACAGTGCTGTGTAGCAGGAGAGCACCCAGCGCCCAGTGCTCACCAGCCTGGTGATTATGGACAACTGCAGAATTGCTCTGAGCCTGGGTCCCTCACCTCCCAGTGTGGAAAGCTATCCCAATCCTGTGGGGTTGTAGGAGGCTCAGACAGAAGGATGTTAAGGCATTGTGTAAACTATGAGGTGCTGGCTGTACAAATGCGAGGTGTTGTTATTATTATGACATCAATGTTTTAGCATCTAAATTATAGGGACAGCACCCTTATTACCAGCATGTTTAAATATATATCTTGCATACATTTAGATTTGTTTTTAATTTCACAGATGTTTTCAGCTGGAAGGAGTCTGAGGATTGTCTAGTTTAACTATTCTATGGAAGGTGAAACTGAGAGGGGAGACTCTAACCTGTTTTCTCTCTCCATTATAACAACAAATTACAGAAAAAAAAATATGTTAAGCCATGTACTGAGAAAAACTCCCTTAGCAACACCACTTTTCAGGGACAATACACGTGTATGCATACTTGTATAACCACGAATACTGAGTGTTTGGTAGTTTCTAACTTTCAAATTGTATAGTATATTTTTACAGTCATTTGACAAAGTTTTTCATCTGCAGTCCTTTGCTAAGTTTCATTTCCAGTTATTTATCAAAATTTTTCTTTTTCTGTGAAGGCTAATTCATTACAGCTTGCAAAAAAGAAGGAGAGAGAAAGAGAAAGAAGGAAGGGAAGAAGAAAGCAAGGAAGGAAGAAGAAAGAGAAGTAAAGAAAGAAAACAGAGCAATACAGTATTCTCACTCATAAATGTCATCAGAAATTCTTAAAAAACCATTAAGTATCTATAAGGATAAGGTTTCTGATTCTCTACTAACATTGTAGCAGATTGAAGCCAATAAAAAGTTCTATAGTGCACTCTATTTAAAAGCTCCTCAAAATTAGTACGTTAGAAAACAACAGGTGACACGGTAATTCTTCAATGACCATCTTTTTTTTTTTTTTTTTTGACTGAGTCTTGCTCTGTTCTGTCACCTAGGCTGGAGTGCAGTGGAGTGATCTCAGCTCACCGCAACCTCCACCTTCCAGCTTCAAGCGATTCTCCTGCCTCAGCCTCAGCCTCCCGAGTAGCTGGGACTACAGGCACCCAGCTAAGTTTTTTTTTTTTTTGTATTTTTAGTAGAGGCGGAGTTTCACCATGTTTGTACAGGCAAGTCTCGAACTCCTGACCTCGTTATCCGCCTGCCTCAGCCTCCGAAAGTGCTGAGACTACAGGTATGAGCCACCGTGCTCAGCCAATCACCTTTTGTTTATCTGTCATATATTTGGACTTAATCAAAAGTGGATGACATCTGACATTGGGGTTCTGGGGTTTTTGTTACCTATAAACAGATAACTGTTTAACTTTCTAATAATATATTAAGACATACTTTAGTTTAAAAATCTAGTTGGAGCCACTAGATCTTGCAAGTTAGCACTAGAGCAAACTTAAAATAGTTTGTCTAGTTTATCTTGTTCAGCACAATTTGAAGCATTTACAATGGCTTACAGTGTATGAAAATGAACTAGGAGATAATTTTGTAAGTGAAGAGAAATCATTGTAATAAAATCTCCCAAAAGCTTTTGGGTATTCAATGTTTGCTGGTAAATAAACAAAACCAGGTTTTTGAAATTAAAAAAAATGTTTTTGAAACACTTTCTAAAATTTGGTATACAATGATCCAAAAATCTCAGGACACCTTTGCCTGTCCTTAAGGACCTGCACAAATTCACTAAGTGGTTTGTTTTTATTCCAGGCACTAAAATAATGGATGATTTGAGTATCAGTAGAGACACTACATGCACAGTTTTTCACATACAAATGCCAGTTTGTCTTATCAGAGAGACTATGTGCAATGCATCAGTTTTATCCAAAACCTGGGGTAAAAGAAAGAAATTTTAGCAAAGGGTTGTAATGACATCATAAGTAAAACGATAGGACTGCTAAAACAATCACGACGTCATCTGCTGTGCGCCGGCCTGCAAGTACGTAGTGGTAAAATCGTTAGATATCATATTTCTGCTTATAAAATAAAATCCTTCACGAACCCTCTTAAAACAACTGCAAAGCAAGCAGTGGTTTTACTTCCATATATATATATGTGTGTGTGTGTGTGTGTATTTTTTTTTACATAAAGGCATGAATGCACAAGGTAACACCAGCAGCTGTACTCTACTCTTTATTTGTTACAAATCTACCTATTTGTTTCCAAATGATCTCTGCAAATAAATAGGTAATGTTGTACAACTTTCAACAGTGAATCAGAAAATAGATGTCTCTTCTAATTCACAAGTACCAATGGCTCAATTAATTTAAGGGACATTTTCTGAGTTGTGTGATTTCACATGTATTTATCATGTCTAGAACTATGCAAACTTTTGTTTCATTTCTCTCTTTGATTTCTGTAGGAAGAGTTAAAGGATGTGAAGTAGTCATTTTACTTATTCATAACACATTTCAGGGAAAATCGTGCTGTTGGGGAGAAAGTTAAAGCTATCAACTATACTCTAGACTCTAGTCCAATTTTTCACATCTGGTTGCTACTTTAAAAAAGGATCATTTTAATTTTTAAATGCAAAATGTGTTGCACTTTACCTTTGATATTCCAAGTTTCCCAGGGTCATTTAGAAAAATAAAGCAGGAAATTCTAACGCCTTAGCATCTACTTTAATAAGATGTTTGCATTTATAAAAATAACAAGAAACTGAGGGTTTGCTGAAGGAGCACAGGGCCTACAAGTATTTCCTCATTCCTGTCCCTGTGCCTGGAGGCCCAGCTAAGCATTCTGTTTCTGAGAAACTCCCCTTGTCACAGAGTCTGAATTAGTCAGTCCCCCTTCTGGGCTCCCATTGAAATCCCAAATCACATCTGTTATAAAACATTGCATTACAGGGAGTGATCATGTATGTCTCTCTCTTTCTCAGGCCTTCCAGAAGGTAAGTCGGTCCTTGGAGGACAAGTGCAGTTATTTTGTTCCCTTGGTGTATCTAGATCCCAGCATGCGATGTGCCTGGAGTTTATCAGCAGTTCTCAAACTCTGGCATGCATCAGTCAGAACCTCCCTGAGGACTTGTGTGCACAGACCGGGGCCTGCCCTTCCAGTATCTTACTCAGAGGCCAGGATGGGGTCCGAGGGTGTGCATCTCCAACAGGTTCTCAGGTGCTGCTGCCATGCTGGACCCACTGACAGCCACTGCAGAAAACTTTTTTTTCTTTTTTTTTTTTGGTAGCTAAAGACACGTTTTCTTTAGTTAAAACCTGAGAGGCGCTCCTGGCCAATTTTGGTCAGGAGCGCTCTCTCTTACGACTAGGAGTATATATTGGTTTTAGGGTGAGGGGGATTATCAGAAGCTTGGAATGTGCCTGTGTGAGGGAGAAGTTTTATGGCAGGGTTGGA
The DNA here is from genome assembly GCF_007565055.1 of Rhinopithecus roxellana. Classification (NCBI taxonomy): domain Eukaryota; kingdom Metazoa; phylum Chordata; class Mammalia; order Primates; family Cercopithecidae; genus Rhinopithecus; species Rhinopithecus roxellana. Next base: position 2,734,619 of record NC_044554.1, read on the forward strand.
ATATCACTGGGAGGAGGGGAGTTTATCTTGGGGAAGGCATCTTTCCGGCCAGAGGGGGGTTATCTCGAGACTGGCATCTTCCCAGCCGGAGGGGGGTTATCTTGGGGCTAGCATGTCTCTGGTCGAGGCTAGCATGTCTCTGGTCAGGGAGGAGTTTGGAATGTTTCTGGTTGGAGATGTTATTTGTGATTTATGGTCATGCTGACCTTAGCCATTAGGCTGATGCCCTTTGAATTTAGGCAGTTTTTTGTTAAGGTGAACTTAAGAATGATGGGCTTGTCCAAGATGGCGATGCTCCTGCTCTGTTGAGCCAGACCCTATAGTTATAAAAAGGACGAGGGACGGCGTGTTCTTTCTGGCTACTTCCTCACTGCAGGAAACTTTTAATGGACTAACTTGTGAAATAAAATGTGACTCTGGAACTGATTTACTAATGAAATATGCAACTGTTTCTGGATCTCAAAGGAGCTCATGAGATGAGTAAGAAATGGGGGTCTGAGACCAAAGACAAGATTTCTTCCGTTACAAGCTACATACAACACCTAATCCAGTCCTCAGAATTGTCAAGGGAGCTTTAAGAAATGTGTGCGTGCCAGGTTCCATTCCCCAGAAATACTGATTGTCCTGATCTGGGGCACAGTAAGGCACCCTCTTTTTCAAAAGCCCCTCAGCTGGTTACAAGGCATGATCAAGGTTCAAAAGCTACTGCTTTAAGAAAAAAGAAAAAAAAATCTCCTACTTTTTTTGGTTCAGTCACTAATGTACAAAACCAAGTAATGTGATGCAGTCTTAAGCAGGGAACAAGAGATCCCCATTCTGAGGATTTGTAGCAATATACAAACATGACTCCCAGTACACTTATATACACAATATATTATATTACGAGTGGCCGATAACTGCAGCTAATCAGCTACTGACTATAGCAACCTCACCTAGAGAGAAGGTGGTATCCAGAACCCCTGGTGTGTCTCAATTTCAATGCTGATGGTGAGCATGAGACAGGTGGAGCCAGGAGACTGTGAGGGGAGGAGTTGTTCTGTGACCTAAGACAAGTAACTGACATGGAAATATGTGAGCAAATGACAACTCAAGCCACATTGCTCTCCTGTGCTCTGGACCACCATATTCTATTGCCTCTTGGACTTCTCCATCTAAGCACTTCAAGCTCAACACATCTAAAAGCTGAATATTCATATTGGACTCTCCTGCCCTTCCCCTCCCTGCCCTTCCCTTCTCTGCAGTCCCATTGACTTCCCAGCCTTTGTGATTGCATTCAGGATCTATCCAGGCTTCCAAGTAAGAAACCTGGGTGTCAATCTGGGCTTCTGTCTTTCTTATGCTGCTACATATACTTATCAACCAGTTCTGCCTCCTGATCAGTCCCAGAGTCCCCTGTCCTGAATCTTCTTTGCTCTTGCTTCATTGTCTCTGGCAATAGTCACAAACCTCCCTGTTTCCAATGCCACCCCTGCAGTCCATTCCCCAAACCACAGCTGCAGCCATCTTTCTAAAACACCAAACACAGCATGTCAGTTCACAGTCACTTCTCTTTCACACAGGACAAAATCCAAAGCCACGGGATGGAGCTCTCTGTGAACTGTAGGTAGCCTTACCATTTATTCCTTCTCTTCCTGCCATTTGAATTACTGGCACTGTCAAGAACTTTGCTCCTATTGGAACTGCTTGTGCAATGCCCTCCACAACCTATTCTCCGGGGAAATAACCATATAACCAAATAGCTCAAATGAGTAATCCCTTCCATTTGTGGCTAAACGTGCTCTCCTCCCCATGTAGAATTAAAGGCAAAGACTGAACTCAAAAGTCATCCTTTGTCCTGGGAAGAGTTCTGTCATTAATTCTGTGACATTGTTTCACACTTATTATCTCTAGCTCTCTCTTCCTCCAGTTGACTTCCAGACACTTAAGGGCAAGTACCAAGTCTAATTTATTTTTACATCTCAACATATGGATGGAACAGTGTAAATCACTCATCATGGCTCAAACATAAAGAAAAAAAAGCCTAAGTTTGTAACAGGTACCAATACTTGCCCTTCTACTCAAAGGGCAAACAATCATGGTTGACTTATGTAATTATTTAAACCAAGTCAGGGCCATGTGTGCTGCCCCGCTAGTAATGGTGTAATTGCAGGTGTACTTAGGGCTGTCCGCAAGGCATTCTCATTGGGTGCGTTGTCCCCTAAATTATAACTTGAGTCTTTTGTTAATGAGAAGTTCCAGATATATTCAGAAAGGACACTTGGACTCCGGGTCTTTCCTTGAAAACCCACCAGAATGAGATAAAAACTTTGATCAGAGAGAGAAATTCTACTCCCCCATGTTAGTGTTTTCATACTGCTTGCTAAAGCAAGCTGCTGAAACTGGTGGGAGTAAAATTTATTCTAAGCATATGCAATTCACAGATGCTCAGTCCACAGGACCAGTCATCTGATACTGAACTTCAGGGTCTTCAGGGATTCAAATGTTAAATCTAGCACTTACTTTCTAGGGGCTCAGTAAACACGTCCCCAATATTCCAGGCCCCAGCTACCCCTCCTGCTCCCAACTGGCTCAGGGAACTTTCTAGACAACTGGATTGAGTGTATCTATCTAAATGTGTAACAAGAAAGCTTTACCAGATGACTCTGAAAAAGTGAAAATTACAGGCAAACTAGTTATTTGAATAAGTTCCAATGCCTGGATTTTTGCCAAATTCAAACTGGCCAGCTTGTGCCTATGGGCCCAATGGAGGACAATCTAATGATGTTGTCCAAAGAGCCAACTGCTGAAATTTTCTTAGAAAATTCAGCCCTGCAGGAGGAAAATGAAAAAGAATGAATGAGAAAACACTATGATGTTTAATGGGGATGGCCTACAGGAACAAGTTAAGATTTACACTATTCTCTATAGGTTAGTGGTTCAAGAATAAACCAGTAATAATTAACTGAGACTAAAAATGTTTATCACCATAATTTCAAATGTCTGTAAGTGACAAAAGGAAACAAAAATGGAAAGAATCTGAGGAACAGAATCTGTGTTTTTTTTTTTTTTGAGACGGAGTCACACTGTCATGCGGGCTAGAGTATAGTGTCGTGATCTTGGCTCACCGCAACCTCCGCCTTCCAGGTTCAAGTGATTCTCCTGCCTCAGTCTCCTGAGTAGCTGGGATTACAGGCACCCACCACCACACCCAGCTAATTTTTTTTGTATTTTTAGTAGACACCGGGTTTCTCCGTGTTAGCCAGCATGGTCTCAAACTCCTGACCTCATGATTCGCCTGACTCAGCCTCCCAAAGTGTTGGGATTATAGGCATGAACCACCGCGCCCAGCCCAGAATCTTGTTTTAAAAATTGTATTTATAGGGAAGCAACATGTGGGTGAACCATATTCTAAAACTTTGAAATTTTCTCAAAACATACCTCTATTAGTAAAACCTAATGTTAAATAAGCTCATAACTAGAGTACATATGAAGTCAAAATTAAAACACACACACACAGACCACAGACATGCACACAAGTCACACGGCAAGGGCTACACTGTGTTGCAAGTGGTTTCTGCAATAGGCGAAATGTTCTCAACATTGTGACCCATTCCTATTCCAGGGCACCAGCCTGGGGTTACCTTCCTTTCAGTGCCCATAATCATCAGTTGCCTTTAATATTACAGTTGGTTTGCCACTCTCGTCAAAAAAGTTTCAGATGCTAGCTGCTAGTCTTGGAGCTTGGATCAAAGAAAAAACAAAGAATATTTTCTTTTCAAACAGGGAGGAATCCTTCATCTTTACTGAGACTACTTCTAAAAACATTTCAGAACATGTTAGTGCTGTCACGTGGACCAAGTGTAATTATGCAGCACAACGGACTTTTGGCAATCGGTGTCTTCAAACCAGAAGTTTTTGAAAAATTATGAGTGATGAAACTATATACGTGAAGCCAGAAATTACCGTTAAAAGCCTATTGGAGCTCTCAGCCAGTTTCTTGTATTCTGTGCTACAGCAGTGTGGGTCTAACACACAGACCACTGGTGTCCTTTCCAGATTTGAAAGCAATCTGGAAGCAAGAGCAGAAACCCTTAAAACTCACCCCGCTTCACCCTTTAACCCAGAATATCTAGCATATTCTATGCACTCAGTAAATATTCACTGAATTCAGAAACAACAGCTCAGAAGCCTGAAGGGTCAAAGTGACTTGTCCACCTTTGCCCTGGGCTGGAGTGAGAAGAAAGGTCCCAGTTGCCAGGCCAGGCTTGGGCTTTCTAGATCTGACCTCCTTTGAAGACGGAGGGTGGTGGATCTCACTTTGGATACCATTAATATCCCCACTTTGGTTTCTCTTTAAGACAGCTCGGACCTACTGAACAGGAACGTCTCCAGAAGTGGGGCTGGGCAGGCTTATTTCCACAAAGCTCCCTCATTTGGGAATTCCGACTCGCCTTGGAATACTTTCCAAGGTCCCTTCTGGAGAGCACCTTCATCCTGTAAGAGGTAGGGCTTTGCTTAGCACCCCTCAAGCAGTCTCCACTCCATGCTCACTGACCTGGGGACGGAGCTGCTTCCATGGAAGGTGACCGAACAGAGGGCTGAGGAACTCTGAAGGAACACAGACTGCTGGACAGCCCGCTTTGAAGCTTCAGACAGACCCATCTTCATGAGCTGGCTCCCTGGGCCCTTTCCCCTTGCCAGCTCTGTCGTTAGACATTCGCACACACCTGATTTGGATTTCCTGAAACCAGAACTCAGACAAGGCAGTGGAGTTTGGAAGTTGAGAGAGGGATCTGGAGTCGGAAGCCCCTGGTGTGAGTTTCACGTCTGCCTCCTACCAGCTGTGGGAAAGTCACTTTAGTTCTTTGTACCTCAGTTTCCCCTATAGGAGGAGAGTGTACACCTCTTATGCTTAATGTGGGGATTAGGACACATGAAACGGTGTCTGGCAGTCATTACCTCTAAGAGCAGCAAGTCCAGAAGTTAGCATGTCCCAGAACCAAACAAAACCCTCACTAAACAAAGTGCATCTTGAATAAAACCGACTGAATTTGATAAGACACAGGTCTCAAACAAATTTCAGTTAAAAGAGCTCATCTCCTACTTTAATAAGGTGCCCCTGAAAATTCAGTCTTTTATGTTACTGTAAGAGAATAGCACCTATTCACCTAGTCTCTCTGTCTTCAGGAGCTTTCTGTTTTGAGTGAATATGGGACAAACAGACAAATTAAGTGGTATTTATATTTTTCTCAGGAACAAATCTCCAATCACTAATAGTGGTGTTCAAGCAAGTAACATCAAAGAATGAGAACCCCACTGGAGGGAGAAAAGTGATGCTTTGGAGGTGCTCTGAGGGTTTAATTTAAAATAAAGAGAAGAGTCTCTTCGGCAGAGACAGGGCTGACACCTGACTAACAGGACCCACAGTCAGCCCCCAGGCAGGCAGGAGGGGCCCTGCAAGCTCAGCAGAGAAGAAACCTTTCCACCAGTTCCTTCAATGAAAAGAGGAATCTTTTATTATTGGAACCACACCCCACCTTTTCCCTCTTTCCTATATTTGGCAAGATTGTTAAAATTCCAGATGTCCTCAAAGAGCTCTTTGCATTGGCAAGTAATCTCTCCGGAGACTTTAACAATCCTTCTTCCGTCCGGTGATCCCCAAACCTGGCTCCCCAACAGATCACATGAAGAGCATTAAAAAAAATCCCATGTCCAGGTCTTGCCCCATGCCAATTAAATCAGAATGTCTGGGGGTGGGATTCAGACACTGGTTTTTGCTTTGATTTTTTTTTAAATCCCAGGTAATTCTAACGTGCAGCAAGGTCTGGGAACCACTGTTCTATGCCTTGCCCCTCCCCCAACGACCGCGCTGGGCACCAAACCCCAACTCCCCATGCCAGTGACATCAACAGCAAGTACGGGCCTGGCTCTTGGAACCCGCGCAGCTCAGGGTTGGTATTGTGCAATTAAACCTTCCGAGGCATGTTTCCCGTGTCAAGTGGGTTTATGGTCGGTAGTCACGAAGCCAGACTCGCTCATGTTCTGTCTGGACACTTGGCACACTTGAACCAGGGACATCAATCCGGTGTGTGTGCGTGTGTGTGTGTGTGTGTGTGTGTGTGGGTAAGACAGGTTTAATATTTTAGTTGGCTCAATGTCAAATTCTTCAGACAGCAAAAAGTAACATCCAAGAAAGAAACTCTCCGGGTTTTGAGGAGAAAAGTTTGCTGTGAGCCCCATTTTGAAACACCGTGGTGCTGGCCAGGATGAATTCTGCTTCCTGGGCTTCCACACTAGAGGCCGCGATCCCCCCTGCAGTGGCCGGACAGCAGCGTCCCTCTCCACTGCGAAGCCCAGGCGCGACCGAAGGGCTGCAGGTGGGGCAGACCCGGACGTCCCCGCGAGGCGGCCACCGAACGAGAGCCCGGGGCTTTCTGCGCGGGCACCCAGGAGGGAGCTTGGGTCCTCGGGAGGTGGGGGGCATACCTGGACCGGCAAGACCAGGGCGCGCCGGGTGAGGCGAGCGGCCCGGGTCTGCGCCCAAGGGGCGGGTCGGACCCCACCTGCCTTTTGCCAACGAGGAAACTAACCGCCGCCAGCACCACCCCTTCCCAGGAGCCGCGGGTGGTGGCGGACGAGTTCTCCCAGCTCCCAGGTCGAGGTTGCGACTCCACACCCGGGAACGAGGATCTCGGGGACCTGGAGAGGGTCCGGGGTCAGGCTGGCCCGCGCCGGCTTCAGTTTGAGACCTGCGCCGAGGGCGGAGGCGGGGAGGTTCTCTCAGGAAGCCGCCTGTCCCGCGGGGTCCGAAGGGAGGCTTTATTTTCGGGGTCCTTCCTCAGCTTCCCTAAACAGCGCAGCCTCGGCGGGTGGGCAGCGCCAGCCCCTCGGGTGCGCGCCCCAACCCCGCCGCGCCCTGGGAAGACAGCGCGGGGCGCACGTGCGGGACCCCGGCCCCAGGCACCCACCCGCACTCGGCTTTCGCCCACTGACGCGGATCCCGCGCAGCAGGGCGGGGAAAGTGAGGGAGGAAAGTTGGGAGCGGTTCGGGGCGCCGGAGGTCCAGGCGGCCGTTTCCCGGCCGGCCCGCAGCCCAGTGCCCCACGCGTCTCCTCCTCCGCCCGCCCCAGACTCTCCTGGCCCAAGAACGAAACGTCCCGTTCCTCCCGCGGTCCCGGCCGGCGGCGCAGCTGATCTCAAGGAAACAGGAAAGGACGGGCGGGGGCGCGGGCGCCGAGCCGGTGCGCCGGTGCGCGGCTGGGCGGGCTGCGGGGTCCGGGGCGCGATCCGGGGGCAGCGCGGGAGCCGGCGAGACACGCCCTTACCTTTCTTTTCCTCCAGAGCCCGACTCGCGGGGCAGAGCGCAGCCAGCAGCGCCAGGAGCGCGGCCCCGGCCGTCCCGGAGGGTCGCATAGCTGCTCCCCGAAGAGCTAGCTCCGGCTCTCCGGATCAATACTGGACGGAGTCAGGCGGCCGTGCGCGGTGGTTGTGGCGTTAGCGGCGAGGCGGGGACTCGGGCGGACGCCGACGAGGTGGCCTGTCGTCCGGTCTGGGCGGCGGCGGCCGCCGGGACTAGCTCGGGACTCCGGCCGCCTTGGCCGCGGCGGGCGCGCACACCGTGCCGGGGGCGGAGGCTGCTGCGGCCGCGCTGCGCAGGGGGCTGCCCGGACGTCTAGCTCGGCGCGGGCCGGGGCGCTGGGAGGCAGGGCGGGAGGAGGAGGGACCAGGCGGCGGAGGAGGGATCGGGAGGAGCAGAGGAGGAGGAGAATGAGAGGAGGAGGGAGGAGAACCAGCAGCGGGGACCCAAGGCCAGCGGCCGCTGGAGGCGGTGGACAGCGGTGGCCCCCGCGGGACCCGGTCTCCGGCGGGAAGGAGGTGGTGCGCGGGAGGGGAGCGGGTGCCCTGAGGAGTTAATTTCCGTGAGGGGCGTTCCCAGCACTGCCCCTCTGGACTCGGTCCCCGCAGACTTGCAGGCCCAGCCTATGTCGAGGTCGAGCCAAATCTGTGCCAGGGTCCCCTTCCCCCTTTCCCTTCTTTTGTTTTACAGAACAAACTTGTACCAGCTTTAGACAGACTGGCCGAGCCCTAAAGCCAGCGTCGGATAATGGCACCGACGGGGAAACTGCTCCTTTATTCTGGTCCCCACCTCCCCGGCAGCACCCAGGGACCCTCGCGGGGATCAGAGGCTGGCCTGGCAGCTGAGGAGGTCGCGGTGCCCGCGCGGCAAGGGTGCCAGGGGTCCGAGGTGGTGCTCTAAAGTCCGAGGGTCCTTCAGATCCTGTGAAGCACCCTAGAAATCGTCTGAAATGAGGGCACCCAACTCTGGGCGCAGAGACAGTCCTCCTCAATGTTTACTGCAACTGGTGGTGGGTACTTTGAAGCCAATGTGTGAAGCACGTTACTTCGCAAAAGTGAAGCTCTTGGAATAAAGGCTTGACACAAACAGCTGTGGAGATGCTTTTAGAGAGGCTAAGTGTCCCACTGCACCGGTAGCTCCCGCAGGAGAAAATGCCAGGGAAATTCACGAAAGTTTGGCCAAAAGAAACTGAGCTTCTTTAGGCTGCAGGAACTTGAGCTACAATCCTTTGGCAAGTCCACCCCATCCCCACTGTTGCTTCTCCTGCAGTAAGAATGTCCTCTAGGTCCATGTTACAGTCAGACCCCTTCTCTCTTCACGAGATTCACTAGGACCTTCAGGCCTGGTTCAACAACCCTGATCTCCCAGCTCTGTCAAAAATCATAATCTTGAAGTAAGTGGAGCTACAGACCTGCCCTTTGCTGTCTCTGAAGGGGAGCAACCTTGCATCTTTCCTCCGCATTCAGAGAAGTGTTTGTGCCTGGGTTTCACACCCTGCAGCCTGAATGGTGGGTTTTTCACCAGGGCAAGCGCAGACAGACACAAGGCTCCTCACCACCCGCACAACCTGGAACTTCCCTGTGAATTATGAGAAGTAATTTGTTCCTTGTTTTAACAAATCAGTTCAGCCACTGTGCATTGAAATCAGCCCCTGGATGCAGAGATCGTGAAGGCTCTGCAGGCACATGTGTGCTTCCTGCACACCTGGGCTGAGAGCAGTCCGTATAGAAACACAGAGATAGAAAACAAAACTAGAGAAAGGCAAATGCGAAGCACAACAGTGGAACATAAAATGAAGATAGGAGTGAGTCTTACAATAAAAGACCTAAATACAATAAACTCATGTGCATTCACTGAACAACGGCTGCAAATTTGGTTCTAAACTACATTTTCTGTCAAGGGAATGTGACCTATGTGCACAAGTCACAACACAAATCAATTTAAGCTACAACTGATTTGTAAGACTGCACAGGAATTTCTCCTTTGAGTGACCAAAAAAAAAAAAAAAAAAACAGTATGTTAGAACATAGTCTCACTACCTTAGGACTATATGAGACAACAGCCTTCATAGTACGGCTTGTATATTCTTCAATGTGATCTGATGGCATCACAAGAAACAGAGCTTTTTGTAAAGAATTACTAGACACACACACAGCACAATACTGGGATGGATTCCAGGGAACAGAGAAGAATGGGTTTGCTGAACATCCTCCTGGGACATCTATGTAAAGTTTGCGTTTCTCCTTTGAACTTTTTATACAAAAGCTGACATTCATGTTGATTTTGTAGTCCTTGGCTAGTACCTGGAGTGGGCTGATAACTGTGCTACTTGGTAAGTAAAGAACTGTATGGCCAAGCAGGCAATAATGATGGCCTCTTGAGAGAGATAAGGAGCCTGACACAGTTAGGGCCCTGCACAGTTAGGGCTCCAGCTCACAGCCTCTGTGGAGGGTGGTCCCAGATCGTGGCCCGGACAGAGGCTGGGTGCCATGTGCCACCACCATAAGAATGACAATAGCAGCCCAGTTGCTACACTAAGCATTGGTCAGACTAAGCTTATCTGACAACCTATGAGCCGGTTAATACTTGTATCTGCCTCTTATAGCAATGTGATGCTGTGGCCGCGAGAAGTGGCCAGGATCCCAAAGTATGCTTGCTAGTATGAGAGGCCAACTTTGAACCCAAGGCAGAGCCATGTTTTATCCCTCTTGTCCAGCAACGCTTCTAAACCTGAGACAAATGGTGATGTCAGGACCTAAAATTCTATTTCAAAATATCTTGGAAATTTGTTAGGGTGAATAATACCAAAATTTCTGCTTGGCCAACAAAAATTATAGATAAAGCCTTCATGTGTGCTATATTAGCAAGCATGTACTAAGACTCTAGTATTTCCCTTAATAAATCTCATAAGTGTCTGTCAATTTTAATAACACAGATGGTTCCATCCCTTTGCCAGCTGTACATGAGAAACTTTTCCTCTGATGAGTGGTTATCCTCTTAGAAGAAGTTTCTGAGTATGTTGAATAAGAGTTTAGTCTTGTCTGTAAGGAACGTGGCTCTGAATTTTCTAAAACCAAATTGTCTGTGAAAGGGGAGGAAAAACAGGTTATTTGGCAGGGTGAAGATCTGAGGTCTTCAAATATTCCAAGTTCCATCTTAGGCAAAAGGCATTTGACCACCTGTTTTCTCTGGCTTGGAGGTCAAAGTAAAGATTGATTAGGAAAAAAAAAAAAAAAAAAAAAAAAAAAAAAAAACAACATAGTGGCAGAGTTTAGACTTTCAAAAAATATGTTTTATAAACTACTGTAGCTAAGTAAAGGTAGAATAAGCTATTTCAGAGTGGAAAGGGCTTTTTTGAGAAAGATTTTTGTGCAAGAACAATAAGTACTAATGGAGGTTGTGAATTAAGGACTGACACAGGTTCCTTCCAACTCTAAAGTTCCTTAAGAAAATGCACTTCTAAAATGGGTTTTATATGTTCACTTGACAGCTCTTCTAAAGATATATGTTAAGGAGATACAAGAATCTGGTAAGAGCTTTGCCTCTAGGGAGGAGAATTAGGTAGCTCGGGGTCAGGGGTTTGTAGCGAGACTTGTTTTTCAATTATTTGTCCTTCTATACCGTTGGGATTTTGTACTGGGAACATGAATCGCCTATTTCTGCAAGGTAAGTGTGGCCCCTGCCGAGGTTCAGGGACACTCCTGGGGGCAGTCTTTCATGGTTTCTGAGACTGTTTATTCCTTCTCCTTGAAGGCACTCATTTGCCTTGAGCTCTGAGTTAAGATCCATCTCTTGCAGAATATGGAAGAAGCAGCTTTTTCAAGGGATAATGCGCTGACAGAAAACTGCTGAAGTATTTCTCCTTTGTCATTGGTATGCTTCATTATCTCTAGAGTTGAGGGTTACATGTCACTATAGGAGGCACAATTGGCACTTCATTCTAGCAACAAGTAGAAAGCTGAGCAAACAGAAAAATTAACACCTCTTCTTAGATCTTTCAGAGAATTGAGGTCATCGGGCAAACCACTGCCCCCCAAATTGGAGAGACAGGCAAACACAGAAGCACAACCTCCAGGGGCAGAAAGCAGCATACAGAAACCTCCAAGGACCCAGTGCTGGGTGAGAAAGTTTGCCCTGTAATTGAGAAATTGCGGGAGGCTCAGTATGGGCAGCTCTGTGAATTAAGAACTCCAGCAGAGCCCAGTCATGGTGCAGGGTGGTATGAGACACTTGAGAGTGTTACTTCCTAGAGCTCTGCCAGGTCCTTACAACGAATATTAGGGGGAAAATCTCATCATGCTTCTGGCAGTGGAAGGAGAAGGGGAATCATTTTGAAATAGGTTGGAACATTCTATTATTAATAGAAGGTCTGCCCTCAGGAGAAATTATTTCACTAGAGGCCTAACCTGGTGTTTTATCAGAGCGTGACCTGCCTGGAGCAAGGGAAATATACACCTCCATCCCCCTCCAACTGTTCTGTATCATCTAAGGGGCTGGGGAACCCGAGAGCAAGCTGAAGTTCACAGTTCAGGAACACAGGCTCACTGGAAGACTGTGCAGCTCTCCCTCTCCCCACAGCTTGTCACTACATCACTAGAAGCCTCTTTATTGCAGCTCCTCTTACCCAGTACATCATGTCCACCACAACCAAATCAAAAGGCACACTAAAAGGCAAAAAACACCATTTGAAGAGACTGCACAAGCATCAGAACCAGAATGAGACATGACAGAAACGTTATAACTAACTGCTGTGGTTTGAATGTGTCCCCAAAAAGTTCATATGTTGGAAACTTAATCCTCTGTCCTCATAAATGAATTCACATGGCTATCATGGTGGTGGGTTAATTCTTGTGCAAGTGGCTGTGTTATAAGAGTAAGCTCTCTTGACACGTGATACCCTCCCCCATGTTATGATGAAGCAAGAAGGCACTCATCAGATGCTAACACCAAGCTCTTGGACTCCCCACTCTCTAAATCAGCTTCTTTTGTTTATAAATCATCCAGTTTGTGGCATTCTGTTATAACCACAGCAACTGGACTAAGACATTATCATATCAGGGATATTAATTATAAAAAAACTATGATTAATATGCTAAGAGTTTTAATGGAAAAAATAGACAACATGTAAGATCAGATGGACAATGTAAGCAGAGAAGTGGAATTTTTTTTTTTTTTTTTTTTTTTTTGAGACAAGGTCTCACTCTGTTGCCCAATCCAGAGTGCAGTGATATGACCTTGGCTCACTGCAACCTCAACTTCCCAGGTTCAGTGGGAATCCTCCCACCTTAGCCTCCTGAGTAGCTCTGACTACAGCCATGTACCACTACACCTGACTAATTTTTTGTAGAGATAGAGTTTCACTATGTTGCCCAGGCTGGTCTTGAATTCCTGAGAGATGAAAGTTTTAAGAAAGAATTTAAAAATTATAGAGATCAAAAACACTCTAAAAGAAACATAGAATGCTTTTGAAGTACACATTAGTGGGCTGAACATGCTTGAGGAAAGAATTTCTGAGCTTGAAGATATGTAAACAGAAACTGCCAAAACTGAAAAGCAGAAAGAAAAATGACTACCAAAAAGGACAAAACAAAACTTTCAAGAACTGTGGGATAATTACATGTAATGGGAATACTGTAAGTAGAAGAAAGAGAAAAAGGAGCAGAAGCAATATTTAAAGCAATAATACAAAAAATTCCTCCAAATTAATGTCAGACAACAAATCACAGATTTGAGAAGCTCAGAGAACATCAAGAAGATATATGCCAAGAAAATCCAAACAAACAAACAAATGATACCTAGGCATAACATACTCAAACTTCAGAAAATCAAAGGTTAATGAAAAATTCTTAAATGAAGCTAAAGGGAAAAAACACCTTACCTGTAGAGGAGCCATAAAGAAAATACCTATAGAGAATATTAGAATTACATCCAACGTATCCTCAGAAATCATGCAAGCAAGAAGAGAATGGAGTGATCTGGTGAATGTCTTCATCTTTTTGGGCTTCTGTAACAAAATAACATAAATTGATTTACTTGTAAACAACAGAAATTTATTTCCCATAGTTCTGGAGGCTGGGAAATCCAAGATCAAGGTATTTGCAGATTTGATGTCTGATAAAGGCCCACTTCTTCATAGATGGCCATAATTTCACAGTGCTCTTACATGGCAGAAGGAACAAGGCAGCTCTCTGTGGTCTCTTTTATGGCACTAACACCATCTGGGCTCTACCCTCATGACATAATCCCCTCCCAAAAACACTCTCTCCTAATAACATCATTTCGAGAACTTACATTTCATCATATACATTTTGGGGGGAAATAAACATTCAGTCCATTGCGGTATATTTAGACCACTAACATTTAAGGTAATTATTGACATAGTTCGATTAATATCTACCATATTTATTACTATTTTCTGTTTGCTGCCTTTGTTCTTCTTCCTTTCTTTTTATTTATTTATTTGTTTATTTTAGAGGCAGGGTCTAACTGTCTTCTAGGCAGGAGTGAAGTTACACGATCACAGCCCACTGCAGCCTCAAATTTCTAGGCTCAGGGGATCTCCTCATCACAGCCTCCTGAGTAGCTGGGACTACAGGCACAGTCCTAGCTAATGCCTGGACTTTTTAAAGTTATGTTTTGTAAAGGTAGTGTCTTGCTATGTTGCTCAGGCTGGTCTCAAACTCCTAGCTTGAAGCGATCCTGTCCCCTTGGCCTCCCAAAGTGTTGGGAGAAAAAAATCTAGGGCAACTGATTTTAAAAAGTTAAAAACTAAAATAATGATATGCTAAGAAAAGAGAGAAAATCGAATTTTACAAAATGCTATGTAAAACCCACAGAAGCAGAAAAAGTGTGGAAAACAAAAATAGAAAAAATGAGCAAGGGTGTGGTGGCTCACACCTGTAATCCTAGCAAGAAAATCAGCAAAACCAAAAGGTGATTCTTCAAAAAATCAATAAAATTTATAAGCCTCTCACCAGGCTAAGAAACAAAGAGAGGATACACAAATTATGAATATCAGAAATGAAAGAAGGAACATCACTACTGATCTCATGAACATTGAAAGGATAATAAATGATGTTATAAACAGCTATACCCACGAATTTAACAACCTACATGAAAAGAACCAATTCCTTGAAATAGAATGTACCAAAAGTCATGCAAGAAGAAATTGACAATTAATATAGGCCTATATCTACTATAGAAATTGAATAAATAATTAATAACCTTCCAAAACAGAAAGCACCAAACCCAGATGAGATCACTGGTGATTTCCATCAAATATTTAAGAAAGAAATTATATCCATTCTCTACAATCTCTTCCAGAAACTAGAAATAGAGGGAAGCCTCCATAATTAATTTTGTGAAGCCAGAATTACCTTAATAGGAAAGCCAGAAAGAGATATTGCAAGAAAAGAAAGAAAACTGTAGACCAATATCTTTTATGAACATAGATGTAAAAATTCTCAAGAAAATATTACAAAATCAAATGCAACAAAGTGTAACAAAATTATACGTGATGACCAACTGAGATTTATTCCAGATATGCAAGACTGGTTCAACATTTGAAAAATCAATTAATGTAGTTCATCACATCAACAGATCATATCAACAGATACAGAAAAATTACATGATCATGTCAATAGATATAGAAGAAAACAGACAAAATCCTACACCAATTCATGATAAAAATTCTCAGCAAACTAAGAACAGAGAAGGATTTCCTCAACTTAATAAAGAACAGTTACAAAAACCTATAGCTAAAATCAGGAACAAAGCAGGATGTTTCCTTTCACCAGTGGTTTTCAACATTGTATTAGAAGTCCTAGCTAATGCAATAACACACAAAAGAATAAATAAAATGAATACTGATTGGAAGGGAAGAAATAAATCTGTGTTTGTTCACTGACAACATAATTATCTCTTAGAAAATCCAAAAGAACCAATTAAAAAGCTCCTGGAACTAATAAGCATTTATAGCAAGTGTGCAGGATACAAGATTAACATACAAAAACCAATCACTTTCCTATATACCAGCAAAGAACTAAGGGAATTTGAAATTAAAAATACATTACCATTTACATTAACACACTGAAATGGAATACTGAGCTATGAATGTAAGAAAATATGTATAAGATCTATAAGAAAAAAACCAAAGAACTCTGGTGAAAGATATCAAATAACTAAATAAATGGAGTAATAGTTTGTGTTCATGGTCAGAAAGACTCCATAATGTCAAAATGTCACTTATTCCCAAGTTGATTTGTAGATTAATCCCATTCAAAATTCGAGCAAGTTACTTTGTAAATATTGACTAAATGATCCTAAACTTTACATGGGCAAGCAAAAGACCCACAATAACCAACTCTATATTGGAGAACAAAATTGGAGGATCAGCACTACCTGACTTCAAGACGTATACAACTACAGTAGTCTAGACTGTGTGGTATTAGTGAAAGGATAGACAAATATATCAATGGAGCAGGGAGATCAGAAATCTACCCACATTTAGTCAATTGATCTTTGACAAAAAAGAAACACAATACAATAGAGAAAATATAGTCTTTTCAACAAATATTGCTGGAACAAATGGACATCCACATGCAAAAAATGAACGTAGATACAAACTTACACACTTTATAAAAACTCAAAACTGATCATACATATAAATGTAAAATTCAAAACTATAAAACACCTAGGAGATAATGTAGGAGAAAACCTAGATGACCTTAGGTATGACGATGACTTTTTAAGTACAAAACCAAAGGCATAATCCATGAAATAACTAATTTATAAACTGGAGTTTATTAAAATTAAAAAAACTTCTGTTCTGAGAAGGACAATGCCAAGGGAAGAAGGCAAGCCATATACTAGAGAAAAATTTGCAAAAGAAACATCTGATAAAGGATTGCTATCCAAAATATACAAAGAACTAAACTCTTAAAACTTAGTAACAAGAGAATAAATAACCTTATTTAAAAATGGGCCACAGCCCTACACAAACACCTCATCAAAGAAGATACACCGATGGCAAGTAAGCTTGTAAAAAGATGTTCAACATCATATGTCATTAGGAAACAGTACGATACCACTACACATCTATTAGAATGGAAAAAATTCAGATCAGTGACAACACCAAATTCTGATGAGGATGTAGAACAGTAGGAAGTCTCATTCATTGCTGATGGGAAGGCACAATGGTACAGCGACTTAGGAAGGCAGCTTAGCTGTTTCCTATAAAAGTGTACATACATACTCTTACCATATGATCCAAAGATTTCCCTCCTTGATACTTACCCCAATGAGTTGAACACTGTTGTCCACATAAATCTGCCCATGAATATTTATAACAGCTTTATTCATAACTTCCTTAACTTAGAATCAACTAAGATGTCCTCATGTGGATGAGTGGATAAATAAACAGTGGTACATGTGGACAATGGATTGTTTTTCTGTGCTAAAAAGAAATATGCTATCAAGCCATGAAGAGACATGGAGGACACTTATGTGCATGTTGCTAAGTGAAAGAAGTCAATCTGAAAAGGCTACATACTTTATGACTCCTGCTACAGTCATGTGCCACGTAATGACATTTCAGTCAACAGTGGCACCCATATACAATAGTGGTTTCATAAGATTATAGTACCTTATTTTTACTGTACTTTTTCTGTGTTTAAATACACAAATATTTACCATTATGTTATAAATGCCCACAGTATTCAGTATAGTAACATGTCAGATAGGTCTGTAGCCTAGGAAAAATAGACTATACCGTATAACTTAGGTGTGTAGTAGGTTATATCATTTTGGCTTGTGTAAGTTCACTCTGTTATGACCATACAATGACAAATTCACCTAATGACACACATCTCAGATCATATTTTCATTGTTAAGTGGTGCATGACTATATATGACATTCTGGAAAAGGCAAATCTATGGAGACAGTAAGGTGATCAGTGGCTGCCAGTGGTTGGTGGGAAGGAGAGATGAATAAGCAGAACACAAGGATTTTTAGGGCTGAGAAACTATTTTGTACCATATTTCAGTGGTGGATACCTGTCATTTTACATTTGTAAAAACCCATTGAATGTACAACACCAAGAGGGAACCCTAACATAAACTATGGACTTTGGGTGATAATGATGCGTCAGTGTTGGTAATCAGTTGTAAAAAGACACCACTTTTTTGGGGGAGACTATTTATGTGTGTGCCCAGGGGTATACAAAAACTCTCTATACATTTAGCACAACTTTTTTGTGAACCTAAAACTACCCTAAAAAAATAAAGTTTATGAATTAACAACAACAATGAAAAAGCATGACTGTATGTTTAAATGCTAATTTCAGAATCGTTGAGATGTTTGTTAATTACTTTGCAGAGGGATCTTGTAGAAAGTTCTGAATCCTTCACAATGCTTCCCCCCTAATGATGATTTTACAACTGAGCTGAAATAATTTTGTTCAAGGTATTATAGCTTGTTTCAGGGACAGATGTTACTAGAAACACTAGCCTGGAGATTGTAACTGGTGGTCTACAAACCAAGTTCAGGGTACAGATGTAGTTCTGTGAGGTCCATTCAATGTTTCTTTTAGTTTAATTAATGGCAACATTTGAAAATCAGAAGATTTTACATTTAAACTGTAGATTTTGTGTTTTTCTTGAAAAATGGGAATTGTTAGCCAACTGTGTTTGCTTTCATGGGAGATGGCAAGTGGCTAAACGGTAACTGTCCCCTTTAGGAGGTACATTTGATCTCCAGTTCACACTGGAGCTGCCATCCTGATTCTCTTGTTCATGGGTCTGTGAGGTCACTGTAGGCATTAGAGTTTGCAGCTCATCCCGGGTGGTTAAATCATGGTAGTGCCATTTTATAGGTATGCTTCCTATCTCTGCTTTTCCCCTCTCCTTATCTTTCTTCATTCATCTCTCTCTCTCTTTCTCTCTCTCTCTCATCTCATATATGTATATACATCCTTCTGTTGACAGGTTTTTGTCCAGATGCCATAATACATAACATATCATGATAGACATCTCTTTCAATTGCGTATTTCAAATATGGAGTAATATTCAAGCACAAATGTTTATCACAGCTCATTATTATCCTTATAGGCAGACCTTCAAAAAACCAGTTAAACATTTCTGGGAGCAAATTCAGTTCTATTGCAGAACAGAGAAAAATGGATCTATCCATTAATTCATGGTACATGTGGAATGACCATGTTGCATGAGTTGACCATGAGTTGGCTTTGCAGGTAATCAGGGTTAGGGGATAGAGGTTTAGGAAGGTGGCTGGAGTCAACTTCACTGCCAATCTTACAAAGCAGCAAGTTTCGTCTGGCTAATTTGTCTATAAACTGTAATAAGTGAGAATGAGTGCTTATTAGGACACAACTAAAGAGACATTTTGAAGCATTTTAGTTATGTCTGATTTCATTATTTTAATTATTGTGATTACATCTCACCTTATGTAATAAAGGTCCTGGAGCAAAGACCTATTCTCAAGCTTGTATTTTTCTAAGGAGAAAATCAAGGCAGATCACCAACTGAGAAAATTGTGTCACTTTATCTTTTTTTCACAAGGAATATAAACAGAGAGAATGGAGTTTCCACCTGTAGTATAGAAGGAAATAAATCGCTTTTGAGAAGAGGTCTCCAGAAGTTAAATTTCAAGTGGCATTTTTAGGTGGCAGAAAATTTGGAGGTTCTGCAAGGTCAAAAAATATGTACGTTAAAAATGACAGGGCTAGAGAAATCCAAAGCAAATTGGTGTTCTATTTCTGCAATTGAATGGAAAATTAGAGTTTCTAGGGCCCCTCCAAAAAAATCAGCAGAAATTCTTGCAGTTGTTACTTTTGAGGGACTGAGCTTACAAAGCCTGAGTCATTGCAACAGACCTGGAAAGGACCTCACAGATAGTTCTTCGCCATTTTTTAGATGCCAAGGTAAGCACCTTGTCCAAGTTAATTGTTTCCGAAAGAGACAAAGGATTAATAAATAATAATTTATTAATAAAATAAAACACATAGGAGTTTTCAGGGTTGTTGGCTATTTTATTAAAATTCAGAGTTGGAGTAAATGGCATTTACTCAACGCTAATTTATGAAGAGCCAGAGGTGGCAGGGGATATGAGGTCGGTCACTCACCAGTTCCTGCCTTGCAGAACTTACAGTCAACCTACAAAAGGTCACCTAAGCTAACCAGGTGTGTATGTGTGTGTGTGTGTGTAGCACTAGAAATCTTTCTACTCTTCCGTAATGAACAATTTCTCTGGTTTCTCAACACCATAAAAAATAGGATGTTTTGCTATCCACTGTTAAAATAAATGTCAAACACAACTAGTTAGTGGTGACACAAGCATTAGAATCATCAGTGCCTGCATTTAGGGCAATTGCTGTGTCACTGGAGATTAGGGAGTTGTTCTGACGTTGTGGCATTCAGTTTTGTCACCTGCTAAGATCATTTGGCAGGTGTGCACTGCCTTTCCTTCTTAGTAATGTCACTGAGGCCAGTTAATTGTAGCCTAAAGGAGAAGGGTAGACTGTTTCTGTGATCAGAAGCATCTTTTTTTTCTCCCCATTGGTGGATGGTTCTTGGCGGTCCTTGGAAGTCCACCATAGGCTTGCATAACCTGCTGGTGGTAGGACTCCTGTCACTCTGGGGCAGAGGCTCCCTGAACCAGGCCATGCCTCCCCAGGTCACTTCCTCCTCCCTCATGTTGGCCAGTGACCTCCTCCTCAGCCTGGGCCCAGAGGGAGGGGAGCAGCCCCTTGGGCTGGACTCATAGGTGGCATTCTGACAATGGGTGTGTAGAGAGAGAAACACCCCCTCATTAGGCTCACGGGAGGTGCAGGTTGTTTGTCACTCATCATAACACAACACACCTTAATGTATAGAAGAAGGTAGTCAACCCCTTGTTAAATATTTCAATGATATATTTTATATATACTTGAGATTAAATTATTTTATGTTTAATATATAAACATTCATACATTATATTATCATACACTATATATATTTCTATAATATGTACATTGTACACACACACTCTTTCTGTGTATTTGTGGCGGGGAGAGAGAGATAACGTGGAGTATCCAAATGAACAGGGACCCAAAAATGCCAGGACCATTTGCCATTAACTGTGACTTTGAGCATGTGATATTTTTTCAATCTCTCCGAGCAACAGCCTTGTGTGATCTTCTGTGGACTGGCATAGGTGTTTGCATACAGGATTGCTCTGCCCTGAAATAATGCAGGGACAGCACCCGGCACATGGTCGGCTCTTGATAGAACCATTGTGCACAGGCGTTTTTTCCAGCTGAAGGGTTGCCTATATAAACCCTTAAAGGGTTACTGTTCTTTCCTTTCCCTGTAAGTTGTGTGAGCAGCTCCGCATATGCAGATAGAGCAAAAAAAGCCTGAAGTGGAGCCCAGCCCATTAGATTTCCCCTTTAATTGGTCGTCATATGAACAATCAAAACATAGAATTAGTCATTAATTTTTTTAAGAAGACCCCTTCAAGTCTCCAATGGCGCAGCTTAGCAACTATGACTTTTCTCTGAGATTTCTCATTATGAACTTTGAAGACCACACTGTTCCTTCCCTCAAAAGAACTGCTATTTGTTGCAGCAGCTGCGAGGGAAAAAGGGCCGCGTGGGCCCCAAAGCCACTGGCACTGGCAGGCGTGTCCTGCTGTCGCAGATGGACACGCTAATAGGGGCCTGGGACCGACACGATGAACTGGCCTGTCCTGCGCGGGCTGGGGGGCCTCGGGGCCAGCGGCCTTTCACAATAGCTCCCGACTGCATTTCTTCAGGGTCACTGTCAATCCTGCGTCCCTTGGCGTTTTGGTGGGGTGGGGATGGGGGACTCTGATCCTGGGCTGAGCCTGAGGTTTCAGAGCAGGTGGAGGTGACAGTGAGCTGCGTGCTTGCGCGCGGCCTTCGGGCCTGGCAGGAGATTTCCAGCGCGCCGGGAGGGCTTTGCCGAAGCTGCGGGCGGACCTCGGGCGCTGGGCCAGGACCTGACTGGCATTTCACAGGGCTCTGCTGGAGCCTGCAGGACGCGGCCCTGCCTCCCAGGCCTCTCAGCCTCCGAGGCCGTGTTCGGGGAGGTGGTGAGTTCCGATGCTGCCAGAGTTCACTGCCTGGCTCTTTATTGGGCCTTTGCTAATAAGCTTGGGTTTCTCACTGCTTTGTTTTACCAATTTGGCTCTCCCCCTCCCCCGCCCCGGAACTTTTTGTTTATTTATTTTAAATCTTTCTGTCTTAATTGAGGACTTGGAGGCCTCACTGGCCGGGGGGGTTGATTTCTGCGGGATGGAGCAGGGGTATTGGAGGCTTTTGCTTCCTTTCCTTTTCTGAATTTGGGATGTTTCTAGAATTTGTTTTTCAAATTATTAGGTAGTCTGCAGTGGCTTTGCCCAGCACCTGGCACCGAAGCTAGCGGTCGCACAAGTCGCGCTGGAATCTGGCTGAGGTCTCCCCTCCGTGGGCGGCAGGGAAGGGCAGGTGCCTCAGCCCTCGGGGCCCGCACGCAGCAGCGGCTTCAGCGCCCAACCCCACTGTCAGGGCCAGGTTCTGACGCGGTGACTCCGTAGCCAAGGCCTGAGATCGCCTTCTCCACCTCTCTAATGGGTCTTTCTGAGGTAGGGTTTCCGCGGACTGAGCGAGGGGCGGCTGGCCAGCCTGCCCGGGCACATTTTTCCCTCCTTGCGGGCCTCAGCCAGGCCCGCCCTGCTCCCCGTGGCCGCGGCGAACCTGGACCCCCTGCTCTGGCTGCACCGGGCTCACAGAAGTGCATCCAGGAAATGCCATCCTTCGGTTCGTAGGAGGGGACACATCATCTCCCTCCAGGCCACCAGATTTAACTCATTCTCCAAGAAGTGTGAATAGGCAGACCTGGTCCTTTGACACAGTGCTAAGAGGTCCTCAGAGAAGTTCCCCACAGGAGCCCGGAAACCCGGTTCTACAGCCGGTCTGATCCGTGGGTGACCTCACGGAGGCTCGAGTTTCCCTAAGGAGCTCCCATCTTCCAGAGGAAACACTCAGCCCTGAGCTGCAGGACCTGGAAGGGAAGTTGCTCTCACACACCCTGGAGGCTTCACACTGCAGGGCCTCAAGGAGCTCAGCCAGCTGTGTTCACTCAGGCAAGGCCTTTACTTGGCTTTAGGAGACCTAAAGACCCCAAGCTCTAGGTTAGTATGAAGATAAAGTCTGTGTCATGGGACAGTTTCAAGGACCAGCACTGGTCAGTGCTGGATCTTGTGCAGGACCGAAGGCTGCTAACGGGGTGGAACAGCGGGAAACCTGTTCTGGGGATGCAGACCCTCTGCACGCTGACGAACTCCAGCAGGCCGAATCCCATGCAGGACCGCCTCCCCTCTGTCATCTCCAAGCCTAGGGTTCTGCCTCTGACATGTTGCCTGACCCAGGGCACAGCAGTTGTACCTTTGCCTTGAACAGACTGTTAGCTTGACCCAGGAGCCACCTCAGGAGGCTGTGTCCTCAAGGCTGTTCATTCACAGAAGCCACTAAGTCCTTTCTGTCTCCAGAGGTAGGCTGGATTCTCTTCTGGTCCCACTCAAGAAAGCCTCGAATGCTCATTGATCTGTCACCTCTCACAGGAGATGTGGGGCGTGGAGCTGTGCAGAACAGACCTTTGCCTTGTTTCCAGGCCTTGTTTGGGGTTCAGGAGAAAAGTGAGTGGGAGATGGCCTTTAGCTCATTCCAGTTCGAAGTGAAATTGCTTCATTTGTGTAATGAACGCCTCAGTCGTATGTGCATTCGTGAATTTGGTCGAGGGACTTCGGCGTTGCTTGCTGTCCAAACCCCAAATTATTAAAATAGTGCCCAGCACATACTCCAGGGGGTAAAAAACTGCCTGTGAACATCCAGTAATCGTAGATATCATGGGATAGGTGCTATGCAAAAAAATGAAGTAGGGAAGGGGCACAGAGAGGAATGCCTCCTAAATAAGATGCTTAGGGAGGGGCTAACAGAGGAGGCCATGTGTGTCTGGGAGGAGCAGCCTTCCGTGTATGCAGAACTCTACCGTGTTTACCTAGAGAACTGGAGGGAGGCCAACGTGGCTCAGTGGAGGAGGGCATGGGGGGGGCGAAGAAGGGGATGATGTAGGGAAGGGGTCTTGTAGGGCCTTGGTAGGCTATTGTAATGTTTTCAGCTTCTATTAAAAAATAGATGGAGGCTGGGAACAGCAGTGGTTTACCCCTGTAATCCCAGAACTTCGAGAAACTGAGGCTGGAGGATCACTTGAGCCCAGGAAGTTGAGACCTGCCTGGGTAACATAGCGACACCCTGTTTCTACAAAAATTTAAAAAAGTAGCCAGGTGTGATGGCACATTCCTGAAATCCCAGTTACACTGGGGGCTGAGGCAGGAGGATCGCTTGAGCCCCAGAGGCCAAGGTTGCAGTGAGACATGATCATGCCACTGCACTCCAGCCTGACAGAGCTAAGACCCTGTCTCAAAAAACAAACAAATGAAAAATAGATGAGAAAAAATTGGAAGACTGTAACAGACAAGTGTCAGGCATTGTCAAGTTGGTCTTAGTGGGATCCTTCTTCCAGCTGTGTCCACAAGGAAAGGAAGGCAGATAAGAGGCTGCTGCAATAGTTCAGGTGAGACACAGGACTGGCTTGCAGCTGTGGAGCAGGCAGAGAGGTGTGATTGGATTCTGCTTGTACTTTGGAGAAACAGCTGACATGAATTCTTGACAGATCACATCTGGGGTGTGAGGGACAGACAAACCAAGGGTGACTCCAAGGTTTTGATCAGCAACTTGGTGATGAGACTTCACTGAGATGAAAAACAGAGAGGGAGGAGAGGGAAGGAGAAAACCCCAGAGTCTCCTGTGTTTGAGGTAGTTTTTGGACTTTCAAATGGAGGTATTGAGCTAAAGGTTGAATATATAGCTTGGTTTTCAGGAGAGAGGTCTAGGCAAGAGATAAAAATCGGGATCTTCAATATACGGTTGCTATTTAAAGTCTTGAGATTAAGCCAGATCATAAAGAGATTAGAAGAGAATATAAAGGGCAAGGAGAAGAGATTGAGTCTTGAGCCCTGGGTCCTGCAAGGGGAAGAGACCCAGGAGACGAGGAAGGAGCAGAGGCACCAAAAGGGAGGGATGTGATTGTCCTAGAGCAAGGGGAAGAGCAACCATTAATCAGCCTTACCCAAAGCTGCAGATAAGTCAGCGGATTCCAGCAAATAGAATATCCCTGGTGTTCTTATCAAGGAAAAGATTCATGGGAGTGATGAGGAAAGAGTCTGATCTGAGTGGGGTTTTAGTTGGAATTTTAATAATCTATGGGCATAGTTAGGAAGTATTGATATCTTCACAATATTTTCTGTACCTCCTTATATTATTAAGTCTTCACATTGCCTTCCCATTTATGTCTCTTTTTTTCACATATTTCCTAGGCAGATATCAAGTGAAAAGTTTGCTCTGCCAGGGATCTGAAAGGTGTCTGTGGAAGGAGGATGGCGGGATAGTGCTTATCCTTCAGGCAACTACAATGGGAAGTGAGGGTACTGAAGGGGTGGGCATCAAAGCAGAGTGTCTAAGGGTGCCAGGAAGGAGGAGGAAGGGAACAGGGTGGCTGGCAAGCATCACTACCAAGGCTTGCCTTAGAAACGGTGAATGAGATGGACCTTTGAGAAAAGTCACCTGCTCTTGTTTATGTCCACACGTTTTATTAATTTAATTTCATTTAAATTTTGAATACTTAATTCATTCGTTCAAAATTAGTTTTAAAACTGTACAGTGAAAAGCCCCATCCCATCTCCAGCCACCACTAGAGATGATCATGCTCATCAGCTCCTTGGGAGTTTTAGTTTGCTTTCTGTTGCTTATAACAGCATACCTGAAACTGAGTAACTACAAAGAAAAG